>NC_141878.1:498783990-499087021 GCF_056163025.1 Triticum urartu
TGCAAGCAGGTTATTTTCATGCAACATGAATAAGCAGTCATGGAGTGGGAATAAAATGCCGCAGTCGGGCATCTGAGCGACACCACATAAAGGGATTTAAAAGAAATGCCACAGTCGGGCGTCTGAGCGACACCACATAAAGGGCTTTAAAAGAAATGCCACAGTCGGGCGTCTGAGTGACACCACATAAAGGGCTTTAAAAGAAATGCCACAGTCGGGCGTCTGAGCGACACCACATAAAGGGCTTTAAAAGAAATGCCACAGTCGGGAGTCTGAGCGACACCACATAAAGGGCTTATAAGAGAAATGCCACAGTCGGTCGTCTGAGCGACACCACATAAAGGGCTTTAAAAGAAATGCCACAGTCGGGCGTCTGAGCGACACCACATAAAGGGCTTATAAAATAAATAAATAACAAGCAATGCCACAGTCGAGCGTCTCAGCGACACCACATAAAAGGGCTTATAAAATAAATAATCACAATGAATATCCAGGAGGTAGAACCGTCCCAGGGATACTCGATAATACAAATAATGCAACGGGTTAGTCCATCACAAAATAATAATCATGGTCCTCACAAGTAACCAGTCGGTATCCAAGTTTGGTTTAACAATATCTCCTCCGAAGACCGACACTAAGACCGACACTTGACCCATCCCAGACTGTAATCCTTAACCATGGACACGGCTATTCGAATAGGTTTAATCTCTGCAGAGGGTGTACTGTTTACCCACGAGTAACGGATTCCTTTAGTCCATCGGGACTAATTCCGTCTACGGCCTTTTAGTTGAAAACACGCCTAACTTGCACACACCAGCTTAACTCATCGGTGTCTGGAATCACCCACGACACTTGTTAAGCAAAACTCTAAGTGGGGAGGCTACAACCTCGCGTAGCATGGGATCAAATTTATATCGCGCGCTCTAAGGGGTGGCCTCCCCTCTCGGTCCCAACCGGAAACACCCATGCCCCCAGTCCAGGTGGCCTGCCTACCGGCTACAACCGATACCTTCCACCATGGCCTCTCTGTACGGTGTGTGCTTGAAAGGGGTTGACGACTTACTGAACCGTACCCTACCTGCGGCAGGGACAAGTGGTAGTACGAGGCAAGTATGGGGGTTACTGGAACAAGACTCGGTCTACGGTCGACTCAGGAGGTTTATAAATTCCCTGCATGACATGTATAACAAATATATTTCAACCAACAAAATCACCACTCAATATACCTTACCATGCCATACCGGACATAACCGTCTTGACGGAGACTGGTGATAAGCTCACGCCTACCCAAGGAAGAGGCTTTCCCGGATTTCTTTCCGGCATGCATGCAAGGCACATGAGGATGATTACCATCACAAGTACATTCATTTCCAACAGCAAGGAAATCACTAATATGCATTCATGCAAATGATCATATCACATGAAATAACAAGTTCTCCGATATAAGGTGGTGTTATAAACGTGTCAACTAACACACCAAAAATATTATTCCGGGGTTCAGAATGCTTGCCTTCATGGTGTGGAAGGGCAGGGTGCACTCCAAATCTTTTGAAAGCTTTCTTCTCTTCCAAAATCCTATTTTCAAAAATATGCAAATAACACATATTTCAAAAACAGTACAAAAAAGTTGTTTGGAAAATTTTCAAATAAATCTTAAAATAAACTAGACAAAATTTGAGAGATGTAGGAAAAAGAATCAATTCATTTGGAGTTATATTCAAAGAGTTATAGATAGTCAAAGTTCTGGTCAAATCTGTTATTTAAAATTAAAACAGAAAAATAAAAACATTTCGAATATACGTACACGTCAAAAGCGTATTTTGGTTATATGCTTCCACTTACTCCAGCGTGGACGGCGCGCGAGTCACTGGCAGTGGGCCCGCCTGGCCCACTGGTCAGGTTTGACTAGTCTATCCCTCCCCCCTCTTCCTCTGCCCGAACGGAGGCGAGGCAACGGCGATCGTCGCCGGTGAACGGCGGCTCCCCGCGGGTTCCAGAGGGTCTGGATGGATCCGCGAGACCGAGGCGGTCCTTCCGGTAGTCGCTGGGTAGACGGGGGTGGAAAGAGTCGTCGGCGGTGAGCTCCGCGGCGGAGGGCGCTTCGGGAGCAGAGTGGTTTTGGGGCTACGGTGGTTCCCGATCAAAATCGAGTAGGGGGATCGGTTCACGGGAGGAAGAGAAGGTTCCTGGTGAAGAGAATGGAGAGGGGGAGGCCTTTGTGGTGCCAGAATGGCCGGGGCAGTGGCGGCGGCTGCGGTTGCCGGAGATGGGGAAGGAGACCTCCCCGGGTCGATTGGCTGCCAATGGGGGTCCTAGGGAGATGGCTTGGGACTCCTGCGTGCGGATACGAGCTCGGGGCTCCTTAAATAGGCGAGTCGAGGCGGTTCCACGGCGGCCGGGGATAAGTTCACCGGCGAACCGATGTTCTGTAGCTTGCAGGGCGACGTGGAGGCGACGAGAGCTAGTGGACACGCTTGTGGATGAGCTCGTGCTGTTCCAGGGGCCAGGTGGTGAGCGGGAGAGGCTCGGTGGCGTCGACATGAGCAGGGGCTATCGGGCGGCCGTGGCGGCTAGCTCCTGGCCTGCCGGGGACGTGGCGAGGGCTCTTGGCGTGTTGTGGTGAGAAGGGAGCGAGTGGCGTGGCTCTGCAGAGCCGGCCAAAACCAGGGGGGCCAGCGTGTCGGCTCGGGCGCGGATCGTGCAATACGCGCGCTCTGGGCGCGTCCAGTGCACGCACGGAACGTGTTCGATACAATGCCGTGGCATGCTACAGGTCACAGGTGAGGCTGGCACTTAGCAGACCTAGGTTAGGAGTAACTGGGAGTCTAGTGGACATGTTAGTTTGATCAGAGGTGCAAGGTCACAGTGTAATGACAAATGTCATGTCAAAAATGTTTATGCACGCAAGGTGTTTGACAAAATGCCACAGGCACCTAGGCATTTCTTGGAGTGGCCAAAACTTCCAGAGTGGGGTCTCTTTAGATGAATAAGAGGGTGGTGAGGTTAGTTGGTGGAAAGCACAAACTTGCTAGTGCAAGTTTTGCAGAACTTCAAATCTGGATAGGATGTGAATGGCATCATTTCATGAACCAAAAATGACCCAAAGGGTGCATGCTCCTGGACTTAAGGGTTTTGCAGGGAGGACTACAAGTAGGAAAAAGAATCAGGAGCTAAAGAGCAAGCAAGAATATGGTTGTTGTACAAACCATCATGTTGGACCAGAATGGAGATGAGGTTGTTTCACTCAAAATTTTCAAATAACATCACTGGGTTTTTCCATAAGGTTGAATCATATGCTACTACCAACATCCCATAATTTTGGTGGAGGCCATAAGGAAATATTTAAAAGGGTTGTAGTGAAAAATTGCACTCTGGACCAGAGAAGAAAAATTGATGCAGAGCTCAAAATATTACATGAATAAAAGATATTTTTGTATAAAAGTGATTTAAAAACATCACATGACATCTCCAAATTTTGGTTGGAAATTTAGGTGAATTTATCAAATGGTTGTAGTTCAATTATGGCCATATAACCTTGGAAAACCATTTTTCAAGAAAATAAAGATCAGGCAAATTAATTATGTAATTTGTTATACTGATAAAAGAAAAGTTTTTCTTGAGAGGTTAAACAAGTCTAATAACATATTTGAAAGGTTTTCACTTTAGGGAACAACTCAATGATAATAAGAAAGGAAATGTTTCAAAAAAATCAAAAGGGAGTCCAAAAAATCAAAGTTTTAATTCCTGGCAAAAATTTTAATTTAATAAAACAAAGCCAAAAAATTTGGGGTGTCACATCTCCCCCTTATAGTCTTGCCAAGTCATCCCAAAGACTGGAATCAGACTTTGTTTTATTGTCAAGATACCTCACCAGCAAACGAACATCCCCTGCGGGGTTATCGCTTAGAGCGTCTTGACTCCAAATTTGCACTTCCTGGCAAACTCACTGCTGCTGAACGCAAGAAATTGATACCATCCATCAAAAGGATAAATGCTTTGTTGGGGAACGGGTTAACCAGAGTTGAGCTGACCCGCTTTTGGATCTCATGGCGGGTTATCCCCCTAAGCCGTTGATCAAAATTGATGTACGAGTATGGTGGAGGCCCAGATGACTCTCTTCGTCACAGCTCCGTTCAGTTAACGGAAGAAGATATTGTTTCAATGTCAACCCTTCTGGTGAACAGAAAATACGAAGACTGCAGTATCGTCGGGTTAAACCCCTTCTGCAAGCTTAACCCGGCGCCAGAAGTAAGGACAGTCTGATCTCTCTCCTTTCTATTTTTCCCAGCCATATTGTTTAATACTTGTCTGACCTTTCATCTTGTTTTTACCTGTCTGCAGGCCAGATCTGATTTCTGGAAAGTTAAATATAACCACGAAGCTGCCAAGAAAGCAAGAGCCGCTGCCATAAACGCCAAGAAAATGACCCGGAGGTCCAAAAAGAAGAAGAAAAGCATCGCTGAAGATATGATGAAACTTGATGATGCTTCTGAGTCGAAGGTAGCCCTTGACTCCCTTGGCTAATTTTTTAATAATCTTATGTGACGCCCCGAGACCGATGAGCCAGGTGTCTTCCAGTTATTCGCTATTGTTGCCTTGTCATTTGCTTGTGTGTTGCATCTTTCCATGTCATCATCCGCATTGCATCTGCATGTTTTCGAAACTTGCATCCGTCCGCCGCCCCCCCCCCGTTCTTTCCATGGTCCATTCTGAGCCCAGACACACTTGCACGCTCCCGTGGCCCGTCCGAAATATTATTTTATAAGTGGCCGGAAAATGTTCTCGGAATGGGTTGGAAGTTGGCATGTGGTGTTGTTATGTTGTAGGTAGGCCGCCTGCCAAGTTTCATCGCATTCGGAGTTCGTTTGATAGCCCAACCGTTAAACTATAGCGGCAATAGTGGCCGGTCTATCGTCGGACGTTTTCGGTCTCCAGAAACAGATGTCGGGCCCTCTCTCTCTTCTTCCCTCGCAGTCTCGCCACAGCCCACCTAGTCCATCCGCCGACCCCTCTTCGTGTCCGGAGCCGTCCGATGCGATCGCGCGGTCCGAAACCCTCTCTGCATAGTGCATCGAACCCCTCGCGCGCGTCCGGAAGTTCTCCCGAACCCGACCCGGGGAGTCATCACCGTTGGGTTCGGATCATCCCCAAACATCTACAAAGCATCACCCTTTTCTTATTTGGACTCCCTAAGCCTATTTTTCCTGACCCTCCGATGAGATAGTCCCTCATCTAACCCACTCACTATATAAACTAGTCCAACCGTAGACCAATCACTAAAACCTAGGCTTCTTGTCCCATCGCGCCGCCACCCGCTCTATCCCCATCGGGATCACCAGCAACCAACTAGTGCGCTCCACCAATCCAAGACCCCGATCCAATCCACCATCCTACCATCTCCCTCGATTTGCGCCACGGCCCAACCACAGCCGCCCCGCTCCTCCTCAGTTTTCCCTCGCCCGCAGCCACCTCCTCCTTGGGATTTTCCCCGATCCATCCATCATTTCCACCAAATCGCAGAGACCAACCAGCCCCACTCGATCCCGTAGGAGCCTGAGCTCCTCCCTCCATGGCGTCGTCACCGCCGGCACGCCGAGCCACCTGAACCGCGCCCCGTCTTCTCCATCTACCAGGATCGGCCTCGTCCCGCTCCTCTCCTTCCTCTCTGGTTCTTCTTCCTCTCTCTCACCCCTCTGACTCTTTGTTTGAGCAGGAGACCCATGACGCCGCCATGGTTGGCTGCCCGAGCTTCGCTGGCCTCTAGCCCCTGCCGCCGCGGATCCGGCGAGACCCTCCTCGAAAACCACGCAAGTCCCTTCCGCCGGAGCCCCGCAGTCCCCGCGCCGTCGCCTCCTCTGCATCGAGCGGGAGGACGAAGAGCAGTGCCTCCCCTGCCCGACACCATGGATGGCCGTCGCCCGGCTGCACCGAGGCCAAGTCTCGCTCATTTCTTCTGCTTCGCCACTGCTCCTCGTCGGCCTTCCCTGCACGCCCGCCGCCGCAAGTTCCGTGCGCCCACTCCAGCGCCATCGCAGCCTCGTGCCGCTGCAGGCTCCCTACCGCGCCTCTGCTTCTGCAGTCGAGCAGGAGGGAGACGCCCCTGCCTCGAGCCTTCGTTGACCGTGGCCTCACCCTGGCCCAACTCCAGCGACAACGTAGGCCTCCTCCAGCGCCAAGGCTCAGTTCGCCCCGGCCCAGCTCCGCAGCGCCAGCCGTTCGGCCTCAAGGACAATGTGAGCCGCCCTCCAGATCCCCTCTTCCTGTTGGGCCAACAGGATTCGGCCCATGTAGTATTTTTTCCCTCGGGACGAATTTAGCTATTATCCTGAAAACTGCTGTTTTACAGAAAGGTCCCTAAACTTCATGCATATAATAACTTAATAACCGTGCATCGGTATAAAATGATCTATATATGAAACTTGTTTAGAATTTTGTCTAGATTCATAATATCCAACTTTCATCTATGTTTGAAATGTTTAAAATGATGTTTGCATTATTTTGCTCCTATGCCATGTTAAAATGCTATAATTCATAACTAAATAACCGTAGCTCCAAACCTAATAAACTTTTCATGTAAATGGGGTGGAAAATGTCTAGTTTAACATGGTGGCGTCACTTTGCATGTTTAACAACCCTAAAATTGTGTTTAGGGCAGAACAATACCAAACCTTAAAACATGTACATGGGGATTTACCGGAATTGTTGTTCGTTGTTTCCGGCCTCATTTAAACTTGCCTAGATAGGTAGTTTTGTTTCTCATCACCCCTTGCCATGTTAATCAACATTTAATCTTGTTGGGTACATAAACGAGAGGGAACTAAATAACTTGAATGTGGTGTTTCATCAATATGCAACGGAGTTGCATGTTGAGCTCCACTTAATTTGTAGGATTGTTTGTGCATTTTGCCATGCCATGCCTCATTAAACCGGACATGCATCATACTTGATTGTGCATCATGCCATGATTATGTCATGGTTGTTTACTATGTTGTTTGCTTCTTTCCAGTGTGCTTCTTCGGGTTAGTTCCGATAACGTCGCGTTTGTGAGGATTCGTTCGACTACGTCCGTTTGTCTTCTTCATGGACTCGTTCTTCTTCCTTGCGGGATCTCAGGCAAGATGACCATACCCTTGAAATCACTTATATCTTTTCTTGCTAGTTTGCTCGCTCTATTGCTATGCCTATGCTGCGATACCTACCACTTGCTATGTCATGCCCCCCATATTGCCATGTCAAACCTCTAACCCACCTTGTCCTAGCAAACCGTTGTTTGGCTATGTTACCGCTTTGCTCAGCCCCTCTTATAGCGTTGCTAGTTGAAGGTGAATATTGGAGTTTGTTCCTTGTTGGAACATGGATATTTGTTGGGATATCACAATATCTCTTATTAAATTAATGCATCCATATACTTGGTAAAGGGTGGAAGGCTCGGCCTTATGCCTGGTGTTTTGTTCCACTCTTGCCGCCCTAGTTTCGGTCACACTGATGTTATGTTCCTGGATTTTCCGTTCCTTACACGGTTGGGTTATAATGGGAACCCCTTGACAGTTCGCCTTGAATAAAACTCTTCCAGCAAGGCCCAAGATTGGTTTTACCATTTGCCACCTAGCCTTTTCTTTCCCTTGGGTTCTGAAGACTCACGGGTCATCTTTATTTAAACCTCCGGGCCAGTGCTCCTCTGAGTGTTGGTCCAACCTGTCAGCTGCCAGTGGCCACCAGGGGCAACTCTGGGCTGGCCTATCGGAACCTTGGACAATCCGGTGTGCCCTGAGAATGAGATATGTGCAGCTCCTATCGGGATTTGTCGTCACATTCAGGTGGCTTTGCTGGTCTTCTTTTACCACTGACGAAATGTCTTGTAACCGGGATTCCGAGCCGGATCGGGTCTTCCTGGGAGAAGGAATATCCTTTGTTGTCCGTGAGAGCTTGTGATGGGCTAAGTTGGGACACCCCTGCAGGGTTTTGAACTTTTGAAAGCTGTGTCCGCAGTTATGGGCAGATGGGAATTTGTTAATGTCCGGCTATAGAAAACTTGACACTTAACTTAATTAAAATGCATCAACCGCGTGTGTAGCCGTGATGGTCTCTTCTCGGCGGAGTCCGGGAAGTGAACACGGTGTTGGAGTTATGCTTGAACGTAAGTAGTTTCAGGATCACTTCTTGATCACTTCTAGTTCACGACCGTGCTTTGCCTTCTGTTCTCGCTATCACTTGCGTAAGTTAGCCACCATATATGCTAGTGCTTGCTGCAGCTCCACTTCATACCTTTTCCCTACCTATAAGCTTAAATAGTCTTGATCACGAGGGTGTGAGATTGCTGAGTCCCCGTGACTCACAGATTACTTCTAAAACCAGTTGCAGGTGCCGATGATACCATGCAGGTGACGCAACCGAGCTCAAGGAGGAGCTCGATGAAGATCGTGTTTCTTTGTGTTGTTTCATTTCCAGTTGATCAGTAGTGGAGCCCAGTCGGGGCGATCGGGGATCTTTTGTATTAGGGGTAGTCTTCTCTTATTTTGGTTCCGTAGTCGGACCTTGATTGTATCTGGTTGATGTAATGCTATATTTATGTATTATGTGAAGTGGCGATTGTAAGCCAACTCTGTACCTCTTTCTGATTCAGTACATGAGATGTGTAAAGATTACCCCTCTTGCGATATGCCTACAATGCAGTTATGCCTCTAAGTCGTGCTCCAACATGTGGGAGATATAGCCGCATCGTGGGTGTTACATGTTGGTAATCAGAGCCTTACCCGACTTAGGAGCCCCCTGCTTGATCGAATCGCTAGCGTTGTTGAGTCTAGAAAAAATGTTTTGAGTCTTATAGGATTATATATATCGGAGAGTAGGATTCTTTTTACTCCTCAGTCCCTTCTTCGCTCTGGTGAGGCCTTCTGACATAGAGTTTTGACTCTTCTCTTCTCAAATTTTCACTAATTTTTTTTAGGATCACGCAGGTATCTTGGAATCGTTTCGATGGTTTTGTGACGAGAACATTGTTCTTGGTGCCTCCTGACATTTAGGGGTTGTGGCAGTGTCCCGGGGAGTTGAGCTCCGAGGTGTTGTCGTCACAATTTTATCGTTGCAGTTCTGGAATACCTGAGTTTCGCCAACATCGAAAATCTCTTTTATGCAGTTGTTGGTGAGATAACCTCGACGCCACCCAGTACTAGGGCGGGAGTTCGGGAGTATTGCCATAACTCGTATAACGGATGCTTTTCGAAGGTTGAGGTAAACGATTTCTGAAGGTTTCTTGGTTATGTGTTGAAGGATGGATACAGCTGGATGTAGGATTTTTTAGTTTGGGTGAGATATTATGCTTCCCCTGTATCCCCAACACCTGATTGCATAAACAGAAAGTTTCGGGACTTTATAAGTGGAAATTCAAGTAGCTCCTAGGATATCTTTCCGACAGATGTATGATATGAAATTGGGGTTCGACGTCTAGTGGTCTGCCTATCCACGGTTGGTTTTACAGTGGTCTCGTTGTGTCTTAAAGAGTCCTTGGCTATGCTGACTCGGGGACACTTTGTATGTCATGTGCACTGCCTTGTACATGATGGTGTTGTACGATCGAGCCCGTGTGGGCCCCACCACAAAAACTTCGGACGAAATCTCTATCATATGTTTGTTCCGGCTTATTTTGCAAGCCAATCCTTTGTTTTGTTTTCATTATGGTATTCGAGTTGCTTCCAAGTCAAATGTTGATTCCATACCTTGCCTAAGTGGTGTTCTCATATTTCTATGTGAATACTAATCCTTCTTAATCATCGAGATTGTCATGTCAATCCTTTTCAACCGGCGTGTTTCTCGTCAAGTGGATCCGATCATTTTCAACATCCGCAAGATCAACTCAGTTTTCGTCAACACTGCTTGTTTCATCCGTCTCCAAGTTGACTTTGTTTTCCCGCCCTCCCACCCTTTTTCTTCGAGGACTAAGATTTCTTAATCAAGTATCCATCTTATTGATGTGAAGTTTTTCCATTCTTTTCCGTCAATGTTCTTATCCGGTGATTCTCAGGAAGATTGTAACGAAGCTTCAAGTTCAATATTCTTCATTCTTTTCCATGTTCAAAGTCCTTTCCGAAGACTCTCTTAACTGTTCACCTCTCTCTATTCGTTTGTTCCGGAGTGCTGAAGATATCTCAGAAGGCTCGTCTTTTCATTCAAGATCTATTCAAACCTATCTCAAGGTTGTTATCTTATTCAAGCCATTTAACTCAACCGACGCAATCTATCTTTTGAATCGTTCAACGGTGTTTCTTTTGAGCTGGCCCTAACCCACAGGTCTTTTCCCAGGATCTTACCTGACTCTTCTAATTTTCTCGGAGCTATTCTCAAATTCATTTCCAAGTTTGACGTAAGTATGATTTGTCATCAGTCAAATGTCTTTTTCCAAGATCTTTCAAATTCTTTTCGTCATCGGTTCAACCTTTCTAATATTCACTCAGAGTACCTCAACGATTTATGGTGGTGTTTCTCGTTGTCATTCTCGGATTCTGAAGACCGAAGAAGAGTTTCTCTTAATTCTTGCTCCATTCTTTTCAAGATTCATGATTCAAGCTTGCCGCTATCCTCTCATAATTGTTTTCGATTGTGAGAATTCTTTTCACCCATCCGTAGTTATTAGGAGTCTTTGCAGTTTGATTCGCCGAAGGCCATCATTTCGGGTTTATTCATTCTCAGCTTTCAGCTATCGTTCTCCAAATCTTACTGGTGCATCATTCAAGTATTCTCTAATCAGCTCGGGATCTCTTCGTTCACTTGCATCTAAATTCTCTCAAGTATCTTCGTTCATTTCATAATTCTTCCCCGTGAATTGTGCCATTGCTACGTTCATTTTCAATTCTTACGGTGGTTCATTCAAGATTTCTTTTCCTTCTCTATCATATCAATTTATTCGTTGTTTCAACCCTTCCGGTGGTTCGTTGTAGACCTTCCCAAGTTGGCGCAATATCTATCTTAATCCTTTTCTACGAGAATAAGTAGTATGCCGAATCCGTTGCTTGTCATCAATTCAAATTGGTGAAGGATAAGCATAATGTACTTTTTATTCTTGTTTCATCGAGTATTTTTCAACTCCTTAGTCCGGAGGCTAATCAAATTCTCGTTTTCAATTGTTCATCTTCCTTTTCCCGGAGTTCCAAGCTCTCTCAATTTTCTCGTCATGGAGATCCATCTAATCATTGCAAGGCTTCACCTTGTGTTTTCAATTTCTCTTTCCTTTCATTTGATCATCCTTTTGTACCAGAGTTCTTTATGGAGGCTCTACATGATGTTCATAATGGATTTAATTCGTTCTCGAAGTGTTCGCCAAGAGGATCTCAAGCATTCTTCATCTTGCATTCTGAAGTGCAATTCCTTCAATCTTATCTTTTCAGGTGGTGATATGCCATTCTTAACAATTTTCTTTCATGTTTTTCATGATTCACAAGTTGTTAAGAATGAGATCCTTTGCAACCCATCAATCTCTTCATTGGAATTATCTTGGGTTATATTACACCTAAAGCTTTCCCTAAGGATTGTTGCAATTTATGGTGCTTATAAATGACCCAAGTTCTTCATTTATCCTCTCGGTGAGATAAGCTTCTCGTCTCCTTGTTCATATCAATCCAATCTATTGTTTCCGTTAGTGGCAGAATTTCACCTCATAGTTTTGAGAAGTTTTCCATAAGCCCACATCAAGCTTATCCTTTCATTGTTGTTAATCCAACAACTCCGTTCTAGCATTTGTTGTAAGCGTGCTCTCTCGAGATCTTGTTTCCCTTCGTTCATTCCATTCCATTCTTTCATTTCTTCCAGAGGCTTAGTAATGTTGCTCTCTTCACTCATCGTCTCGGATTGTGGAGTTCATGTTCTTTCCTTTGTTTATCCATTTAACCGGAGTGTCATGTTTTCATTCGAGCTCTCTCATCTTATCAAGTTTTACCTCCTTTCTCAACCGGAGTGCTGTCTGAAATCTTTCTTACCCCTTGTGCCATTCTTTCAATAGTTCCGGAGGCAGTGTGTTGTTGATTTCATCAAATGTCCTCTCATCTTGTCAAGTTCAGGTTCAATTCCTTCCATTTACAGTCGGAGTGTTTTCCAAATTATATCATTCTTTTCCTCCTCTATCTTGTTTCTACCGGAGTGTTGTCGTAATTGATCCTTATCGTTCCTTGTACATCTCGTTTCAACCGGAGTGCTTGCATGTACTTCTTATCCATTGTAACCTTTTTCTTATGTCTTTCAACCTACAAGGTTCTCGTGATGTTCCTTGTTCCTCTTTTACAACAGAGTGTTTTCAACTTCTTGCATCTCTGTTGTTTTCCTTCTTTCAATTTTGCTAACCTCTCAAGGTTCGTTGGTTTCACTCTTTTGTCAAAGAAGCAACTTAGTTTTACCTTTTCTCTTCCTCTTCCATTTCTCTTTAGTGCCATCCTAGATCTCGGGACGAGATCCTCTCGTAGTGGTGGAGTGTTGTGACGCCCCGAGACCGATGCGCTAGGTGTCTTCCAGTTATTCGTTGTTGTTGCCTTGTCATTTGCTTGCGTGTTGCATCTTGCCATGTCATCATCCGCATTGCATCTGCATGTTTTTGAAACTGGCATCCGTCCGGGTCCCCCCCAGTTATTTCCGTGGTCCGTTCTGAGCCGAGACACACTTTCACGCGCCCGCGGCACGTCCGAAATATTATTTTATAAGTGGCTGGAAAATGTTCTCGGAATGGGTTGCAAGTTGGCTTGTGGTGTTGTTATATTGTAGGTAGGCCGCCTGCCAAGTTTCATCGCATTCGGAGTTCGTTTGATAGCCCAACCGTTAAACTATAGCGGCAATAGTAGCCGGTCTATCGTCGGATGTTTTCGGTCTCCGGAAAGATATGCCGGGCCCTCTCACTCTCTTCTCCCCTCGCAGTCTCGCCACAGCCCACCTAGTCCATCTGCCGACCCCTCTTCGCATCCGGAGCCATCCGATGCGATCGCACGGTCTGAAACCCTCTCTGCACAGTGCACCGAACCCCTCGCGCGCGTCCGGAAGTTGTCCCGAACCCGACCCGGGGAGTCATCACCGTTGGGTCCGGATCATCCCCAAACATCTACAAAACATCAACGTTTTCTTATTTGGACTCCCTAAGCCTATTTTTCCTGACCCTCCAATTTTGATCGGAGGGACGAGATAGTCCCTGATCTAACCCACTCACTATATAAACTAGTCCAACCCTAGACCAACCCCTAAAACCTAGGCTTCTTGTCCCATCGCGCCGCCACCCACTCTATCCCCATCGGGATCACCAGCAACCAACCAGTGTGCTCCACCAATCCAAGCCCCCGATCCAATCCACCATCCTACCATCTCCCTCGATTTGCGCTGCCGCCCAACCACAGCCGCCCCGCTCCTCCTCAGTTTTCCCTCGCCCGCAGCCACCTCCTCCTTGGGATTTTCCCTGATCCATCCATCGTCTCCACCAAATCGTAGAGATCAACCAGCCCCTCTTGATCCCGTAGGAGCCTGAGCTCCTCCCGTTTGCTCCTTCCTCCATGGTGTCATCACTGCCGGCGCGCCCAGCCACCTGAACCGCGCCCCGTCTTCTCCATCGACCAGGATCGGCCTCGTCCCGCTCCTCTCCTTCCTCTCTGGTTCTTCTTCCTCTCTCTCTCACCCCTCTGTCTCTTTGTTTGAGCAGGAGCCCCATGACGCCGCCATGGTTGGCTGCCCGAGCTTCGCTGGCCTCTAGCCCCTGCCGCCGCGGATCCGGCGAGACCCTCCTCGAAAACAACGCAAGTCCCTTCCGCTGGAGCCCCGCAGTCCCGCGCCGTCGCATCCTCTGCATCGGGCGGGAGGACGGAGAGCAGTGCCTCCCCTGCCCGACGCCATGGATGGCCGTCGCCCGGCTGCTCCGAGGCCAAGTCCCGCTCGTTTCTTCTGCTTCGCCCCTGCTCCTCGTCGGCCTTCCCTGCACGCCCGCCGCCGCATGTTCCGTGCACCCAATCCAGCGCCATCGCAGCCTCGCGCCGCTGCACGCTCCCTGTTGTGCCTCTGCTTCTGCAGTCGAGCAGGAGGGAGACGCCCCTGCCTCGAGCCTTCGTTGACCGTGGCCTCACCCTGGCCCAACTCCAGCAACAACGTAGGCCTCCTCCAGCGCCAAGGCCCAGTTCGCCCCGGCCCAGCTCCGCAGCGCCAGCCGGATTCGGCCTCAAGGCCGATGTGAGCCGCCCTCCAGATCCCTCTTCCTGTTGGGCCAACAGGATTCGGCCCATGTAGTATTTTTTCCCTCGGGACAAATTTAGCTATTATCCAGAAAACGGCTGTTTTACAGAAAGGTCCCTAACCTTCATACATATAATAACTTAATAGCCGTGCATCGGTTTAAAATGATCTATATATGAAACTTGTTTAGAATTTTGTCTAGATTCATAATATCCAAATTTCATCTATATTTGAAATGCTTAAAATGATGTTTGCATTATTTTGCTCCTATGCCATGTTAAAAATGCTTTAATTCATAACTAAATAACCGTAGCTCCAAACCTAACAAACTTTATATGTAAATGGGGTGGAAAAATGTCTAGCTTAACATGGTGGCATCACTTTGCATGTTTAACAACCCTAAAATTGAGTTTAGGGCAGAACAGTACGAAACCTTAAAACATGCACATGGGGATTTACCGGAATTGTTGTTCGTAGTTTCCGGCCTCATTTAAACTTGCCTAGATAGGTAGTTTTATTTCGCTTCACCCCTTGCCATGTTAATCAACATTTAGTCTTGTTGGGTACATAAACGAGAGAGAACTAAATAACTTGAATGTGGTGTTTTGTCAATATGCAACGGAGTTGCATGTTGAGCTCCACTTAATTTGTAGGATTGTTTGTGCATTTTGCCATGCCATGCCTCATTAAACCGGACATGCATCATACTTGATTGTGCATCATGCCATGATTATGTGATGGTTGTTTACTATGTTGTTTGCTTCTTTCCGGTGTGCTTCTTCGGGTTAGTTCCGATAACGTCGCGTTTGTGAGGATTCGTTCGACTACATCCGTTTGTCTTCTTCATGGACTCGTTCTTCTTCCTTGCGGGATCTCAGGCAAGATGACCATACCCTTGTAATCACTTCTATCTTTTCATGCTAGTTTGCTCGCTCTATTTCTATGCCTATGCTGCGATACCTACCACTTGCTATGTGATGCCCCCCATATTTCCATGTCAAACCTCTAACCCACCTTGTCCTAGCAAACCGTTGTTTGGCTATGTTAGCGCTTTGCTCAGCACCTCTTATAGCGTTGCTAGTTGCAGGTGAAGATTGGAGTTTGTTCCTTGTTGGAACATGGATATTTGTTGGGATATCATAATATCTCTTATTAAATTAATGCATCTATATACTTGGTAAAGGGTGGAAGTCTCGGCCTTATTCCTAGTGTTTTGTTCCGCTCTTGCCGCCCTAGTTTTGGTCATACCGATGTTATGTTCCTTGATTTTGCGTTCCTTACACGGTTGGGTTATAATGGGAACCCCTTGACAGTTCGCCTTGAACAAAACTCCTCCAGCAAGGCCCAACATTGATTTTACCATTTGCCACCTAGCCTTTTCTTTCCCTTGGGTTCTGCAGACTCAAGGGTCATCTTTATTTAAACCTCCGGGCCAGTGCTCCTCTGAGTGTTGGTCCAACCTGTCAGCTGCCGGTGGCCACCAGGGGTAACTCTGGGCTGGCCTATTGGAACCTTGGACAATTCGGTGTGCCCCGAGAACGAGATATGTGCAGCTCCTATCGGGATTTGTCGGCACATTCGGGTGGCTTTGCTGGTCTTCTTTTACCATTGTCGAAATGTCTTGTAACCGGGATTCCGAGCCTGAACGGGTCTTCCTGGGAGAAGGAATATCCTTCGTTGTCCGCGAGAGCTTGTGATGGGCTAAGTTGGGACACCCCTGCAGGGTTTTGAACTTTCGAAAGCTGTGCCCGCAGTTATGGGCAGATGGGAATTTGTTAATGTCCGGCTGTAGAAAACTTGACACTTAGTTAAAATGCATCAACCGCGTGTGTAGCCGTTATGGTCTCTTCTAGGCGGAGTCCGGGAAGTGAACATGGTGTTGGAGTTATGCTTGAACGTAAGTAGTTTCAGGATCACTTCTTGATCACTTCTAGTTCACGACCGTGCTTTGCCTTCTCTTCTCGCTCTCATTTGCGTAAGTTAGCCACCATATATGCTAGTGCTTGCTGCAGCTCCACTTCATACCTTTTCCCTACCTATAAGATTAAACAGTCTTGATCGCGAGGGTGTGAGATTGCTGAGTCCCCGTGACTCACAGATTACTTCTAAAACCAGTTGCAGGTGCCGATGATACCGTGCAGGTGACGCAATCGAGCTCAAGGAGGAGCTCGATGAAGATCGTGTTTCTTTGTGTTGTTTCGTTTCCAGTTGATCAGTAGTGGAGCCCAGTCGGGGCGATTGGGGATCTTTTGTATTAGGGGTAGTCTTCTCTTATTTTGGTTCCGTAGTTGGACCTTGATTGTATCTGGGTGATGTAATGCTATATTTACGTTTTGTGTGAAGTGGCGATTGTAAGGCAACTCTGTACCTCTTTCTGATTCAGTACATGGGATGTGTAAAGATTATCCCTCATGCGACATGCCTACAATGCGGTTATGCCTCTAAGTCGTGCTCTGACACGTGGGAGATATAGCCGCATCGTGGGTGTTACATCTTATTAACACTGATCATTACCAGGATGACACTGGGGCCAGTCAGGCTGTGGAAGAAGAGGTAACTATTTCCTCCGACTCAGCCCATTTGCTAAGACAAAAACTTCGAGTCGTAACCCGGAAAGTAAGGTTTTCACACCCTTTGGCTTATCTGGACCCTCACTTTCTTTTGAAAAAGCAGCAGCATGAGAGCCACCGTCAAGCCCGGACCGAAGACGAACCGGCTCTTGTTCTTCAACAAACTCCCCAAAAACGACAAAATGAGGTTTATTTCTTCGTCTTTGACTTTCTGTTAATGGATGTCCTTCCTTGTATTACTTACTTTGTCTTGTCTTTGCAGGAGGTATCTCGCTCTTCTAGCGACTCGTCTCAAACCTAGTTTCCGGCCTTCAAGACTGCCCCTGGGTAAGGAAAAATCCTTTGTCTTCCGTGTTTTTCAAATTGTCTCTTTATACTGACAGTTCTATAATCTTTCACTTAGTGGCCAAGCTAAGCCTAAGAAGGCCAAGGTGACTAAACCGGTGGAAGACCCGCCAGTCCTTGCTCCTGAATCGGCAAGGCCACCTTCTCCTCCATCAATTGAAACTCCAGAAGACCCGCCTGTCAATGCAGAAGTAAATCCTCCTGAGCCGTCGTTTGATGACACCACCATGAATCCTTTCACAAACTGCACCATCAAGCTCAGCCAACCCGCCATCACCGTCTACGCAAGACATTTTGATCACCGGGAGATGTTTTGTTGAGCCGGGGAATCCAACTGTGTTGGCTCGCCACACGGCGAAACAAGAGGCATTGGAGAGACAGAAAGTGCGCTTTGATGTTGCACATTATGATCATCTGAATTCCAACGATATTTTATCCGGTTATCTCAGCCATGTGCACTCCAGTCGCGACTCAGAGATCGAAATGGTCAAACAGTTGCAGATGAAATACGAGGTATGTTCTTCCGGCTTATCTATATTCTGCCAGCCCCCAAGTCTTCAGATTATGAGAGAACCGAAATGATCTGTAGACTTTATAATATAGGCTAAGACTTTTACCTTTGAAACTTTTCTTGAGTTCAATAAAATAGAACAAAGCTTCACCTGTAGTCCCCAAGGGCCGGTTCATTTTGATCATAAATGATCCGATACTTTAAATTGTCTTGTACCGTATTCAAAGAACTTCATAATCCGGCTTAAACCTTGAGAAACTTGTTGAATAGCATACATTAGCCCCCAATGGCCAAGTGCTATTACTTTGTAAAATACTTGGGACTTAAAGTATGTCTTTAGAGTCATAAGAAATTGTTTTGGCATATATTAGCCCCCAAGTGTCAAATGGTTTTTTGTAAAGTACTTGAGACTTGAATCTTGATTTTTGAACCTTAAGAGAAATCTTGACTCATCTGGGTACGTTTTTTTGCAGAATGCCTTATCTGAACTGAACTCGCAATTGACTGATGCGAAGACCCGGCTAGCGGGTCAGGAGGCAGGAATCAAGTCTGCTAACTCCAAATTGCAAATAAGTCTCTCTCAAACGGAAAATTTAAAGACCAACTTCACTGCCAAGAAGAAAACCTGGGCAGAGGAAAAAACGCTTCTGACACAACGCGCCGAGAAGGCCGAAGCAGCCCTTGAAGAGGTTTCAACAGAGCTGAATGGTTTAAAGGGCCGGGTGTCTCAAATGGTGGCCGCCATCTTTGGTAAGCCGTCTGTTTTTAATCTTGTGTACTTTTTGCTGATCCAGAATATAAGTCGCCAGCTGACTTTGTTTATAAAATATATGCAGGCCCACGAAGCAAGAATCTGAGCCAAGATCATGTGATTAAACTGAAGGCAGTGTATACCTTAGTGGAGAAACTATATATTGGCGCACAACAGGCACTTGCCGCCATCTCTCCTGCCAATCAAGGACCCAACCGGCTCAGCGACGTCTTGAAGAAACTGTCAATCCTACCCGCTAGGTTTCAAGAAGTGAAGCGCTCCTGTGCGAGAGCCGGAGCTTTGACTGCCCTAAGCCGCTCCAAGGCTTGGGTGCTAGATCTAGACCCGACGGACGTGGCCAGAGGATATCCCACCGTGAAGGAAGACAGATCTCCCTTTGAGCAGGATGACTTCATGGCTTGCGTGCGCGCAGTCCGACCTCAGGCGACTATTCTTGGAGATGAAACCAACATCGACAAGTATTAGCCGGGTTTTGATGTTGAAAATAAGAAGATGGCAACTCCCTTGTACAAGGTGATAGATTTAATCCCGCCTGTTTGTGAAAATACATTTGCCCCGGAAGTTGACCCGGCCGGCCTGATTGACGAAGAAGCAAAATTTGTCGCCGTAAATGGTTTTAACTGGTCAAAACCCAGCTTCCAGTCAATAGAGGGCGGTGAACCGGCGAGGGAGGAGCAATAACCATCTTCATGGGCTTATAAAAGCCTTGTAATAGTTTAGCTGTGAAAACACTGCATGCTTTGCTTATGCCATCGCGCATAAAACACTTGTATGTGATTCTGTGTTTCCTGATGTCAATATATGCATCATATTTATGGTTGTCCCTGTAATACTTCAGCTCTGTTCCTGTAAATACAAGAGAAAAAACTGGATTGGTGGCATAGTACCAAACGGGTTAAAACACCCGGCTTATAGCCAATATGTTTACCATAATAGAAAACAGAAACAAATATAAAAAGAGAACAAGGATGAAACTAACCCTTTGGTTAATGCAGCAGGCAATTGCGTATAAATAATAGCCATACTTGTACCTTTGATCCTTAGGCACCGGTTTAAATAACCCGGGTAATGAAGTTGATAACTCAATCTTTTTAAGAAGTCAATGCTTCTGAATACTTAATGATCATCATACCTTGGTGGCTTTGTTGTCAAATAATCTAGCTGGCGAGGAAGATTATGCTAATTATTTGTGAAATCGAGACAACAAAAAACTAAAAGGCAAATAACAGGTAATAAGTATGATTTAACCTTATATTTGGGGGTTTCTGATTCGAATACGATCAGTAAACCGGACCAAAGGGGTTAAGCTAAGGTTCGAATACGACCATATAGCCCCTAGTGGCTTTGGCATTGCACCGATCAAGAGGGTACGACAACTATGTTCTCTTTGGTTCGAATACGACATATGTTTGAGCAGGAAGCCCCCAAATGACCTTGAGAGGTTTTTAACGACCCTGATTCGAATACGATCCAAGTCGGACCCAAAAAGGGTTAAGCTATGATTCAGATACGATCAAGAAGCCCCATAGTGAGTTTGGCCTTAAGCCGATCAAGAGGGTTACAACAACTATGTTCTCTTTGGTTTGAATATGACCTATGTTTGAACAGGAAGCCCCCAAGTGACCATGATAGTTGCAGCTAGATTCGAATACGATCATAAGCTGGACCAAAAATGGTTAGACTTGATTCAAATATGGTCAACTCCTTAATAGTCATTTGAAAATAGAAAATAACAAAGATGCGTAATCTTTGAAAAGAAAAGAGACCGATGGTCCTGCTTTATTACTTATCATGGTATATAAAATGTTAAAGTATGTACATGATGAGAGCCTGTGGCTCAGGTGTAGTATGGCCTAAGTTGAGCAATGTTCCACGGCCGGCGGGTCTCCTCCTCCGACTTACGTGAGTCTTTGTGCTCTCGAACGTCAATGAGGTAATATGACCCGTTGTTTAAGTTCTTGCTGACCACAAAGGGTCCTTCCCAAGGTGGGGATAACTTGTGTGCATCTGACAGATCCTGGATGAGCCGGAGCACCAGGTCGCCTTCCTGAAAAGTCCTGGACTTAACCCGGTGGATGTGATAACAGCGCAGGTCCTGTTGATAAATTGCTGATCGAGCCACTGCTAAGTCTCATTCTTCATCTAACAAGTCGAGTGCATCCTGTCTGGCTTGTTCATTATTAGCTTCAACATAAGCCGCCACACAGGGCGAGTCATGACGGATGTCACTAGGCGACACTGCTTCTGCTCCATACACCATGAAGAAAGGTGTGTAACCTGTATACCTGTTAGGTGTGGTGTTGATACTCCACAGCGCCGAGGGTAATTCCTCTACCCAACAACCCGGTGTTCACTATAAGGGAACCATAAGTCAGGGCTTGAGACCTTTTAAAATTTCCTGATTTGCTCTCTCAGATTGACCATTAGATTGAGGATGAGCTACGAAAGAAACATCAAGCCGAATATGCTCACGTTGAAAAAATTCCTCCATAGCCCCTTGGGATAGATTAGTGTCATTGTAAGTGATAATGTTGTGTGGAAAACCAAAACGGAAGATCACCTTTTTCATGAACTGAACCGACGTGGCCGCATCACACTTACTGACTGGTTCTGCCTCGACCCACTTTGTGAATTTATCAACTGCCACTAAAAGATGTGTCTTTTTATCCTTAGACCTTTTGAAAGTTCCCACCATGTCAAGCCCCAAGACCGCAAATGGCCAAGTGATTGGAATCATCCGGAGCTCTTGAGCCGGCAAATGTGCTCGTCGTGCGAACTTTTGACATCCATCACATCTTCTGACCAGATCCTCTGCATCAGCGTGAGCCGTCAACTAGTAAATACTATGACGAAAAGCCTTGGCCACCTGAGATTTTGACCCGCTGTGATGACCACAATCGCCTTCATGGATCTCACGAAGTATTTCTTGGCCTTCTTCAGGGGAAACACACCGTTGAAACGCTCCAGAGACGCTGCGATGGTATAGTTCTCCATCAGAAATCATCATTGACTTAGACCGCCAGGTTATCTGTCGAGCCAGGGTCTCATCCGCTGGCAACCCTCCCCGGGTCATGTAAGCCAAGAACGGCACTGTCCAATCTAGGATGACATGAAGAGTCGCCACCAACTGCGCCTCCGGGTCAGAATGGCTAGATCTTCTTCCATGGGTAACTTGACAGACGGGTTATGCAAAACATCCAAAAAGGTGTTAGGTGGCACCGGCTTACGCTGAGACCCCAACCAGCTTAAAGCATCAGCCGCTTCGTTCTTCCTACGGTCAATGTGCTCCACCTGATAACCTTTAAAATGCCCTGCAACAGCATCAACTTCCCGGCGATATGCCGCCATGAGAGGATCTTTGGAATCCCACTTACCTGAGACTTGTTGAGCCACTAAGTCTGAGTCGCCAAGACACCGGACCTGGCTCAGGCTCATCTCTTTGGCCACTCGAAGACCATGGAGCAAAGCTTCATATTCCGCTGTGTTGTTAGTACACGGAAACATCAGTCACAACACATAACAAAATTTGTCACCTCGAGGGGAGGTTAAAATAACTCTACCCCCCGAGCCTTCCAGTTGTCTAGACCCATCAAAGTGAATAGCCCAATATGTGTTGTCTGGTTTCTCTTCCGGCATCTGCATCTCTGTCCAGTCATTAATAAAATCAACCAGTGCTTGAGACTTGATCGCAGTACATGGTACATACTTCAACCCAAGCTCAATGGACCACTTGGCGACCCGTCCGGTGGCTTCTCTGTTTTGAATGATGTCTCCCAAAGGAGCAGAGCTAACCATAGTGATTGGGTGACCCTGAAAATAATGTTTAAGCTTCCGGCTCGCCATGAACACCCCATATACGAGCTTCTGCCAATGTGGATATCGTTGTTTGGATTCAATTAACACCTCACTGACATAGTAAACCGGCCATTGAACCGGATGCTCCTTGCCAACCTCCTTGCGCTCCACCACAATCGCCACACTAACAGCTCGTGAGTTGGCGGCTACGTATAACAACAACGGCTCTTTCTCAACTGGAGCAACAAGGACCGGCGGCTCAGCAAGATGTGTCTTCAGATCTTCAAAAGCAGAGTTTGCAGCATCGCTCCAAACAAAATCATCTGGTTTCTTCATCATCTGATACAAAGGCATCACCTTCTCCCCTAACCGGCTTATGAACCGGCTCAAAGCAGCAACACGACCCGCCAGCCGTTGAACGTCATTGATGCATGTTGGTTTGGCCAGGGATGTAATTGCCTTGATTTTCTTCGGGTTAGCTTCAATACCTAGGTTGGACACCAAAAAACCCAAGAGCTTGCCGGTTGGGACTCCAAAAACACACTTAGCCGGGTTAAGCATCATTTTGTAGACCCGGAGATTATCGAAGGTCTCTTTCAGATCTGCGACCAAGGTTTCCTCTTTCCTAGATTTTACCAGTATATCATCCACATAAGCATGAACATTACGCCCAATCTGATCATGAAGACAATTCTGCACACACCGTTGGTAAGTCGCCTGGGCACTTTTAAGCCCAAAAGGCATAGACACATAGCAGAAAGCTCCAAAAGGAGTGATAAAAGCCATCTTCTCCTGATCTTTGGCTGCCATCTTGATCTGATGATAACCTGAATAAGCATCCAAGAAACTCAAACGTGTGCAACCCGCCCTAGCATCGATGACCTGATCAATACGGGGGAGGGCAAAAGGGTCAGCCGGACAAGCCTTGTTTAAATCGCTGTAATCCACACACATACGCCAGGTGCCGTTCTTTTTGAGTACAAGCACCGGGTTGGCTAACCACTCTGGGTGAAAGACTTCTGCAATGAACCCAGACGCCAAGAGCCGGGCCACCTCTTCTCCAATGGCCTTGCACCTTTCTTCATTGAACCGTCGGAGAAACTGTCTAACAGGTTTAAACTTTGGATCAATATTGAGAGTGTGCTCAGCGAGTTCCCTCGGGACACCCAGCATGTCGGAAGGCTTCCATGCAAAGATGTCCCGGTTCTCACGGATGAACTCGATGAGCGCGCTTTCCTATTTTGGATCCAAGTTTGCACTGATGATGAACTGCTTGGATGAGTCGCCAGGCACAAAGTCAACCATCTTGGTGTCATCAACTGAGGTCGTTGGATAAGCCGGAAAGGTCTGATGAGCCGCCTGCTCTGCTGCTAGTTGAACCGCTCGCTCCGCCTCTTGCCGAATCCTCTCCTGATCCGCCAAGTTAATGTCTCCAGCCTGCACCGGCTCATACCTGTGCAGCCGGTTGCGGCGTTGAGCATTGCTTGACATATCAGCTGACTCCATATGCCTACTGTAGCTTGGGCTCCAGCTCGGGCGAGCAGTTGAATGGATCCTGTCTTGACTGTAGGAGTATGCATCCTGCTGTGCCAGAGCTGTTTGAAGAAGTTCTCTCACCCTTCGCGTTTAGACTGCCGCCGGTGAGTCACCTTCCATCGGGAGAGCCGCCAAATGAGCCGACGCGGCAATGAGGTTTTCCAAGGGATTGGAGAAGTGACCCAGCGGGTTGGTACGTAATGAGGTGGAGCGGTAATTACACGAGGTGGTTCCATGGCACGTGGTTGGACCGGCGCATCGGGTGTCGTGATCCGGTTTGCCTCCAGCGGGTTGCTTCCCCCAGCTCCGGGCATATGAAAAAGGTTCCTAGGATCGAGCGTCAGAGGTAGACGTGACTGAGTTTTCTGATGCCTTCTCCTCATGACCTCGTTTGACGTGTTCAGATCCACCGAGAGCCGGAAGGTCTCTGCTTGAAGCTGTTGAGCACGAACATCCAAAGCCGCCCGCTCCGCTGCCATCCTGACTTTGTCTGCGGCCAGATTTTCTTTAGCTTGCACCATCTCTTCATGTACGCGTGCCACCTCTGTGTCATGCTAGGCTTTATCCGCCGGCTCTACCATGGCAGTCAACAAAGTCGTCAGTTTATCCATGAGGTCCATTAGAATCTGAGTCGGGGGCGCGCGGGGTCTCCTGATCCGGCTGCGGCCGACCCGGTAGCTGTTCCCGCTGCTGCTGTGGAGTTCTGCCCGGGCTGTGTCCCTGCCATGAAGACTCCGGCCCAATTTGGCGGCTCAAGGGGGTCCGGAATACTGCTGCCATCGGAACAGCCCCCGAGCATGCCATCTTGTAGTTGGTACAAAGAGTCCGTCTCGCCCGTTGATGATGCAGTGTCAGAACAGACGGCCGTCTCACCGCCCTCCACCAATCCTTCAGAGTATTCACCACCGTGGACGCAGCTATGAAGGCATGCTTCACGACAAATTGAACACGGGTGGTCCTCGCGCGTCGAGCCGTTTCAACGAGGTTGGTGTGGACGGCCGGCTCAGGGCCTGACTCGCCGATCCGGCCGATGAAGACGTGAATTCCGCCGAAGGGGACCCGATACCCGTACTCAATTGAGCCGGCCTCGGGGCCCCAACCTTCATCGTTGATGTAGATCTTGCCGCGACGACTCTTGGTCATCCGGCCCACAGCATATCCGTTGAGCCCTTCGAAGTTGCCCTTCAAGAACTCAAATCCACCGTGCGCTGGCCCCACGGTGGGTGCCAACTATCATGGAATTGTCACGGCAGATGTCCTAGCGAAAGGACTTAGTCGTAGGGCCATCGCAACTAGGAAGTTTAAAGGGGTTGATCGGGACAAAGGACACGAGAGGTTTTATACTAGTTCGGCCCCTCACGATGAAGGTAAAAGCCTACGTCTAGTTGTGTTGGTATTGCTGGGGTTTCGATCACCTAGAGACTTAACTCGTCGGCTTGGTTATCGATCTCTTGTTTTCTGTCCTAAGCCGCCACCAGGTCGTCCCCTTATATACACGGGTTGACGCCTGGTGGCCTACAAAGTCCCGGCCAGCTCATAATCGTGTCCGGCTCGGTGACTTCCTTTACATGCCTTTCTTTACAAGTCTTTCCTTACATACGGTGGTTTGCAATATTGGGCCTTAAGCCGCCTCTAGGCCTTTGGGCCTTCAATAAGATTTGATAAACTATAATCTTAATGTTTACTGGGCTTCTTATGTAACCCGCCATTGGGGCTGACCCGGCCCCTCCTGGGCGGGTCATAACTGATAGCTATATCCCCAATAGTCCCTCTTGGGGTGCCCTACCCCTCCTTATATATGTTGAAGGGGCGGGTTACATGACTAGTCCTATTAGGATTAGGATTACTCTATTACAAGTGGAGTCCTAGTCTTGCTTCCTTTGTAGGAGAATATTCCTTATGTATTTCCTCTTAATTCGGCCCATCATAACATGAGCCGGCCTTCTGGGCCTTGGGCCTTGTCATCCATCTGAAACACCCGTCGGGTCACCAATGAATCTTTAGGCTCGTGAGTCGTCACACCAGTGAGCCGCCAAACATGTGAGTCACCAATCCTCTGGCGGGTTACCAATGAAACGTCAAATCTGGCCGGGTCATATATCCGGCTGGGTCATACCGCGGAGTATATCCCCGACATTAACCCCCGGTTTAATTTGGATTTATCCATGTTAAACTGATCTGCAACATAAACACAAGAACAAATTTGACAGGTTGTGCTCTGAGTTAAATATTCTTGTAAGTCGGCATCTGATCATCCTTAAGTCCTTGTCATTTCCTTCTTCTGGACAGTCTGGGTCAATAAACCAGCTTCATAATCAATTTGCTGACATTGGCTTCTCACAGAGATATATTGTGAAGAATTTTTTTTTCAGCTCCTAATGCTTAACAAAAATATTGGTCTTGAAATACTCATCTGATTTTCAGCCGGCTTGAAGATGTAGAACTTGCCGATTTATGATTACCACCATTGCCGGGTTATAAAAATTGATAATTTCGGGTCATGATTGTAGCCAACGTCGGTTCATGATTGTTGCCAACGCTGGTTCATAATTATTGATGACGCCGGGCTATGATTGTTGCAGACACCGGGTCATAATGATTGGTGACGCTGGGTCAATCTGGTTTGCTCAAAACAGAGAATTTGAAAATATGTCTCCCTTATATCCGTGTTACCTGTAGCCCCCAAGCAATATTTTTGAGCTGTGCTCAATGGGCACCTATGTTTGAGTTGTGATTTTGCAATAGACTCTCTTAGGTCCCTTTAACCTGGGTGGCAAGCCCCCAGGTGTTTTGTAAGCATGGCGTGTAAGCCGGATCAAAGGTTAATCATATCTTCGCTCAATGAACAGGAAGCCCCCATGTGACCATAATAAGATAAGCCCATAAGGCAGGGTACCCATGTTTGAACCGTGCATCAGGGCAGCAAGTTCTCTTTGGCAATCCTTTAATTTTTCTGAGAACTCAAACTTGTGAAAAATAAATTCTTTTTGAACCGGAATTTCAAACCGGATATTGAAAGTTTCAAAGCTTTGTGATAGACCAATTTACCTTGAGCCGTATTTTAAACTGGATATTGATAACTTCAGCGCTTTGTGCGAGACAAATTTTCCTTGAGCCGGATTTTGAACCGGAATCCTTTTTTAAGCCAGAAATTTTCTGGCGGCCTTTAAACATTTGCTAATAAGGTAATTGCCTCTGGGACCGGGTTATTTTTCCCTCGAATGACCCTGAGTTCTTGAATTCACTGAATTCGGCCAATTCTGCCGAGTCATGTCATTGTAGCCCCCGAGTTTCAAGACGACTCGAGGAGTTTACTTGAGATTCTCCATTTTTAACCATGATATAAACCGATATGAGTCATTCAACATCTGAGTGATATAATAGTCCCTTTTGCAGTAGACAACTTGTCCTGCATTAGAGAACTTGCAAGCCAGTGTAATTGCTCTTTTTAAAGAAAGCAATATGTAATATAAAAACTATACTAGATGGATTTCACCTGATATGTTAGGCCGGAAATTATCCACCGCGGAGTTGACAATCACCATGGTGAAGTTGAAATTAACCACGGACGAGTCGACCATGGGATCAGTCGGTCGCGGCGTTAAGCCGATGCGGACGGGCGAGTTAACCGCAACATTGTAAGACAGTGCGGACAAGAAAATCGGCCGTAGCATTGCAAATTGCACGGACGCGGGTGAGTCGGCCGTGGACAATGAGTTAGTCGCGTGTGTTGATGCAACGGGAGCAGTGACTTTTCCATGTATCCGTCGAGCAACATGGCACGGACGAACACCAGCGCAGAATAATACTAGCCCGCGCTCCATATCCATAGCACTTTTGTGATGGATAATTATGCTGCATTTGAAACACACATACCAGAGTAGCTTGTTTTTTGAAGAAACTAATATGCGCTAAAATAGACCGGATGAATATCACCTGGTATTCTTATATTTCAGGCGCTCATACTGGATAAGCACATTTTGTTCTGTGGATAACTCAACCTTGGAACCTGGACTTGGTCCAGTGACTTGTGCCCAGCCTCTAGGTTTCTTCTAAATGCATCAGGGGTATCTGTCAATCCGAGTGGTTTGTTTGACCACCATAGTAATATAGTAGTTGATTTTTCCTCGCTTCTGCCAGCAGATTTGAGATGACGGCAGCCCATCATAGATACAACCATCTCTGAAGACATGCAGTGCGGGTACCTCATGTTTAGCAGCAGCGCTTCTCTAGAATTTGAGTGTTGACTGCAGCCGAACAAGTGCTATTGTACTCCCTCATTTCCGGTTTATAAGGCTCAATTCAAAAATCTCACCAACCAAGGTAGATGATGAGTGGTGGAATATTTTTTGTAGTTTGCAAAAGCACCCAATTAATGCTCTTGTTTTCCTCAAAAAATTATGTTTATGAATGCATTAATTGCAATGCATGCATGCATAAAGTGTATGCATTGGTTAGTTTTCTCTTAATACTTGCATGCAATGATTTAATGCACCTTGAAGTCTGAACATGTGATAGGGAACAACCAAATTGAGCCTTATAAAATGGAAAAACTAAAATTTTGAGATAAGCCCTCTAAACCGGAAAGGAGGGAGTAGAACTCATGTACTACTTCTTTCATATATCTCACACTTGTTTCTCTAGAAAAGGCAACTCGCGGGCCAGCGGCTCTCGACATAAATAGGCCAAGGGGTGAGGGCGGCGACTTGCGGCAACCCACACCAATGGTGACTTGAGGTAGGAGCGGTGACTCGGCGCAGCAGCAACACACAGCAAAAACGGGCGAACGAGGTAAAGGCACCTCAGGGACGAAGGCAGCGCACTGACGGCTTAAATCCGGGCCCGACAGAGGAGAAGTAAGGGCGCGGACATGCGCGGTGAGCCGGCGCGCGTGCACAGCAGCAGTTGACAGCAGTGGCGAGCCGGGGCGCGGGGAGTAGTAGTAGCCAGCCGACTCAGCGGGCCACAGCCAGGACCGAGGCGACCGACAGAGGCGGCTCGACCGTAGAGACGCGTCGGTGAGGTGCGGCCGCGACGGTGGGGGCGAGACGGTGATGATACAGAGTCCGAGTCTAACCACCCATTCGTGTCCTCATATTGGTCGTTGTGATTTGATTGTCCGTGTCTTCCTCCAAGTCGTGGCCTTCCTTTTCCTTTTTTTATTTTAATCAAGGGCCAGCCCAACTTGGTAAAATTTCCTTAATCCTAGGATTAACCTCCTTGTAGCCTCTCTCCTTGTCTTCTAGTGGTGTACTAGTACTTGATACTGATCTGATTTGATGTTTCGACGCACTGTGTAGCAACAGCAGCAAGGCAACAGTTTCAGAGCTCGAAGTGAATCTGCGAACGTTGATTATCATGGATGTAATCTGCTGCGCCTGCGCTGGCTCTCGTGGTAGAAAACAACCATTAAACAACGGAAATATTCGGAGTCGGTCTCAGTCTCACCGGATCGCACCGGCTGTTCCGATGGAAATCGACCTCACTCACACGGGCGGATCGACAGGTCAAGCGTGACGATTCACCCGGAACCCTAGCTTCTTTCAATATCAAACCTTCTCGTCTTGACTGATAAACTTGTTCGCTGCTGTAAATCGTTTTGCGCCAGTTTATTTCTTCATCTGATGAATAGCAAACTTTTCAATCCCTTAGAGAGATTCCTCCAAGAACACAACACCACTGTGCGCGAGCCCCACGGTGGGCGCTAACTGTAGTGGAATTGTCACGGCAGATGTCCTTGTTGAAAGGACTTAGTCGTGAGGCCAACACATCTATGTGGTAGCTTGAAGGGGTTGAGCGGAATCGAGAGACGCAACACACAAGACAAGGATTTAGATAGCTTCGGGCCCCGGGAAACATGATTCGGTAATAGCCCTACATGTTGTTTGTGGCTAGGTCTCATTATGCTCATGAGGGAGTCACCGCATAAGCCGGCTCTCCTTGTGGTGTCTAGCCCCAGCGATTATTTTCCATCCCTCTTGGGATGCCCTGCCCCTCCTTATGTATGTTGAAGGGGCAGGTTACATGACTAGTCCTATTAGGATTAGGATTACTCTATTACAAGTGGAGTCCTAGTCTTGCTTCCTTTGTAGGAGAATATTCCTTATGTCTTTCCTCTTAATCCGGCCCATCATAACATGAGCCAGCCTTCTGGGCCTTGGGCCTTGTCATCCATCTGAAACACATGTCGGGTCACCAATGAATCTTTAGGCTCGTGAGTCATCACACCAGTGAGCCGTCAGACACGTGAGTCGCCAATCCTCTAACGGGTTACCAATGAAACGTCAAGTCCGGTCGGGTCATACCTCGGGGTATATCCCTGACGGTGTCCCCGGTTATGGACATCTTGAGTATCTGGTACTTGAATTATTGATTTGATCTCATCACTCTACTTAATTAATTTGTGGGGTTATAATTACTATTTTGGGATTGAGTTGGAGGAACCTTCTCAATATTTTCAACCAACTTTGTAATTAAATAAAACATATTCCTTTGTTGTAGGGAAAAACTAGTTTTATGCAAATGATAACCATAGAGCCTCCACCAGCCATATATGCATGTAGTGTTAGCTATTTCTGTTCATTGCTCTATAGTGTTATCTTGCCAGCATATTCCATGTGCTGACCTACACAGGCTGCAACGTATTCATGTTGCAGAGTTTTCTAACGAAGAGTAAGGTGCGCTAGGTCGTTATCATGCACTCAGCTATGCCATTGGAGTTTATGGACTCATTTACCTTCGAACCTTCCACCATTATCTTATTTAGATGGCCTTCAACCATATTATTTATAATAAGTTCTCTTTTGAGACATTCGATGTAATAAGTGTGTGATTGAACTCTGTTATAAATCCTCAACTACTGTGTGTGTCAGCATTACCGATCCAGGGATGACACTTATGCACAGAGATTTGACCGTCTAAGGTCGGATCGCTACAACAAATAATTTAACAAAACTCCCCCGGGACTGTTGTTGGTTTGGACGGCACCCGTCGTTTCGGACAAGCCGTGGAATGTGATTGTTGGTGGAGGGGAGTAAACCTTTACTTTTATCACTTCGGAACTGCCACTAGCATGATTAGCATGGAAGATGTTGATAACTGATGGTCGTGAAGTGAATGAGAAGGGTGCATGTTTCAAATTTTCATTTATCTCTGTTTTAAAAATTGAGCTCTAGCACCTCTGCAAATCACTGCTCCCCTCTACGAAGCGACTATTTATTTACTTTTATGTTGTGTCATCACCTTCTAAAAACAAGCGCGAGAAACTGAGTAGAGCACAACGGTCATGATTTATGCATTGTGTATAGCTAATGTTGGGTGCATCATGACTGGATCTTTTCTACCGTGAATTACAATGTTTGGTCGTTGCTTGAACTTCGGAGGTGCTCTGAATTTATGTTTTGCAGTCTCATAAAGAGCTAGCGAGATACCATTATTGTCATATTATATCATGGTTGTTTTGACAACGTGTTGCTGTTTGAGATATCTTATTATTGCTCGCTAGTTGATTATGTCATTGATATGAATCATTATAATCTTTAAGAGTTATTGTTGACATGGTTAGTTATAATGTTGGCTGAAAACTTGGGTGTTGTTTAAGCTTATTTATGCAAACAAGAGCAAAAGAGTTCGTAAAAGTTTTTCTTTCTCACTTTCAGTTTATCAACTGAGTTGCTTGAGGACAAGCAAAGGTTTAAGCTTGGGGGAGTTGATATGTCTCCAACGTATCTACTTTTTCTCATGCTTTTCCTCTTGTTTTGGACTCTAATTTGCATGATTTGAATGAAACTAACCCCGGACTGACGTTGTTTTCAGCAGAACTACCATGGTGTTGTTTTTGTGCAGAAATAAAAGTTCTCTGAATGGAACGAAACTTTTTGAGGATTTTTATATCAATAAAGAGAATTTCTGGAGCCAAGACCTACCGGAGAGGGGCACCTGGGTGGTCACAACCCACCAGGGCGCGCCCAGGTGGGTTGTACCCACGTGGTGGCCCCGCTGATGACCCCCTGATACTATAAATTCACATTATTCTAGAAAAAATTCAGGGAGAAAGAATTATCACGGTGCACGAGACGGAGCCACCACCAAGCCCTGTTCTTCCTCGGGAGGGTAGATCTGGAGTCCATTTGGAGCTCTGGGGGGGGATCTTCGATCTTCGTCATCACCAACCTATCTCCATCGCCAATTCCATGATGCTCCCCACCATGAGTGAGTAATTCCTTCGTAGGCTCGCTGGACGGTGAGGAGTTGGATGAGATTCATCATGTAATCGAGTTAGTTTTGTTAGGGCTTGATCCCTAGTATCCACTATGTTCTTAGATTGATGTTGCTATGACTTTGCCATGCTTAATGCTTGTCACTTTGGGGCCGGGTGCCATGATTTCAGATATGAACCGTTTGTGAATTCATCATTATATCCATGTTTTAGATCCGATCTTGCAAATTATAGTCACCTACTATGGTTATGATCCGGCAACCCCGGAGTGACAACAACCGGGCCCACTCCCGGTGATGACCGTACTTTGAGGAGTTCATGTATTCACTATGTGTTAATGCTTTGTTCTGGTTCTCTATTAAAAGGAGGCCTTAATATCCCTTAGTTTCCAATATGGACCCCGCTGCCACGAGAGGGTAGGACAAGAGATGTGATGCAAGTTCTTTTCATAAAGCATGTATGACTATTTACGGAATACATGCCTACATTATATCGATGAACTGGAGCTAGTGTCGTATCGCCCTAGGTTATAACTGTCACATGATGAATATCATCCAACAAGTCATCGATCCAATGGCTACGAATTTGTCCTTATTGATCTTGTTGTGTTACTATTGCTATCATCACTGTTACACTTGCTACAAACTACTGCTATCATTTTTACTGTTACCATTGCTGCTGTCACTATTATCAAAACTATCAAACTACTTTGCTACTGATCACTTTGCTGTAGATAATCAATCTCTAGGTGTGGTTAAATTGACCACTCAGCTGCTAATACCTTCAAATATTCTTTGGCCGCCCTTATGTCGAATCTATAAATTTGGGTTGAATACTCTACCCTCAAAAATTGTTGCGATTCCCTATACTTGTGGGTTATCAGATGGCTATCTTAGAGTTGCGTGGGTTGAAGGTACTACCGTCGCCGGATCTAGATGACAACGAGTCTTTGTGGATTGGCCGGGGGCGGCGCAACACGGCAGTGTGGTGGGGCGGGGAGCGGGGTTTTGGTCGGAGCTCTCGCGGCCACGGACGGCGGAGGCAGGCTGCTCTGCCGGTGGTCGCTGGCTCTTCGGAGAAGATTCTAAATAGTGTCAGCCGGGAGGCACAAGACGGCCATCAAGCCATCCGGCGTAGATCGAACAGTACCAAAATAAAATAAAATCATGTGACTCCAATTTAGTCTTCAATCAATAGACATGTGACCACTCTCGTACCTTACTGTTGATCTCTTAGGGTATTTCTTCAGATCAGAGATATGTGCCGTTCTTAACATTATGCGTTTTCTGCATCTTCAGCCACACCATCTTCCTTCTCATCGCAGCTGCTCCAACAAGGCAAGCATACACCAGAAGGGAGCTATAGTCCCCACTCAATAGTTCCATGCATTGAATGCACGTGCCTGACATGGATAGCCACAACAATTGCAGGGCCATCGACAAGTCAGCACATGATGCTCACTCCTATGGATGGCGGCCAGATAGGTTGTACCCTCATCTTACTTGTGTGCAACATTTATGGCTTTGTTATTCATCTAAGCATGGAAAATAGATTATCACATTTCACTATATATTCATGCTGATCTCTTACGGGTCTTGTTTAGGAGTTAACGTTGTTCCATAGTTCTGTTGGGGAACGTAGCATGCAATTTCAAAAAAATTCCAACGATCACGCAAGATCTATCTAGGAGATGCATAGCAACGAGAGGTGGAGAGTGTGTCCACGTACCCTCGTAGACCGAAAGCGGAAGCGTTAGGTCAATGCGGTTGATGTAGTCGAACGTCTTCACGATCCAACCGATCAAGTACCGAACATATGACACCTCCGAGTTTAGCACACGTTCAACTCGATGACGTCCCTCGAACTCTTGATCCAGCAGAGGGTCGAGGGAGTTCCGTCAGCACGACGGCGTGGTGACGGTGATGGTGATGTGATCCGTGCAGAGCTTCGCCTAAGCACTACGACGCTATGACCAGAGGAGAAAGCTGTGGAGGGGGCACCGCACACTGCTAAGAGAACAAGTGATGTGCCTTTGGGGTGCCCCCCACCCCCTATATAAAGGAGGAGGGGGGAGGCCGGTCGGCCCTAGGTGTGCGCCTAGTGGGGGGGAGTCCTGACGATGACATGTACCTAGGGTGGGGTCATAGACCTGACCTAGACGCCCTACCCAAGGACATTGCCCTAGAGTCAAAGACATTCAAAGTATGACAGAAGATACCGACTGAAATCACCTTGGAGTGCAATCCACTCGACCAGCTATTCCACTTGGATACTCCAATTCCACTCGACCAAGATAGAGTCACTCGACTATACGAAGAATCACTCGGAGTACAGAAGATCTAAAGCCACCCCAGGATGGCAACGGCCAGGCGTTCACTCTGTAGTCTTAAAGGTCATTAATAGTGATTCATGGCAGGTGTTACCAGTAACGCCCCTGTCTTAACTTACATTGAACCCTGTGTAAACTGAGGGCTGGAGGGGTCTAGCACACTCTATATAAGCTACCCCCTCCTCTAGCACAAGTGTTCACACCCTCTGTAACTCTCACACATATTCCAGTCGACAAGCCTCCGGGCACCGAGACGTAGGGTTGTTACCTCCTCCGAGAGGGGCCTGAACTCATAAACTTGTGTGTACTGATAACCCACAAGTATAGGGGATCAATTGTAGCCTCTTTCGATAAGTAAGAGTGTCGAACCCAACGAGGAGCTAAAGGTAGAACAAATATTCCCTCAAGTTCTATCGACCACCGATACAACTCTACGCACACTTGACGTTCTCTTTACCGGAAACAAGTATGAAACTAGAAGTACTTAGTAGGTGTTGTTGGATAGGTATGCAAGATAATAAAGAGCAAGTAAATATAAAGTAGGGGCTGTTTAGATAAAGACACAACCAAATTAGTTTTAGTAGAGAGCTTTTGTCAACAAGAAAGTTATTTGTCCCTAGGCAATCGATAACTAGACCGGTAATCATTGTTGCAATTTTATATGAGGGAGAGGCATAAGCTAACACACTTTCTCTACTTGGATCATATGCACTTATGATTGGAACTCTAGCAAGAATCCGCAACTACTAAAGATTCATTAAGGTAAAACCCAACCATAGCATTAAAGCATCAAGTCCCCTTTATCCCATACGCAAACAACCTACTTACTCGGGTCTGTGCTTCTGTCACTCACGCCACCCACCATAAGCAAATCATAAACATATTGCAAACCCTACAGCGGGAATCCCTCATGCTTGTGCGACACGGAGAGCACCATAGGACAGCACCAATAATAAAACATACAACTCAAACCAATCACGATCATCAAATAGCCATTAGGACAAAACAGATCTACTCAAACATCATAGGATAGCCATACATCATTGGGAAATAATATATAGCGTTGAGCACCATGTTTAAGTATAGATTACAGCGGGTAAGAGAGAGGTTACACCGCTTCATAGAGGGGGGAAGAGTTGGTGATGATGGCGGTGAAGTTGTTGGTGAAGATCGCGGTGATGATGATGGCCCCCGATGGCACTCCGGTGCCACCGGAAGCGAGGGGGAGAGAGCCCCCCTCCTTCTTATTCTTCCTTGACCTCCTCCCTAGATGGGAGAAGGGTTCCCCTCTGGTCCATGGCCTCCATGGCGTGGGAGGGGAGAGAGCCCTTCCGAGATTGGATCTATCTCTCTATCTCTCTCTGGTTCCGCGTTCTGTTCTGGCTCTGTTTCACCATTTCGTGTATATATGGAGATCCGTAACTCTGATTGGCCTGAAACCTTTGCCGTGATTTTTTTCTGAAAAGTAGCTTTCTTGCGGCAAAAGAAGAGCGTCAACCGCCTTACGGGTGGCTCACGAGGGTAGGGGGCGCGCCTAGGGGGGTCAGGCGCGCCCCCTACCTCGTGACCACCTCGGGCACTGTCTCGCGTGGATTTTTCTTCTGAAATTTTCCAAATATTCCAAAAATAAGCTCCATCCGTTTTTATCCCGTTTGGATTCCGTTTGGTATGGATATTCTGCGAAACATAAAACATGCAACAAAAAGGAACTGGCACTGGGCACTGGATCAATATGTTAGTCCCAAAAACAATATAAAAAGTTGCCAAAAAGTATATGAAAGTTGAATAATATTGGCATGGAACAATCAAAAATTATAGATATGACGGAGACGTATCAGCATCCGCAAGCTTAATTCCTGCTTGTCCTCGAGTAGGTAAATGATAAAAAAGATAATTTTTGATGTGGAATGCTACCTAGCATAATCTTGATCATATGTCTAATCATGGCATGAATATTAAGACACAAGTGATTCAAAGCAATAGTCTATCCTTTGACATAAAAAAAATAATACTTCAACCATACCAACCAAGCATTTATGTCTTATTGAAATAACATAGCCAAAGAAAGCTCATCCCTACAAAATCATATAATCTAGCTATGCTCCATCTTCACCACACAAAGCATTCACATCATGCACAACCCCGATGACAAGACAAGCAATTGTTTCATACTTTTGACGTTCTCAAACCTTTTCAACTTTCACGGAATACATGAGCGTGAGCCATGGACATAGCACTATAGGTGGAATAGAATATGATGGTGGAGAAGACAAAAAAAGGAGAAGATAGTCTCACATCAATTAGGCGTATCAACGGGCTATGGAGATGCCCATCAATAGATATCAATGTGAGTGAGTAGGGATTTCCATGCAACGGATGCACTAGAGCTATAAGTATATGAAAGCTCAAACTGAAACTAAGTGGGTGTGCATCCAACTTGCTTGCTCATGAAGACCGAGGGCATTTGAGGAAGCCCATCATTGGAATATACAAGCCAAGTTCTAGAATGAAAGGTTCCCACTAGTATATGAAAGTGACAACATAGGAGACTCTCTACTCATGAAGATCATGGTGCTACTTTGAAGCACATGTGTGGTAAAAGGATAGTAGCATTGTCCCTTTTATTTTTTATTTTTTATTTGGCCTTTCTTTTTTTGGGGACAATGCTCTATTGAATGATGATCATCACACTTCTATTTATTTACAACTCGATGATACAACTCGATACTAGAACAAAGATGACTCTATATGAATGCCTCCGGCGGTGTACCGGGATGTGCAATGATCTAGCGTAGCAATGACATCAAAAAACGGACAAGCCATGAAAACATCATGCTAGCTATCTTACAATCATGCAAAGCAATATGACAATAAATTCTCAAGTCATGTATATGATGATGATGGAAGTTGCATGGCAATACATCTCGGAATGGCTATGGAAATGCCATGATAGGTAGGTATGGTGGCTGTTTTGAGGAAGGTATATGGTGGGTTTATGGTACCAGCGAAAGTTGCACGGTACTAGAGAGGCTAGCAATGATGGAAGGGTGAGAGTGCGTATAATCCATGGACTCAACATTAGTCATAAAGAACTCACATACTTATTACAAAAATCTATTAGTCATCGAAACAAAGTACTACGCGCATGCTCCTAGGGGGATAGATTGGTAGGAAAAGACCATCGCTCGTCCCCGACCGCCACTCATAAGGAAGACAATCAATAAACACCTCATGCTCCGACTTCGTTACATAACGGTTCACCATATGTGCATGCTACGAGACTTGCAAACCTCAACACAAGTATTTCTAAATTTCACAATTACTCGACTAGCATGACTCTAATATCACCATCTTTATATCGCAAAACTATTGCAAGGAATCAAACATATCATATTCAGCGATCTACAAGTTTATGTAGGATTTTATGACTAACCATGTGAATGACCAGTTCCTGTCATCTCTCTAAATAGATATAAGTGAAGCACGAGAGTTTAATTCTTTCTACAAAAGATATGCCCCCGCTCTAACAAGTATAAGTGAAGAAAAATAGCATTCTACAAATGGCGGTTGTCTAAGTGAAGAGAAACAGGCAATCCAAACTTCAAATGATATAAGTGAAGCACATGAAGCATTCTATGAAGCCATACTCAAAAGATATAAGTGAAGTGCAAAGAGCATTCTATAAATCAACCAAGGACCATCTCATACCAGCATGATGCATAAAAAATAAAAACCTAAATGCAAAAGACGCTCCAAGACTTGCACATATCGCATGAACGAAACGAATCCGAAAACATACCGATATTTGTTGAAGAAAGAGGGGATGCCTCCCCAGCATCCCCAAGCTTAGACGCTTGAGTCTCCTTGAATATTTACTTGGGGTGCCTTGGGCATCCCCAATCTTGAGCTCTTGCCTCTCTTCCTTCTTCTCACATCGAAACCTTCTCAATCATCGAACACTTCATCCACACAAAACTTCAACATAAAACTCGGTAAGATCCGTTAGTATAATAAAGCAAATCACTACTCTAAGTACTGCTGCAAACCAATTCCTATTTTGTTTTTGCATTGTGTCTACTGTAATATAACTTTTTCATGGCTTAATCCACTAATATGAATCGCTAGTTTCATCAAAACAAGCAAACTATGCATCAAAAACAGAATCTGTCTAAAACAGAACAGTCTGTAGCAATATGAACATTCACCATACTTATGATATTTGAAAAATTCTACCAAAATTAGGAAAAATAAACAATTTGTATAGGAAGACATTGCAAAAAGAATCAGAACCATTTGACGTTCGAGCTAAAAACGTAAAATCACGGACTACAGCCAAAGTTTCTGTCCTGCACCGTACAAACCATCAAGCAAATGTAAACATTCTAAAGGCAAACCTTGGCACATTATTTTTATGATACAATCGAATTGTACAAGGGGATAATTATTTTTATTGAAAATTTTATGTAATCAAGATTCACAAAGTTGCCGTGAGCATGAACAAAGTTCAAGGAGCTCTCCCACTTCAACAATGCTTTTCTTTCTCACTTTCACTTTCCTTTTTGAAAAAGTTTTGGGTTCCCCTCTTTATTTTTGTTGTTTTTAAACTATATGAAAGCACTCATCAGAAATAAATGACTCTCTAAAACTTCCAGGTTGTCTCCCTGGCAGCGCTTTCTTTAATGCCATTAAGATAGGCATATAGTGCTCAAGTAATGGATCCACCCGGATCCCAAGGTATATCAAAGCCAATTTTAATTAACAATGATTTGTAATTTAGTAGTGAGCACAAAGTAACATATATCATGTAATGACGAAGTCTAACTCTCTTCCTATGCATCGGCATGTCATAAAATAACAATTCATGCACACAAAGTAAAGGCCAATGCATAGTATAAACAGTTTCTTGCAATTTTATCGTATTGGAAACATAGAGAGGTGGAGATATAGTTCCTCTCTCATAATAATTGCAAGTAGGAGCAGAAAGCACATGCATATTATATTCATGAAAATCATCATGTGCAACGGTAAAAGGCAACCCATCAATATAATCCTTAATAAGTGCAAGCTTCTCCGATATAGTGTAGTTGGGAGAATTCAAAAAGATAATAGGACTATCATGCGTGGGTGCAATAGCAACAACTTCATGTTTAACATAAGGAACTATAGCAAGTTCATATCCATAAGCATCATTCATATTGGCATCTTGGCCACAAGCATAGCAAGCATCATCAAAAAGGGATATTTCAAGAGAATCAAAGGGATCATAACAGTCATCATAGCAATCATCCTTCGGTAAGCACGAAGGGGAATTAAAGAATGTATGATTTGAAGAGTTACTCTCATTAGAAGGTGGGCACGGGTGATCAATCCGCTCTTCCTCCTTTTGTTCTTCGCTCTCCTCCTCATCTTTTTCATCCAATGAGCTCACAGTTTCATCAATTTCTTCTTCCATAGACTCCTGCAAAATATTAGTCTCTTCTTGGACAGCGGAGTATTCCTCAATATATAGTTTAACATAGGCATTAGAAGCATAATTCTCATAACAATATTCGAGTATGGCAAAATTTTCAGATTTGTGAAGAGTAGCATCATACTTTTCAATCAAAGAAGCAATTTCAAAAGCACCCTTAAAAGCAACAAATTCTTTAATTTGTTGAACATCATAGTAATTATAAACACCCTTAGCATACGAAGATACAATTCCATTATTACTAAACTCACATTGATAGGGAAGGTGTTTCTTAGGGTTTTCAGAACAACAAGTAAAATCATATATTTCACATAAATTCCAAGCATAGCATTGCAAACGTTGAGTTTGACCCCATAATAGTTTCCCTTTTTCAGATAAACGGTGTCGCACATAACAAGCATGCTCATCTAAAGATTTGCCCTCAACTAAGCTAGTTGGGGTTTCGGCACGAGCACAAAGGGATCGAAGATGATCCAAGTAATAAGCTTCAATAGTGTGATAGATTTTGATTGGTTCTTCAACCATTGGTTCAGTAGGTACAACTAAATTTTTTGGTATTTTGCGTTTCCTACCCATAACTAAAGATAGAAAACAACTAAGAACAGCAAATAAAAATTACTTAGTGATAAAGCAAACAAGCACACACGAGAATATTCACCCCACGCTATTGCTCCCCGGCAACGGCGCCAGAAAAAGGTCTTGATAACCCACAAGTATAGGGGATCAATTGTAGCCTCTTTCGATAAGTAAGAGTGTCGAACCCAATGAGGAGCTAAATGTAGAACAAATATTCCCTCAAGTTCTATCGACCACCGATACAACTCTACGCACACTTGACGTTCGCTTTACCGGAAACAAGTATGAAACTAGAAGTACTTTGTAGGTGTTGTTGGATAGGTATGCAAGATAATAAAGAGCAAGTAAATATAAAGTAGGGGCTGTTTAGATAAATACACAACTAAATTAGTTTTAGTAGAGAGCTTTTGTCAACAAGAAAGTTATTTGTCCCTAGGCAATCGATAACTAGACCGGTAATCATTGTTGCAATTTTATATGAGGGAGAGGCATAAGCTAACATACTTTCTCTACTTGGATCATATGCACTTATGATTGGAACTCTAGCAAGCATCCGCAACTACTAAAGATTCATTAAGGTAAAACCCAACCATAGCATTAAAGCATCAAGTCCCCTTTATCCCATACGCAAACAACCTACTTACTCGGGTCTGTGCTTCTGTCACTCACGCCACCCACCATAAGTAAATCATAAACATATTGCAAACCCTACAGCGGGAATCCCTCACGCTTGCGCGACATGGAGAGCACCATAGGACAGCACTAATAATAAAACATACAACTCAAACCAATCACGATCATCAAATAGCCATTAGGACAAAACAGATCTACTCAAACATCATAGGATAGCCATACATCATTGGGAAATAATATATAGCGTTGAGCACCATGTTTAAGTATAGATTACAGCGGGTAAGAGAGAGGTTACACCGCTTCATAGAGGGGGGAAGAGTTGGTGATGATGGCGGTGAAGTTGTTGGTGAAGATCGCGGTGATGATGATGGCCCCCGATGGCACTCCGGTGCCACCGGAAGCGAGGGGGAGAGAGCCCCCCTCCTTCTTATTCTTCCTTGACCTCCTCCCTAGATGGGAGAAGGGTTCCCCTCTGGTCCATGGCCTCCATGGCGTGGGAGGGGAGAGAGCCCTTCCGAGATTGGATCTATCTCTCTATCTCTCTCTGGTTCCGCGTTCTGTTCTGGCTCTGTTTCACCATTTCGTGTATATATGGAGATCCGTAACTCTGATTGGCCTGAAACCTTTGCCGTGATTTTTTTCTGAAAAGTAGCTTTCTTGCGGCAAAAGAAGAGCGTCAACCGCCTTACGAGTGGCTCACGAGGGGAGGGGGCGCGCCCAGGGGGGTCAGGCGTGCCCTCCTACCTCGTGACCACCTCGGGCACCGTCTCGTGTGGATTTTTCTTCCGGAATTTTCCAAATATTCCAAAAATAAGCTCCGTCCGTTTTTATCCCGTTTGGATTCCGTTTGGTATGGATATTCTGCGAAACATAAAACATGCAACAAAAAGGAACTGGCACTGGGCACTGGATCAATATGTTAGTCCCAAAAATAATATAAAAAGTTGCCAAAAAGTATATGAAAGTTGAATAATATTGTCATGGAACAATCAAAAATTATAGATACGACGGAGACGTATCATGTACAACCTTGCCGTAGCTAGGGCGATGCCTCCTACTTTGTACCCCCTATCCTTACTGTCAGACTTACTCTCACGACAGTTGGCACCCACCGTGGGGCAGAGCGTCTTAGCAACTTCTGGCGAGGTTGCAGTTTTTCCGATCTCCATCAACATGGTTTCTGGCGGTGGTTTGGCTTTGGGCCGCAGATCTGTCTCGGCGCGCTCGTCTTCATTGCCGACGACTCTGCCTAGCTCCAAGAAGCCCCCCTCGACGCCGAGGCCCTTCCCATTTGTGAGGCGGCTCACTTACATGCGAGTTCCTGCGGTGTCCTCCTATAACAGCCATCCACCCAGTATTGGTCGGCTCCCGCGGCGTCCACTCTCCCCGCTGTATGCCTCCGCAAGCGGTCCGGTCAGTCGCGGCTCCAGCGGTGGGTAAAGCACGTGGTGGCTCGCCAGTGAGCCACCCCTCAAGTTGCGGCTATCGAGCCCGATGAATCCCTCTATGGACCATTTGACCTATCGACTGGTTCCGCGAACACTCATTCCGAGTGCGTAAGCAGTGACCCTGCGGCGGAAGTCCTCATGGTCGACTCGCCTCGCAGCCCACCTGGGTTCTGTCGCGGCGGCGGCGGCCCGTCGCATGGTCACGATGAATATCATCCTGAAGCCCTCACTTCAGAGTAGAGGGAGGAGTTGCATCGTCGTAACGTGGAGGCACTTCCATACCCCCATCATTGGAGAGACCTCTGAGGCTCGGGCCTTGGAAGTTGTGCGCCTGGCTACCTTAGTTGAGCGCGCGCGTCTGGAAAATCTCCAACACTCACTCGACGAACATGCTCGTCGGTAGATCCCTGAATCCAGTCGACGGCCATGACAGTTGTTTCCGCCTGAACTTCCGGTATACCGCACTCCGATCCAGAATCTTACAGCTGCAGCATGTATAGCAGAATCAATTCAGCCATCTCGTTCAGAAGTTGGCAGAGGTTTGATGCAGATCCGAACGCTGCTTCGAGCAGTGGGGGAACAAAACTCGGTTGTTTCTCAGTCACGCAACAGGATCCATAGCCGATATGTGGTTGCGGACACAGTTTAGTCGGCGCATAGCCCAAGATCGCCCCCGCGGCGTGACGATCGTGGTCGCCGCCAGGACCAGTACCTAGGGCGAGGCCACAGATAGTATGATCATTGATATGCCCATGACGACCACCGTCGAGTGCCTTTGCCACCTCCAAGGGGTGGGTCGTACGCGCCCCGGTGATATGATGTCAAGCATCCATATGGTGATGGGCGGAGGGCTCCAGTTGGCCCAAGAGAGCCGGGGTTCGATGCGAGATCACTCCTCGTACAAGGTTTGGTCGACAGGGGCCGGGCACATAGAGAAGGACAAGACAGAGACCGTCCGACTGGAAGCAGAGCATTTGTTTCTGGGCCCAAATGTTTTAGTAGAGCCATCCGAGCTGCTTAGATTCCCCCCAACTTTAGGTTGGCGACGGGCGTGAGTAAGTTCACCGGTGAGTCGAAGCCCGACACTTGGCTAGAAGATTACCGAGTGGTTGTGCAGATTGGTGGAGGCAATGATGATGTAGCCATAAAGCACCTCCCCCTGATGCTTGAGGGTTCGGCCATAGCTTGGTTGAATCAGTTGGCCCCTGGAAGTATCTTCTGTTAGGAAGAGTTAGCCCAAGTGTTCATCAAAACATTGAGGGCACCTCCAAGCGACCTACTGGGCTAACTTAATTGCAGCACTGTGTTCAGAAGCAGAATCAGACTTTGAGAGGCTTCATCTAGAGATGGACTACCCTCATCACATTGTAGAAAATGGGTCAGAGCACCAGGCAGTTTGCGCCTTCAAAGAGGGCGTCCGATATAGAGACCTCAATCTGAAATTCGGTCGGTCCGGAGACATGTCTTGGGCCCAAATGATGGAAATAGCCACTCAATATGCTAACGGCGAAGAGGAAGACCGACTCCACATCGGCAAAGGAAAACCAGTTGCCCAATACACCGGAGGTGGAAATTCCGGTCGGAAGCAGAAGCGCAAGCCTGAAGTTGCAGGTCCCGCCGAGGCTGCAGTTCTGAATCAAGGAAAATTCAAAGGAAAACCTAAGGGGTCGTGGGTGCCCAAGAAGGTGAAGGATCAGGCTGGTAACGATGTCCTCAATTTACCGTGTCACATACACATGAAAAAAGATGAAGAGGGTAACTTGATTCTACCCAAGCATACCACTCGACAGTGTCGGCTCCTGATTCAGCAGTTCAGAGAGGGCCAGCCCCCAAAGAAGGACTCTAATATGGAAGAAGAGAAAGAAGAAGATGATGGTTACCCCAATGTGAATGCTACTTTGGTGATTTTTACTGACTTAGAGAGAAAAAGTCGACTGAGAGTTATCAACAGAGAAGTGAACATGGTTGCTCCGGCAACCACGACGTATTGAAGTGGTCAAAAACACCCATTACATTCGACCAGTCCTATCACCCAGCGCATGTTGCTACCCCCGGGCGGCAAGCGTTGGTGGTCGTCCCAGTCATTGGGGGCACCCGACTGACCAAGGTCCTAATGGATGGCGGAAGTGGATTGAACATTCTGTATGCTGAGACCCTCCGAGGGATGGGCATTCCGATGTCCAAGCTCAGTGAGAGCAACATGCGATTCCACTGAGTCATCCCAGGAAAGAAAGCAGATTCACTCGGTTAGATCACCCTTGATGTAGTTTTCGATGATTCAAAGAACCATCGCAAGGAGAAGTTGACGTTTGAGGTGGTAGATTTCCATAGTGCATATCATGCAATTCTGGGCAGAACCGCATATGCTCATTTAATGGCTCGACCGTGTTACGTATATCTTAAGGGATGCCAGGGCCCAGAGGAGTGATCACGGTCACAGGGAATCAGCAAAGAGCAAAGGAATGTCTTCAGAAAGGCTCAAAGATTGTTGACGAGAAGATGGCAGTAGTAGAGATGGAAGAATATAAGAAGAATGCAGATCCGAGTGATTTGTTGCGAGCTAAGAAGCCTACTTCAGAGTCCGTATTTTAGTCAGCTGGAGAAACAAAGCCTGTCAACATTCACCCGGAAGACCCCAATGCTGCTCCAACTCACATCTCAACAACACTCGATAGTAAATAGGAAGAAGCACTCATCTAGTTCCTCCGTGAGAGCTGGGACATCTTCACATGGAAACCATCTAACATGCCGGGTGAACCCAGGGGACTTGCTGAGCACTGTTTGCGTGTCGACCCAAAAGCAAAACCTGTCAAGGAACACCTCCGTCGGTCCGCCATGGAGAAGAGGAAGGCAATTGGCAAAGAGGTGACTTGGCTTTTGGCAGCTGAGTTCATCCGCGAGATATACCATTCCGAGTGGCTCACCAATGTTGTCATGGTCCCCAAGAAAGATGATTCACTTCGTATGTGTATCGATTTCAAGGACATCAATCGGACCTGCCCGAAAGTTCACTTCCCTCTCCCCCGCATCGACCAGATTGTCGATTCAACTATGGGGTGTGAGTGTTTGTCCTTTTTGGATGCGTATTCCGGGTACCATCAGATCTGACTGTATGGACCCGATGAGATAAAAACGGCCTTCATCACCCCATTCGGGTGCTTTTATTATGTTATCATGCCCTTCGGCCTCAAGAATGCTGGTGCCACGTTCATGCGCATGATTCAGAAGTGCTTGCTCACTCAAATCAGTCGGAACATGGAAGCATACATGGATGATATCGTGGTCAAGTCACGTAAAGGTTCCAACCTGCCGACTGATCTTGCTGAAATATTTGCCAACCTAAGAAGATATGATATCAAGCTCAATCCGTCGAAGTGCACATTCAGAGTCCCAGGCGAAAAGTTACTCGGTTTTCTCGTTTCCGAACGAGGGATCGACGCAAACCCAGAAAAGATTGGAGCAATTCTCTGAATGAAACGCCCTGTGCGTGTGCATGATGTTCAGAAGCATACTGGTTGTTTGGCTACATTGATTCGATTCATCTCTCATCTCAGTGAAAAGGCATTGCCTCTTTACCGACTGATGAAGAAGTCTGACAAGTTCGAGTGGACTCCTGATGCCGAAGCAGCATTTGTAGAGCTCAAAGCCCTGCATTCCACCCAGCCAGTGCTTGCTGCCCCAGTCAGCAAAGAGCCTCTATTGTTATATATCACAGCCACTGGACAAGTTGTCAGCACAGTGCTCACAGTCAAGCGGGAAGAAGAAGGCAAAGCCTACAGAGTTGAATGCCCAGTGTACTATATCTCTGAAGTCTTGACTCCGTCCAAGCAAAGGTATCTGCATTACCAGAAGCTTGTCTATGGGATATATTTGACCACGAAGAAAGTTGCACATTACTTCGTAGACCACTCGGTTTCAGTCGTCAACGACACTCCATTATCAGAAATTCTGAACAATCGAGATGCAACCGGTCGAGTGGCCAAGTGGGTGATTGAACTCCTTCCTTTGACATCAAGTTCGAAGCAAAGAAAGCAATCAAGTCTCAAGCAATAACATATTTCCTAGCTGAGTGGATTGAACAGCAGCAACCGACTCAGGTTCACTCGGAACATTGGACTATGTTCTTTGATGGGTCCAAGATGATGAATGGTTCTGGTGCTGGAGTCGTTTTGGTATCCCCAAGAGGCGACAAGCTTAGTTATGTCCTCCAGATTCACTTCGACTCCTCAAACAACGAAGCTGAATACGAGGCACTTTTGTATGGGTTGCGTATGGCCATCTCACTCGGCATCCGTCACTTGATGGTCTATGGTGATTCCAATTTGGTGGTCAATCAGGTAATGAATGAATGGGATATCAGGAGCCCTGCCATGACTGGTTATTGAAGTGCAGTGAGAAAATTAGAGAAGAAGTTTGAAGGGTTGGAACTCCATCACATACCTCAACTCAAGAATCAAGCAACAGGTGATCTGGCGAAGATAGGTTCCACTCGGAAGCCTATTCCCAATAATGTATTCATGGAGCATCTCCATACCCCGTCAGTTCAAGAAGATCCTTTTATAGAGGAGCCCCCGCAACCGATAAGTTCAACCAATCCGACTGAGATTGAAGTTCCAACAGTAGTCGACTTGATCACGGAGGTCTTAGTGATCACTCCCGACTGGACGGTGCCATATATTGCATATCTGCTCAGGCAGGAGCTCCCAGAGGACAAAGATGAGGCTCGCCAGATTGTACGTAGATCCAAAGCCTTCATGGTGATAAGTGGACAGCTTTACAGGGAAAGTGTTACCGGAGTAGCTCAACATTGCATCTCTCCAGAAGAAGGTCGACTGGTCTTAAATGAGATCCACTCGGGGACCTATGGTCACCACGCGTCCTCTCGGACCATCGTGGCCAAAGCATACCGAGTAGGATTCTACTGGCTGCGAGCGAATGAGATGGCTAAAGACATAGTCGACAAGTGTGAAGGTTGCTAGTTTTACTCAAACATGTCTCACAAGCCTGCATCTGCCTTGAAGACTATTCCACTCGTGTGGCCATTTGTAGTTTGGGGGTTGGAGATGGTTGGACCTTTCAAGACCGGCAGAAGCAACTTCACTCATTTGCTCATAGCAGTCGAAAAGTTCACCAAGTTGATCGAGGCCAAGCCTATCAAGAATCTTGACTCAAGCCCTGCCATTAGTTTCATCAGAGAGCTGATATTCCGATATGGAGTTCCTCACAACGTTATCATAGATAACGGCTCCAACTTTGATTCTGATGAGTTCAGAGCATTCTGCGCTTCCCAAGGCACTCGGGTCGATTACGCATCCGTTGCTCACCCATAGTCGAATGGATAGGCTGAACGAGCGAATGGCTTGATCCTTGAAGGACTGAAACCTCGATTGATGCGCAACCTCAAGCATGCAGCTGGACCTTGGGTGACTGATTTGCTGTTTATCTTATGGGGATTGAGAACGACTCCTAATCGGTCGACTGATCGAACCCCTTTTTCATGGTATATGGCGCTGAAGCTGTGCTTCCGAGTGATTTGCTGCACAATGCTCCCCGAGTGGAACTCTTCTCTGAAGCTGAAGCTGAACAGGCACGCCAGGATGCAGTTGATCTCCTAGAAGAAGAACAAGAGATGGCTCTGATCCAGTCGACCATCTATCAACAAGACTTGCATCGATTCCATGCCCGAAATGTCAGAGGTCAAGCGTTTCAGGAAGGAGACCTCGTGCTCAGAGTGCACCAGAAACAACCTCACAAGCTCGGTCCAGCCTAGGAGGGACCCTTCATCATAACCAAGGTGCTCCACAACGGGGCGTATCACCTTTACAATGTGCCCAAGAAAGAAGACGAGCCACGCTCGTGGAACGCGGATCTACTCTGCCGCTTTTATTCCTAAACACTTGGATCGTCGAGTTATAATAAGAGTCTTTCAGATTGTTTATTAAAGACATGATGTTCGTAGTATCTCAATGATTGTTTCCGCATAAACTTGTAGGTTCAAATCCCCCAATGGGTGGCTTAGCTGCGAACCTGATTCACCTAAGTTTCAAAACATAATCTGAGTGAAGAGCAACCCTCACACTCGGGGGCTTAGCTGCGATCCCGTACTCGCCTAAGTTTCAAAAAAAACACTCCGAGCAAAGAGAAACCCTCTCACTCGAAGGCTTAGCTACGATCCCGTATTCGCCTAAGTTTCAAAAGACACTCCGAGTGAAGAGCAACCCTCTCACTCGGGGGCTTAGCTGCAAACCCGACTCGCCTAAGTTTCAAAAAAATACTCCGAGTGAACAACAACCCTCTCGATCGGGGGCTTAGCTACAATCTTGCAGTCACCTGAGTTACAAAACATACTCCGGGTGAAGAGCAACCCCCTCGCTCGGGGGCTTAGTTGCGATCCCTTACTCGCCTAAGTTACAAACATACTCCGAGTGAAGAGCAACCCTCTCCCTCGGGGGCTTAGCTACGACCCCGCACTCGCCTAAGTTACAAAAAATACTCCGAGTGAAGAGCAACCCCCTCGCTCGGGGGCTTAGTTGCGATCCTGCACTCGTCTAAGTTACAAAACATATTCCGAGTGAAGAGAAACCCTCTCACTCGGGGGCTTAGCTGCAATCCCGCACTCGCCTAAGTTTCAAAAAAAACTTCGAGTGAAGAGCAACCCTCTCACTCAGGGGCTTAGCTACGATCCCGCACTCGCTTAAGTTCCAAAACATACTCCGAGTGAAGAGCAATCATCTCACTTGGGGGCTTAGCTGCGACCCCGCACTCGCCTAAGTTTCAAAACATACTCTGAGTGAAGAGCAACTCTTAGATGCACCACAAGTACAACGTATGGTTGCACTCTAAGTTGCGCCACAAGTACAACGTATGGTTGCACTCTGAGCTGTGCCACAAGTACAATGTATGGTTGCACTCTGAGCTGTGCCACAAGTACAATTTATGGTTGTATTTTGAGCTGTGCCACAAGTACAACGTCTATTCCGAGTGAAGAGCGATCCTATCACTCGGAGATTCAACTGTGATTCTAAATTCGCTTGAGTCAAGAAATCTGAAGATAATAAAGGCAAAGCAACTGCATTCAAAAGAAGCATCCAGGTCCAGATAAATCCGGCAAGGTTCAGAATCACCAGCAAAAGTACTCGAGAACCAACCCGAAAGAGTTTAACGATAACAGAATCACTCAGCATTCCAAGGCAAATAAAATCAAGCTATCAAGTTTCTCACTTGGGTGGAGGCGGACTTGCTGGCTCGACGAAGCTGTCTAAATTAATGCCGTCCGTGATATAAGTGGGTGCATCGATGAAGGTCTCCATGAAAGATTGGAATTGAAGCTTCTTGGTGTTGGAAACCTTGGTATCAGCCAGCTTCTCTTCCTTGACTTCCTTACAATGGACGCGGACGAGTGATAAAACCACGTCAGCACCGCGATGGGCAGCTGACTTCTTCCATGCCTGCACTCGCTCTGGGATGCCGTTGAGTCGAGTCATCAGTGACTCGAGATCGTTCAGAAGCACATCCTCTGGCCATAACTCCTTGTCGATCTGAGACAGCGTGACGTTTAGTCGAGCAACGTAATCCAAGACACCAGCGAGGCGTGATTCCAGTCGCAGCACGTTCATCACAGCTTCGTCCTTGACGGGGGAGTTGATAGGATCCAGACCTGTCTTGATCTGCCTAGTTTCTTCCTCGAAGTTCTCACAGAATTCTACATGCAAAAAAAAGTAATGAATTGGCAGTTGCATGGTGAAGAAGTTTTGTGCAATCAGTCAGATAAAGAAAAAAACCTTCAAGCATGAGGAACATCTTGGCAAGACCTTCCAGATAAGTTTCCAGTTCACTCTCTTCCGAGTGAGAACATAAACTTTGTCAACTAAGGCCACCTTCTCCTCCTTTAGTTGCACGACTTCTTTCTTCACTTCATCAACATCAATTTTCAACTTGGAGTTCTCTTCTTCCAACTTTCCGACTAAAGCCAGCTTCTTGTCAGCAGGTTCTGTCTTCTCCCGCGCTGTCTTCTGCACCGCTGCAAGGTCAAGGTCCTTCTGCTCCAGAGCCTGCTTCATTTTGTCTAGAAAAATAACATTCTTAAGACGAGCTTGGAGTTGACGGTTTTCACTATGCACATCTGTTCGAGTGGAATCACTCGGTTCAATGGATGAAAGGAAAAAGATCACAAGGCGAGCAGTCGACAAATTCTTACCTCCCATGGCAGCAGCTTCATCCTGGGCTTTCTTCAGGTTCTTCTTGGCCAATTCCTGATCGAGGTTGAGTTCGATCTGCTTCTTCTACAAATCAGCAAATTTGGTTCCAATCTCACAAGATTTCTACAATCAACAACAAGACACGTCAATCGACAGAAACAAAGATCAGTCACTTCTGAGTGATGAAATGCAAAAAAGAGTCCTAAGACTACTTCCGAATCAAACATTCAACAACAGTCTCGAGGATTACACCCAATGGGTGCACTTGGCGTGCCCCCACTGGTTCGATTTCCCACTCGACATGGTCTGCCTAGCACGAGTGGAAGGAGTAAAAAAAGAGAGAAGAAAGTTTTAAGACCACCATCGACAGCTAGCAGTCAATAGTGGTCTCGGGGACTACACCTAGTGGGTGCACTCAGCGTGCCCCCACTGGACCAAGAGTTCATTCGACATGCGACCTATCTAATTAGAGTGAAAAGAGTTGCAAACACCTAGATGACACACACCCACTGGGTGTACAGATGCAGAAATAGATTGACATTTTACTAATAATAAAGCAGCAGTTTTCAGGTAGCATATCCTAACAGAGCAAAGGTCAAGTTGGAAACCAATCAAAAATCAACTTACAATCCCATTTACTCGGACATTGGCTTGGAGGGCAGAGCTGGCATCATAGGCGGCCTTGCTGTTGTCGTACACCACTTTCAGTCGGTCCATCATTAGACATGCTTGGATCATGGCCTCCTTGGCAGCTCCTACTTGGTCTTCTAGGAAATGGTGAGTAACAAATAAAGGAGACGATGGAACTGATGACGTGGTCGGTGGAGGTAAGCTTGAGCTTGCACGATCGGGGTAGGAGCCTGAGCAGCCGACGCTGAGGGTTGGCTAGTCGACTAAGGGTCAGCAAAAGAGACCAAAGTCCATAGTAGATCATCAAGTTGTTGGACCACAGGTTATGATGCTGAGCGAGAAGTCCTCTTGCTCAAAGTTCTGCCTCCCCTCCCAGAGTTCTTTTGGGGCACGTCCTCCTCATCATCATCAGGAAGCTGGATAACATTTGTTGGTGCTTCAAACACTCGACAGTAAGAATCCAATCGACTAGAGAAGCAATTGATAGGACATGAATGTGGCTATGGTATCATACCCACCCGAGAGGTAGCCGCGTCTGCAGTCTCCGCATCACCATGCTCCTCGTCGACTTCCATGGATGTTGCAGAAGTCACAGCACTGAAAGTTCCAGAATCCACATGAGTCGATGACAACACAGAAGACAAAGAGAAGAAACAAAACACTTACGCAGAAGTAACAGGAACAACCACCTTGATCTTGGGAAAGGCCTTTCGGGGCTTCGATCGAACAACCTTGGGCTGCTTCGCGGCCTTATCCGATGGCTCTGGAGTCGAGGTCCGAGTGCACTTCAGAACTTTCATACCTGGCTGTTGGGGATATGACTACCAGATATGACCCACCCAGGAGGGGCCGGGTCAACCACAATGGTGGTTTACCTATATGAAGCCCAAGAGTATACAAGACGGCGGTTCAAAGTTAGGCTTATAATAGGCCCAAGCCCAGAGGCGGCTTAAGGCCCGTAAGTATAAACCGCCATGTATGAATAGACTTGTAATGTAAGGCATGTAAGATACATCACCGAGCCGGACATGTTGTATGAGCCGGCCGGGACTCAATAGGCAGCAGGGCGTCAACCCATGTATATAAGGGGACGACCCGGCAATGGCTTAGGGCAAGAAACAACAGATCGAGAGCCAGGTTAAGTGTATTAGCTCCCTGGTCATCAAAACCCTAACAATATCACCTCAAACTGGACTAGGCCTTTACCTTCACTACAAGGGGCCGAACTAGTATAACTCCTCGTGTCCTTTGTCCCGTTTAACCCCTTTAAGCCTCCTAGTTGCTTATGGCTCCATGATTAAGCCCTTTCACTAGGACATCTACCGTGATAATTCCATGACAGTTGGCGCCCACTGTGGGGCTTGTGCACGGTGGATTTGAGTTCTTGAAGGGCAACTTCGAAGGGCTCAAGGGATACGTTGTGGGCCGAATGACCAAGAGTCGTCGCGGCAAGCTCTACATCGGCGACACTGGCTGGGCCCCCGACGCCGGCTCAATTGAGTACGGGTACCGGGTCCCCTTCGGCGGAATCCACGTCTTCTCGGCCAGATTGGTGAGTCGGGCCCTGAGCCGGACATCTGCACCGACATCATCGAGACGGCTCAGCGCGTGAGATCCGCCCGGACTCAGCCCGCCATGAAGCGTGCCTTCGTGGGATGCATCGATGGAGGAGAATTTTCTGAAGGATCTGTGTATGATGGTGAGACGACCATCTGCTCTGACGGTGGATCTTCCATAGGTGAGATGGATTCATTATATCAAGTGCAAGACGGTGGGCTTGGGGGCTGTTCAGATGGCAGCAGTATTCCGGACCCCCTTTGAGCTGCCAAGCAGGGCAGGGATCTTCATGACTGGCATGCAGCCCGTTCAAACTCTACGGTTGCGGCAGCGATAACCTCCGGGTCAGCGACGGCTGGGGCAGGAGGCCCTGCGCGCCTACCGGCTCAGGTACTGATGGATCTCATGGATAGGATGACAGCCCTGTTAATTGTCGTGGTTAACCCAGCGGATCAGGCTCGGCACGATGCAGAAGTGGCACGGTTACGTGAGGAGGTAGTACAACCCAAGGAAAACCTAGCAGCGGAGGACGTTGGGATGGCCGCGGAGCGGACGGCTTTGGATGCTCGAGCTCAGCAGATTCAATCAGAGGCTTTCCAGCTTACCATGGATCTAAACGCATCAAATGAGGTCATGAGGAGAAGACATCAGAAGGCTCAATCACGTCTGCCTCTGACTTATGATCCTAGAAACCTCTTCCGCACACCCGGTGCAGGCCCCAGTAACCCGCCGGAGGTAAACCGGGTGGCAACGCCCGGTGCCGGTTCAGCCACGGGTGATGGAACCTCCTCGTATGAATACTAATCCACCCCCTTATGTACCAACACCACCAGGTCATTATTCTAACCCTTTGGGGAACATGATCGCTGCGGTGGCATGACTAGCGGCTCTCCCAGCGGAGGGTGACTCTCTGACGGCGATTGAAACCCGAAGGGTCAGAGAACTTCTTCAGACGGCTCTGGCGCAGCAGGAGGCATATTCTTTTAGTCGAGACAGGATTCATTCGACCCCTCGCCCAAGCCAGAGCCCGAGTTATAGCAGGCACATAGATTCAGCAACCGTTTCAAGCAACGCCCGGCGCCATGACCGGCTGTGCGGGCATGACCCGGCACATGATGGGGCTCTTAACTTGGTTGACCAGGACAGGATCCGCCAAGAGGTTGAGCGGGCGGCTCAACAGGCAACTGAGCAGGCGGCTCAACGGGTGGCTCACCAGTCTTTCCCGGTTCATCCGACGACCTCTATTGAGGCAGGCGTGGCCACAAGGACTGGAGGTGTACCTTGCTTGGTACCGGCTTTGCGTAATGAGCGTTTGCCCAAGGATTTCAAGGGGCCTCAAAAGGTGCCCAATTACACGACCGATTTACAGCCGGGGGCATGAATTGAAAGCTATGAGATGGCCATGGAACTACTGGAGGTCACTGACGTGGCAATGGCCAAGTACTTCACCATGATGTTGGATGCAACAGCCCGCACCTAGTTGAAGGGGCTGCCACCCAATTCCATTGGTTCATGGGCAGAATTAAAAGCCCGGTTTATTTAGAATTTCAAAGGCAACTGCAAGCAGCCCATGTCAATTGTGGATTTGACTAATTGTAAACAAGAGGAAGGTGAGTCCACGACCCATTGGGTGCGTCGGGTCAAAGCCATAATACATTCATCTAACAAGATGGATGCCGGTGAGGGAGTCCTGGATTATGGGGTCCTCGGGCGTCCAGCCTGTTATCTATGGGCCAGACTGATGGGCTGTGAAGACCTGAAGACCGAAGACTACACCCTTATCCGGATGGGACTCTCCTTGGCGTGGAAGGCAAGCTTGGCGAACAACTATGAAGATTCCATATTATGTAACCGACTCTATGTAATCCTAGATCCTCCCGATGTCTATATAAACCAGAGGACTTAGTCCAGATAGGGGATACTCAATACCTTAGTCATACAGGCTAGACTTCTAGGGTTTAGCCATTACGATCTCGTGGTAGATCAACTCTTGTAATACTCATATTCATCTATATCAATCAAGCAGGACGTAGGGTATTACCTCCATCAAGAGGGCCCGAACCTGGGTAAAACTTCGTGTCCCTTGTCTCCTATTACCATCAACCTTAGAGGCACATATCGGGACCCCCTACCCGAGATCTGCCGGTTTTGACACCGACATTGGTGCTTTCATTGAGAGTTCCTCTATGATGTCGCTGAAAGGTTTGATGGCCCCTTCAATCGTCAATAATGGCGCTGTCTACGGAGAAACTTTCCTCCCGAGACAGATCTTTGTGTTCGGCGGCTTCGCACTGCGACCAACTCGTTTGGCCATCTGGAGCATATCGAAAGCTACGCCCCTGGCCATCAGGTCAGATTCGGGTGCTTGAACTACGTCACGGACATCCGTGGAGACATGATATTCGCCGGATTCGATACCGCAGTAGCCACTCCCGATCACCCTGATGATCATGACTTAAATCTGTCATCGGGCCGCATCTAGGAGATCGCTCCTGTAACCGCTTGGGCCCTAGAGCCAGAGCAGGCCGCGCCATCCAAAGATGGGAGGATTAACCCCACCACGGAGGCCGCAGATTCCACGACATTGGAGCCGCACATGGATCTGGTCTCACTCGATGCCTATGCCACCGGAACACCGGACTCATCTCCGGCTATAGGTTCCGAACCACGTGAGCCCGTGGAAGCCTTGCTTGATCGTTTATCGATCTTCGAATTCAGCGCCACAGACATCTTCCAGCACTCGCCTCTAGGCGATGTGCTAAACTCGTTAAAAAGTCTGTCCTTAGCGGGGGACTCTCAGCCGAACTATATCCGGCTCGAACTAGGGGCTGGCGATAGAGAATTTCGCTTCCCACCCGCCACCCACTTTATAGCCACAGTCGAGGACAATGACGCCGAAGTCAATGAAGACCCCGTTGATAAAATTAATGATGAACGGGACGGCGGGCAGGATAGCCCCGGTAAATAGGCCACGCATGAAGATTCAGAGGATGACAATTACCTTCCGCTCTCTGAGGATGAGGTGAGCCTCAGCGCCAAAGATTTCATCGTGCCCGAGGAACCTCGCGAGCAGGAGCGCTTAAAGCGCCAACTAATAGCCACTGCAAGGAGCCTGAAGAAGAAGCAACAATATCTTCAAGCTGACCAAGATCTGCTTAATGATAGATGGACCGAAGTCCTAGCCACTGAAAAATACGGCCTTGGTAGCCCAGCCAAAAGCTACCCGAAGCATAGATCGCTACCCCAGGGCGACGATAAGGTGTTTGAACTCGTACGATCATCACACAATGCGGCAGGTCGACCACAACTTGGTCCGGTTAAAGTGGCAACTCAAGCCGAACTATAGACCGCCCCACCTTGCCGTGAAGGCAAGAACAAAACAACTCAAGGTTGTACATACAACCTTCAACAGGGCTGGGGTAGTAAACAGGATACCCAAGAGCGATCTACAGATCGCAAGGAGACACCACTACACGCGACAATGGCCACCTATTCGGACGTGACAAACCTAGCCACGCCCAGGCTGAAAACCGCAAATGGACTCTGTCGGAGGTACGTCGCAATGTGGCCCAACATAGAGGCGCCGCACACCCTCTGTGCTTCACAAATGAAGTAATGGAGCATGAATTCCCAGACGGGTTCAAACCCATGAATATCGAATCATACGATGGAACAACGGACCCCGCGGTATGGATTGAGGACTTCCTCCTCCATATCCACATGGCCCACGGAGATGACCTCCACGCCATCAAATATCTACCACTAAAACTCAAAGGACCAGCTTGGTACTGGTTAAACAGTCTACCGGAAAATTCTATTGGTAGCTGATACGTCCATTTTTCATCATGCTTTTATATCAATATTTATTGCATTATGGGTTATTATTCACATTATGTCACAATACTTATGGCTATTCTTTCTTATTTTACAAGGTTTACAAAAGGAGGGAGAATGCCGGCAGCTGGAATTCTGGGATGGAAAAGGAGCAAATATTAGAGACCTATTCTGCACAATTCCAAAAGTCCTGAAACTCCATGGAACACCTTATATATAATAAATAATGAAAAATCCTCACCAAAGATGAAGACCAGGGGGCCCACACCCTTCTCACGAGCGTGGGCCCCCCCCCAGGGCGCGCCCCCTACCTCGTGGCCCCCCTGGTGGCTCTCCGATGACCATCTTCTCCTATATGACGTCTTTCGTCGAGAAAAAAAGAAGAAACCTTTCGGGACGAAACTCCGCCTCCACGAGGCGGAACCTTGGCGGATCCAATCTAGAGCTCGGTAGAGATGTTCTGCCAGGGAAACTTCCCTCCCGGAGGGGGGAATCATCGCTATTGTCATCACCAACGCTCATGTCATCGGGAGAGGGCAATCTCCATCAACATCTTCATCAGCACCATCTCATCTCAAAACCCTAGTTCATCTCTTGTATCCGATTCTTGTCTTCAAGTCCGGGATTGGTGCTAGTAGGTTGCTAGTAGTGTTAATTACTCCTTGTAGTTGATGCTAGTTGGTTTAATTAGTGGAAGATCATATGTTCAGGTCCTTTATGCATATTAATACCCCTCTGATTATGAACATGTTTATGCTTTGTGAGTAGTTACGTTTGTTCCTGAGGATAAGGGAGAAGTCTTGCTATTAGTAGTCATGTGAATTTGGTATTCATTCGATATTTTGATGAGATGTATATTGTCTAGCCTCTAGTGGTGTTATGTGAACGTCGACTATATAACACTTCACCATTATTTGGGCCTAGAGGAAGGCATTGGGAAGTAATAAGTAGATGCTGGGTTGCTAGAGTGACAGAAGCTTAAACCCTAGTTTATGTGTTGCTTCGTAAGGGGCTGATTTGGATCCATACGTTTCATGCTATGGTTAGGTTTACCTTAATACTTTTGTTGTAGTTGCGGATGCTTGCAATAGAGGTTAATCATAAGTGGGATGCTTTTTCAAGTAAGAACAGCACCCAAGCACTGGTCCACCCACATATCAAATTATCAAAGTACCGAACATGAATCATATGTACATGATGAAAACTAGCTTGACGATATTCCCATGTGTCCTCGAGAGCGCTTTTCCTTATATAAGAGTTTGTCCAGGCTTGTCCTTTGCTACAAAAAGGATTGGGCGACCTTTCTGCACTTTATTTACTTTTGTTACTTGTTGCTCGTTACAAATTATCTCATTACAAAACTATCTGTTACCACTTATTTCAGTACTTGCAGAGAATACCTTGCTGAAAACCGTTTATCATTTCCTTCTGCTCCTCGTTGGGTTTGACACTCTTACTTACCGAAAGGACTACAATATACCCCCTATACTTGTGGGTCATCAAGACTCTTTTCTGGCTCCGTTGCCGGGGAGTGAAGCGCCTTTGGTAGGTGGAATTTGGTAAGGAAAATTTTATATAGTGTGCTGTAATTTACTGTCACTTGTTACTATGGAAAGTAATCCTCTGAGGGGCTTGTTTGGGGTATCTTCACCCCGACTAGTAGAGCAAAGAGTTGCTCCTCAACCCACTGAACCTATGGAAAATGAAATTCCTTATGAGTATCCTTCGAGTATAATAGAAAAACTGCTAGCTAATCCTTTTACAGGAGATGGAACAAAGCATCCTGATGAACACCTAATATATGTGGATGAAGTTTGTGGATTATTTAAGCTTGAAGGTATTTCTGATGATGTTGCTAAGAAGAAGGTATTCCCTTTATCTTTGAAGGGAGACGCATTGACATGGTATAGGCTATGTGATGATATGGGATCATGGAACTGTAGAAGATTGAAATTGGAATTTCATCAAAAGTATTACCCTATGCATCTTGTTCATCATGATCGCAATTATATATATAATTTTTGGCCTCACGAAGGAGAAAGCATCGCTCAAGCTTGGGGGAGACTTAAATCAATGTTATATTCATGCCCCAATCATGAGCTTCCAAGATAGACTATTCTTCAAAAAAATATGTTCGGCTTTCTCATAACAATCGCACCATGCTTGATACTTCTTGTGCTGGCTCTTTTATGATGAAGACTATTGAATTCAAATGGGATTTATTGGATAGAGTTAAATGCAACTCTGAAGATTGGGACCTCGACAATGGTAAGGAGTCGGGTATGACACCTAAGTTTGATTGTGTTAAATCTTTCATGGATACCGATGTTTTCCATAAGTTTAGCACTAAATATGGACTTGATTCTGAGATAGTAGCTTCTTTCTGTGAATCTTTTGCTACTTATGTTGATCTCCCTAAGGAGAAGTGGTTTAAATATCATCCTCCCATAGAAGTAAAAGTAGCTGCACCTATTAAAGTTGAAGAAAAGATTGTCACTTATAATGATCCTATTGTTCCTACTTGTTATGTTGAGAAACCACCTTTCCCTGTTAGGATAAAGGATCATGCTAAAGCTTCAACTGTGGTTCGTAAAAGCGATACTAAAACATATACACGTCCTGAGCAAGTTAAAGATGAACCTAATATTGTTATTGTTAAAGAGCTCTTGTCTGATAATATTGATGGGCATGTTATTTAGTTCTGCGGTGAAACTGCTAGAATTGCTAAACCTTGTGCTAAAGATAAACATAGATCTGTGGTAGGCATGCCTGTTATTTCTATACCTACTAATAAAGGAAGGTGCGTTTCTCCAATTTTTTCATCCGTTCACCATAATATTTTTGTTCTATCCAAGGTGGTACTAATTTTTTGTGTGTCCATCTGCCATAAAAGAAACAGTTTTATCCAAAATTTCGTACGTGGCCGCGCGCGCTGAGGCCCAGCCCATTCATTTCCTGTCCATGCAGCTGAGAACCATTATTTATCGCATTGGGCGGAAAATAGACGACGTTTCGCATATGGCGCCCACTATTGGGACGACCCGTTTTTATTTTTTTCTCTGTTCTGCTTCTTTCCCCTTTTTCTTTTCTTTCCCTTTTCTTTTCTCTTTCTCTTTTCCTTTTTCTCTTCCAAGTTTCTTTTTGTTTTTTTTTTTCATAAATTCAATTTTTTAGAATTTTAGTTTTTGATTAAATTTTCGTGAAATCTCCTGAATTTATTATATTTTTACCATTTCAGTTTTTTCCCAAATTTTAGATTTTTCTTCCCATTCCGGAATTTATTTAAAAATATAGAAATTTTTCGCATTTTAATTGTTTTTTATGTTTTCCAAAATTGTTTGATATTTTCAAAATAAATTGCATTTTGAAATGATACAAATTCAAAAAATATTCATTTCTATTGAAACGTATGCAAATTCAAAGTAATGCTTGTGTTAGAAAACATGTTTTTGAAAATTGTTTCAATGTTCAAAACATATTTAATTTTCAAAACTTGTTCACATATTCAAAAAATGTTCGTTTTCTTATAAAAGCTTCATGTTTTTAATTTTTCTATGAATTTCAATAAATTTTCATGTTGCGAAGAATATTCGAGATATCATAATAATTAATTTATTTTTTGATAAGTTCAATAAGATGAGAAAAAAATGTTTTGAATGGTACGCTACAGTATATTATTAAACATTCGCACTGGCCATTTGTTAGGAGGAGTTGTTTGTTCGAGTGGCTAGCAGCATGTGGTCGAGTTTTTGAGGTCGTGAGTTTGATCCTTCAACTCAGTGGTTGTTTTGGATTTTTGTTCGCGCCTTACAAACACATGTCGTTTTGGTGCCTGCCACTTGCCTGGCCAGACTTGAACTATTGTGCATCCGACGTGCTATTTATAACAATTAAAAAGAATATGTTTGTTGACTATAATTAAAAGAAATTGTGGGCACATGGCAATAAAATAGGATATGTTGGTTTGGCTTTGACTAAAAATATGTGGGCAAGTGATCGCTGAAATAATTACAGAGAATAAACCTTGGTAAAATAGGGACTACCTGGTTATGTGTTGATTATACCAATGAAATGGGATTCGCTGCAATTTGTACTATATCTGTTACGTCATCATAGGAGAGAGTGGTCGAAGCAACTATGTCCTGAAGGTCGCCGTGCTGCCACAAAATGAGGAGGCAACCACAACCTAGACACGGTGGAGGACACGAAGAAAAAAAGGCACAAGTTGGGTGGTGGCCACCACTCCGACCAACCCCATCACTATTAAGATCTCATGGGCCAAACATGACCCATGAGAACATCGCAGCTCCTCGCTCTGTAGCCCCACCACTATGGAGACCGTTTTGATGGACACATCAATTATCTCTCTGATACTTCTCGTAAAAAAATCTCTCCGTTGCAATGCACGGGCATATGTGCTAGTCTGTTAAAATAGGAGATCATTGTTATCATGGCTTATGTGATATGGGTGCTAGTGCTAGTGTTATACCTTATGACACGTATAAAGAAATCAAGCATGAGATTGCACCTGCAGAGTTAGAAGATATTGATATCACAATTGAACTTGCTAATAGAGATATCATTTCAGCAATGGGAATTGTTAGAGATGTTGAAGTCTTGTGCGGGAAAACTAAATATCCTGCTGATTTTCTTGTTCTTAGTTCTCCACAAGATAGCTTTTGTCCCATTATATTTGGTAGACCCTTCTTGAATACAGTTAATGCTAGGATAGACTGTGAAAAGAATGTTGTTACTATTGGTTTGGATGATATGACTCATGAGTTTAATTTCTCTAAATTTAGTAAACAACACCGCGAAGAAGAATTGCCTAGTAAGGATGAAATTATTGGTCTTGCTTCTATTGCCATACCTCCTAATGATCCTTTAGAACAATATTTGCTAGACCATGAGAATGATATGTTTATGCATGAAAGAAGGGAAATAGATGAAGTATTCTTTAAACAAGAACCTATGCTAAAACACAATTTGCCTATTGAAATCCTAGGGGATCCTCCTCCACCTAAGGGTGATCCCGTGTTTGAGCTTAAACCGTTGCCTGATAATCTTAAATATGCTTATCTTGATGAAAAGAAGATATATCATGTTATTATTAGTGCTAACCCTTCAGAGCATGAAGAAGAAAGATTATTGAAAACTCTGAAGAAGCACTGTGCTGCTATTGGATATACTCTTGATGATCTTAAGGGCATTAGTCCCACTCTGTGTCAACATAAAATAAATTTGGAAGCAGATGCCAAACCAGTTCGTGATCCTCAACGACATCTGAATCCTAAAATGAAAGAAGTGGTAAGAAAAGAAATACTAAAGCTTCTAGAGGCAGGTATAATTTATCCCGTTGCTGATAGTCAGTGGGTAAGTCCTGTTCATTGTGTCCCTAAGAAGGGAGGTATTACTGTTCTTCCTAATGATAAAGATGAATTGATTCCACAAAGAATTATTACCGGTTATAGGATGGTAATTGATTTCTGCAAATTAAATAAGGCTACTAAGAAAGATCATTACCCCTTACCTTTTATCGATCAAATTCTAGAAAGATTATGCAAACATACACATTACTGCTTTCTAGATGGTTATTCTGGTTTCTCTGAAATACCTGTGTCGGCTAAAGATCAATCAAAGACTAATTTTACATGCCCTTTTGGCACTTTTGCTTATAGACGTATGCCTTTTGGTTTAGGTAATGCACCTACTACCTTTCAAAGATGCATGATGGCTATATTCTCTGACTTTTGTGAAAAGATTTGTGAGGTTTTCATGGACGACTTTTCCATCTATGGATCTTCTTTTGATGATTGCTTGAGCAACCTTGATCGAGTTTTGCAGAGATGTGAAGAAACTAATCTTGTCTTCAATTGGGAAAAGTGCCACTTTATGGTTAATGAAGGTATTGTCTTGGGGCATAAAGTTTCTGAAAGAGGTATGGAAGTTGATAAAGCCAAGGTTGATGCTATTGAAAAGATGCCATGTCCCAAGGACATCAAAGGTATAAGAAGTTTCCTTGGTCACGCCGGATTTTATAGGAGGTTCATCAAGGACTTCTCAAAAATCTCTCGGCCTCTGACTAATTTATTACAAAAAGATATACCATTTGTCTTTGACGATGATTGTGTAGAAGCATTTGAAATACTTAAGAAAGCATTAGTCTCTGCACCTATTGTTCAGCCACCTGATTGCAATTTACCCTTTAAAATTATGTGTGATGCTAGTAATTATGCTGTAGGTGCTGTTCTAGGTCAAAGAGTTGATAAGAAACTAAATGTTATCCATTATGCTAGTAAGACTCTAGACAATGCTCAAAGAAATTATGCTACTACTGAAAAAGAACTTTTAGCAGTTGTACTTGCTTGTGATAAGTTCAGACCTTATATTGTTGATTCCAAAAGTAACTGTCGGCGTTCTGGGAACGGGGGTCCCCAGACTTGCCTGCCTACGGCCTGCGGCGCGACTCAAAAGGAGGCCCAGCGCGGCCCATCTTCACCAACACAAACCCAAGACCCTCGCGAGGGGCCAAGCCTCGCGGGGTGGACGATGCGGAGCTTCTTCAGGCGCGGCCTCGTCAGGCTGGCTCACGAGGAGGCGGAGAGATCAAGGCGGGGTACCTCACGAGGTGCCCATGATGCAAGCCATGACGACCAAGGGCGCCAGGCGGGTGCCAGCCCGCTCAGTGTCCTCCTTTCCCCTTTGTTGCAAAGGGAGCAAGCGCAGCCGCGGAGTACCGAGGCATCAGGCAAAGGTTGCCATTTCGGTGCAACGAGACCAAGACCAGGAGGACTACGAGATGGAGGTCACCGTGGAGCCCAAGATGGCGTCATCACCAGAGCTTTGCGCAGGCGAAGACTACTTTTGTTAGGATAGTTGATACTAGCTGTCCCCCTTCAAATTAGCCCACCATTGTTGGCTCCCTTCCCGCTCGATATTTGGGAAGAGGACCAGGGCCTCTATAAATAGGACCAGCCACCCATAGAGCAAAAGAGGGGAGCAAGAATAAGAAGAACGACGGGGGACGACAGACACAGAGAGAGAGAGAGAGAGAGAGAGAAAGGCGATTGAGCTCCTCCCAGCAGTTCATCGCCCCAGCCAAGAACAGACCCTCGTGAGGCTGTTCTTCCTTGTATTGTTCATCATCATCAGCCCAAGAGGCAATCCACCACACCACACACTGGAGTAGGGTATTACACCACAATGGTGGCCCGAACCAGTATAAACCCTGTGTCTCTCGTGTCGTTCTTTCCTTAGTTCAGATCCTAGCAAGGCGGAGGGGTGCAGGTAGGTAGGAGGGGAAATCTCCGCGCGCACCCCAGTGTTCGAACCTCAAGGGTCTGCCGGAACCCGAAATCCGACATTTGGCGCGCCATGTAGGGGTGCGCCGGGATTCGTCTTCCACCACCCCGTTCTCCTCCGACCATCACGCCCATGTCTGACGCTCGTCGGGCCCGCGCCGAGCGCCGGGCCGCGTTCGCTTCCCACGTCGCCCAGACGGCCCCTGTCGGCGGGAGTCCTCACCGTTCCCCGTCACCTGCCGTCAACGCCGCCACCGGCCCAGCGGGGGACGAGCGACAAGCATCGTCCCAGCATCTGTCCATGCGGCAAGGCGGCCGCACCACAACTCCCTCGCTCACCCCAGCTGGTTGTTCGTCCCGCGCGCTCCGTGCGCCCATAGAGCCTCGCAACCTCTCCCCCGCCCATCGCGCTGCACCAACACCCCCGGTCGTCGTGGCCCTCTTGGGCGGCTCGCAGGCGCCACCTACAAGTCACCACGTCAAGCCGTTCATCCGCCGAGTCAGCGCCGCTTCCACGCGGCAGGGGGCTCCCCTGGGCCGAGCAGCGCCCGAGACCGGCCTGACCTTCAGCTCGAAGGACCACCCCTCCAACTCGGCCTGCTCGGGTGCGCTCCCCATGCTGTGCACCCCCACCATCTGCCAGGTCGCCGTCACTAGGACCCTCATTGATGGCGGCGCGGTCCTGAACATGCTCTCGGTCGAGGCCTTCAACCTCCTCTGCATACCCCTGGAATGGCTGCAACCCAGGCAGCCCTTCTCAGGCGTTGGGGGCGAGTTGTCCAGCTCCTTGGGATAGATCCGGATCCCAGTAACCTTCGGCACCTGCAACAACTTCCGCACGGAGCTGGTCGACTTCGACATCACCCCCATCAGCCTCCCCTACAACGCCATCTTTGGCTACCCAGCGCTGGCCCAGTTCATGGCCGCGACGCACCCGGCGTACAACCTCATGAAGATGCCTGGGAGCAGCGGTGTCCTCATCGTGCACGGGGACACCGGAGATGCACTGCGGGCGCTCAAGCTCGCCTTCAAGACGGCGGCGTCGGCACAGCCCGCCGACTTGGAGACCCCCGGGCCCAAGGGGGCTGCACCCGCCAAGAAGAAACAATTGTTCACCCAAGACAAGGCAGAAACCAAGCAGATACCCGTCGATGAGGACGGGTCCACCAACGCCACCTTCACCATAGGCGCCCACCTCGAACCCGAGCAGGAGAAGGCCCTGGTCGGGTTCCAGCGCGCAAACAAGAAGGTATTCGCGCGGGAGCCTGACCAGTTGGCAGGGATCCCTAGGGGTGTAATCGAGCATCACCTCAACGTATGCCCCAATGTGCGCCCTGTGAAGCAGAAGGCCAGGCGGCAGTCCACAGAAAAGCAGGCCTTCATCATCCAAGAGACCCGCAAATTAGAAGCCGCTGGGGTCATTCGCGAGGTCCGATACCCGGATTGGTTGGCCAACCCTGTCATTGTGCCAAAGTAGGGAGGGAAGGAGCGCATGTGTGTCGACTTCACCAACCTCAACAAAGCATGCCCACAAAATCCGTTCCCGCTCCCCCGCATCGACCAGATCGTCGATTCCACTGTGGAATGCGACTTGTTATGCTTCTTGGATGCCTTCTCTGGGTATCACCAGATCAAGATGGCGGTAGAAGACATCAAGAAGACAGCCTTCCTAACCCCGTGTGGGGTGTACTGCTACACATGCATGCCATTCGGGCTGCGTAACGCAGGGGCGACCTTCCTGCGGCTGATGCACATCACCTTGGGCCCGCAGCTCGGGAAGAATGTTGAATCTTACGTCGATGACATTGTGGTAAAGTCTCGGGAGGCCAGGACCTTGATACAAGACTTGGAGGAAACCTTCGCGAGCCTCAACGTAGTGGACCTACGGCTCAACCCAGAGAAGTGTGTGTTCGGAGTCCCCTCGGGCAAGCTCTTGGGTTTCCTCGTGTCCCACCGAGGCATCGAGGCTAACCCGGAGAAGGTCAAGGCGGTGGAAGACATGAGCCCGCCAAAGACCCTCAGAGAAATGCAGAAGCTCACGGGGCGCGTGACCGTGCTAGGGCGCTTCATCTCAAAGTTGGGGGAACGAGCACTGCCCTTCTTCCAGCTAATGAAGAAAAAGGGGCCCTTCGAGTGGACCGAAGAGGCCGACAAGGCGTTCCAGGATCTCAAGAGATACCTGACCAGCCCACCGGTCATGGTGGCTCTGCGCCCACAAGAGCCCCTGGTGCTTTACCTCGCCGCCACTCCCTACTCCGCCAGCGCAGCCTTAGTAGCAGTCAGAGAGGAGCGCCGAATCAAAACTGCGGCAGCAGCCCGGGACAAGGCAGAAGAGGGACAAGGAAGGCCTACAGAAATCGCCATCGCGGCTGAGGAGGATCAGCCGCCGCAGAGGGGCGCACCAGAGGCGGAAGAGGCCCCTCTTCCGGATGGCCAGCCTCAGGAGGCCTCATTGCCTCAAGAGGCACCACGGTCTCCAAAGGGAGCCACCAGCACTGACGCACTCCACCTTGTTGAGCACCCAGTGTACTTCGTCAGCACGGTGCTGCGAGATGCAAGGGCACGGTACACCATGCCTCAGAAACTCCTCCTCGCGCTACTGATGGCCTCGCGCAAGCTGCGGCACTATTTTCAGGGTCACCCCATCAAGGTCATCTCGTCGTACCCCCTGGAGAGAGTACTCAGGAGCCCTAATTCAGCTGGAAGGGTCATTGAGTGGAACATAGAACTGCAAGCATTTCAGCTCGAATTCAGCACGACCAGAATAATCAAGGGAGCAGCGTTAGCGGATTTTGTGGCAGAATGGACGGAGGCGCCAGGCCTCAAGGCTGACGAGGATCGGTCCCTGTCCCCGGGAAGCAAGGCGCCAGAAGGCTGGGTCATGTACTTTGATGGGGCGTTCTCCAGGCATGGCGCTGGGGCTGGAGCGGTGCTTATATCGCCTGCTCAGGACAAGCTCTATTACGCCGTGCAGCTCTGTTTCCAGCAAGGTGAAAAGGTCTCCAACAACATAGCAGAGTATGAAGGTTTAATAGAGGGCTTGAAGGCCGCGGCTGCCTTGGGGGTGAAACGCCTCACCATCAAGGGCGATTCGCAGATCCTTGTCAATTTCTCCAATAAAGTGTACGAGCCGAAGGATGAGCACATGGAAGCCTACCTAGCGGAGGTCCGCAAGATGGAGAAGCAGTTCTGGGGGTTGGAGTTGCAGCATGTGCCCCATGGCACCAATCTGGAGGCCGACAACATCGCCAAACGGGCGTCCAAGCGGTTACCTCAGGAGCCTGGCGTTTTTGAGGAGCGGCTCTTCAAGCCATCAGCCCTGCCGTCATTATCGAACACGGCTCAGCCCCAGGAGGAGCTCCCCCAGCCACCTGCCTCAGGGGCTCCGGCCTGTGGCCAGGCCTCAGGAGCGCGTCTACTCCTGATGATGGAACCTCAGGAGGGATGTTGGATCATGGAGCTCCGGAATTACCTAACGCAAGGGACCCTGCCGGAGAAGGAGGAGGAAGCGGAGCGAGTGGCACGCCAGGCCACGGCATACTGCATCAAGGATGGAGAGCTCTACCGGAAGCGGCCAAACGATGTATCCCTGCGCTGCATCTCCAGGGACAAGGGAAGGAACTGCTGGAAGATATACACGGTGGAGATTGTGGACATCATTCATCATCACGGACCCTCGTCGGCAAGGTGTTCCGCAGTGGGTTTTATTGGCCCACCGCGCTTAATGACGCCGTCGAACTAGTGAAAGCTTGTGAGGCCTGCCAGTTCCACGCCAAGCAGATCCATCAGCCAGCAGGAGGCTTGCAGACTATACCCCTTTCATGGCCATTCGCAGTCTGGGGGCTGGATATCTTGGGCCCGTTTCCTCGGGCGCCTGGGGGCTACCGCTACCTCTACGTCGCCATAGACAAGTTCACCAAGTGGGCTGAAGTAGAGGCTGTCCGCACCATTCCCGCGGGTTCCGCGGTCAAGTTCATCAAGGGCATCGTGAGCCGGTTTGGGGTGCCGAATCGCATCATCACGGACAAGGTTCGCAGTTCACCAGTAACCTCTTCAAAACAAACTGTGCTAACCTTGGAATGCAGATATGCTATGCTTCGGTGGCGCACCCCCGAAGCAACGGCCAGGCCGAGCGAGCCAACGCGGAGGTCCTGAGGGGCCTCAAGACCAGGACGTTCAAGAAGAAGCTGGAGGCCTGTGGCAGAGGTTGGTACGACGAGCATCAGTCTGTGTTGTGGTCCATCGGCACAACCGCGACCAAGCCGACTAGAGAGACCCCGTTCTTCCTGGTCTACGGAGCCGACGCGGTCTTCCCTCACGAGGTTAGACGTCGCTCCGCGCTGGTCTTGGCGTTTGACGAGGCGCAGCAGGACGCCATGCGGGGGATGGACCTCGTGCTGGGGGAGGTACGTCGCCGAGAAGCTGTGCTACGAGCAGCGAGGTACCAACAAGCACTGCGGCGATATCACTGCCGCAACATCCGCCCCAGAACTCTCGAGGTAGGAGACCTCGTGCTCAGGCGGGTTCTCTTCAGGGAGGGGCTGCACAAGCTCTCTCCCATGTGGGAGGGCCCGTTCAAAGTTGTTCATGTTTCCAGGCCCGGCTCCGCGCGCTTGGAGACTCAGGAGGGGGTGCCAGTCCAGAATGCATGGAACATCCAGCACCTCCGGAGGTTCTACCCTTAAAAAGGCCCAGGGCCTATGAAGAAGGCGAATGCCTGTGAAGCTATCGCGTTTGGGAAAAGGCCCAGAGCCTGTGAAGAAGGCGAATGCCTGTGAAGCTATCGCGTTTTGGAAAAGGCCCGGAGCCTGTGAAGAAGGCGAATGCCCATGAAGCTATCGCGTTTTGGAAAAGGCCCGGAGCCTGTGAAGAAGGCGAATGCCTGTGAAGCTATCGCGTTTTGTAAAAGGCCCGGAGCCTGTGAAGAAGGCGAATGCCTGTGAAGCTATCGCGTTTTGGAAAAGGCCCGGAGCCTATGAAGAAGGCCAATGCCTGTGAAGCTCGCCGCCCGTGACACTCTCACGTAATAATGAGTTGTGGCTGTACACGCCCCGGAGTCTCAGGAGCGCCGGCCTCAGGCCCTGGGGCTCCCTCCCACGCCCAGTGGCAGCACTTAGCTCTGCGCTGGTGAGAAGACATCGAAGACTAGATTAGGTGCCGGACGCGGATTTTCATTTGCTTTCCGCAGTTGGCTTGTTCCTTCTCGTTCGAAATTTTATTGAAGTTGTTGCCGTCTTTGGCTTGTGGTTCTTCGACTTTTCGCTCTCCTACCTCGATTTCTCTTGTGCAAGGCCTCGCGAGGGGGGCAGCCGAGCGCCCTCGCGAGTGTTCCTACCCTGGTCATTCAAAGGGTTCGCGACCTGGGCCCATCACAGGAGCACCCCTCCAGTCCGTGCCCCACGGGCACCGTGACACAAACAAAGGGCCTGGGTCGGTCGCCCCCCACGGCCGGGGCCGGGAATTATCCACGCGCGGGCATGTAGCCGAAAGGTACAATAACGAAAGCAAAACGATGGTTAACAGCAATAACCCAAACACGCCCCCGCGGAGCTCCACGCTATTGTCTTTGTTATGCAGGAAAAAGGAAAAGAAAGGACAAATCTGGTGCAGCTCGCCTCACACCGGCCCACAGGGAAGGTCCGAGCTGCCTCCGGAGCTCAGGCGGACTCCCTCTCGCGCTTCACCAGGGCGCGACGGCGGGCGGACATGTTGCCACCTCCCAAGCAGATACGACGGCGTGGAGGCTGACCGCGGCCACCGCTAGAAGAGTCGCCGCCTGAAGAAGGGCCGGAGAAGCTTGAGGAACCCTGAGCGCCGCCAGCCGCGTGAGCGCTGGCCTCTCAATCATCACCGGAGCTGGGTTCCCAGCCGCGGTCGTCGCCCTCGGGGCAACACCCTGCACGGCGACCATCTTCCCCAAACACCCTCACGTAGAGGGTGGCATCGCCGTCGAACTTGAAGTGTAGGGTGCACCGACGGCTCAGACCACGCGCGCGGGCAAACGTCTGCCAACCGCGGGCCAGGGACAGGCTCCCGGCTGCGGAGACCTCTAGTGAGACCCATGAGGCCTGGCTGCAGCAGCCGTCGGCCTGAAGCCAGAGGCCGCCCGGGGCACCGGCCGGGATCTCGCCAAGGAGGAAGCGAGGAAGTGGAAGCCGGGTGCTAGTCGGCTCCGCCGACCACACGATGAACTCCAGCAGCACTTCAGCAACACGAAAGCGTGGCCTAGGGGGATGCACAGCTGGAGCGCGCCCCCCGGCCGCAGCAATCCGCTCGTCGCTGTGCCGAAAATCGCCTCCACGGCCGCGGGGAGCTACCATGGTGGCCACAGGATGTTTGCGAGGGTGCCCTCGGCCGCGCTTGGGCAGGGGAGAGGCGGGCTCAACCTGGCGAGCCTTCCCGTTCTCTGCGGCCGAGAGCCTCCTTGACGCGGCCATGAAGAAGAAGGAGAAGCAAGGGGGGATGAACTGGAAGGGCGCGCGCCGATCCGTACTTATAGCTGGCAAGGGCCAACCGACGGCCCCCACGATCTCAGGTAATTATGACCCGCTCTGCATGCAGGGACTTGTCCAATCCGTGCAGTTGCCGAGGCGCCATGGGGAAGTGGAGGCACCCACGTCCAATCAACCGCCACGCGGCGCCCAAGGCCGCAGGCTGTTAGGGCCCACGGCGCTTCGCTCTTGCCCTTCCGCCTCCCTGCACGGCCAAGTCCGGACGCGCCTTGGGCCCGGGGGCTACTGTCGGCGTTCTGGGAATGGGGGTCCCCAGACTTGCCTGCCTGCGGCCTACGGCGTCGCTCAAAGGGGGGGCCCAGCGCGGCCCATCTTCACCAACACAAACCCAAGACCCTCGCGAGGGGCCAAGCCTCGCTGGGCGGATGATGCGGAGCTTCCTCGGGCATGGCGTCATCAGGCTGGCTCACGAGGAGGCGGAGAGACCAAGGCGGGGTACCTCACGAGGTGCCCATGACGCAAGCCATGACGACCAAGGGCGCCAGGCGGGTGCCAGCCCGCGTAGTGTCCTCCTTTCCACTTTGGTGCAAAGGGAGCAAGCGCAGCCGCGGAGTACCGAGGCATCAGGCAAAGGTTGCCATTTCGGTGCAACGAGACCAAGACCAGGAGGACTATGAGACGGAGGTCACCGTGGAGCCCAAGACGGCGTCATCACTAGAGCTTTGCGCAGGCGAAGACTACTTTTGTCAGGATAGTTGATACTAGCTGTCCCCCTTCAAATTAGCCCGCCATTGTTGTCTCCCTTCCTGCTCAATATTTGGGAAGAGGACCAGGGCCTCTATAAATAGGACCAGCCACCCACAGAGCAAAAGGGGGGAGGAAGAAGAAGAAGAATGACGAGGGACGATGGACACACACACACACAGAGAGAGAGAGAGAGAGAGAGAGAAAGGCGATTGAGCTCCTTCCAGCAGTTCATCGCCCCAGCCAAGAACAGACCCTCGCGAGGCTGTTCTTCCTTGTATTGTTCATCATCATCAGCCCAAGAGGCAATCCACCACACCACACACTGGAGTAGGGTATTACACCACAATGGTGGCCCGAACCAATATAAACGCTGTGTCTCTCGTGTCGTTCTTTCCTTAGTTCAGATCCTAGCAAGGCAGAGGGGTGCAGGTAGGTAGGAGGCGAAATCTCCGCGCGCACCCCAGTGTTCGAACCTCAAGGGTCTGCCGGAACCCGAAATCCGACAGTAACTATCCACACTGATCATGCTGCTATTAAATATCTTATGGAAAAGATAGATGCTAAACCTAGACTTATTAGATGGGTTCTCTTGCTACAAGAATTTGATTTGCATATTGTTGATAGGAAAGGAGCTGAAAACCCCGTTGCAGACAACTTATCTAGGTTAGAGAATGTTCTTGATGACCCACTACCTATTGATGATAGTTTTCCTGATGAACAATTAAATGTCATAATTACTTCTCGTAGTACCCCTTGGTATGCTTATTATGCTAATTACATAGTTGCTAAATTTATACCACCTAGCTTCACATACCAACAAAAGAAAAAGTTCTTCTATGATTTGAGACACTACTTTTGGGATGACCCACATCTTTCTAAAGAAGGAGTAGATGGTGTTATTAGACGTTGTGTAACTGAGCATGAACAGGAACAAATCCTACGCAAGTGCCACTCCGAAACTTATGGAGGACACCACGCGGGAGATAGAACTGCACATAAGGTATTGCAATCTGGTTTTTATTGGCCTACTCTCTTCAAGGATGCCCGTAAGTTTGTCCTATCTTGTGATGAATGTCAAAGAATTGGCAATATTAGTAGACGTCAAGAAATGCCTATGAATTATTCACTTGTTATTGAACCGTTTGATGTTTGGGGCTTTGATTATATGGGACCTTTTCCTGCCTCTAATGGATATACACATATTTTAGTTGTTGTTGATTACGTTACTAAGTGGGTAGAAGCTATTCCAACTAGTAGTGCTGATCATAACACTTCTATTAAAATGCTTAAAGAAGTTATTTTTCCGAGGTTTGCAGTCCCTAGATATTTAATGACTGATGGTGGTTCACATTTTATTCATGGTGCTTTCCGTAAAATGCTTGCTAAATATGACATCAATCATAAAATTGCATCTCCGTATCACCCATAGTCTAGTGGTCAAGTGGAATTGAGTAATAGATAACTCAAATTAATTTTGCAAAAGACTATCAATAGGTCTAGAAAGAATTGGTCCAAGAAACTTGATGATGCATTATGGGCCTATAGAACTGCATATAAAAATCCTATGGGTATGTCTCCGTATAAAATGGTATATGGAAAAGCATGTCACTTACCTCTCGAACTAGAACATAAGGCATATTGGGCTATTAAAGAGCTCGACTATGATTTCAAACTTGCCGGTGAAAAGAGGTTATTTGATATTAGCTCACTTGATGAATGGAGAACCCAAGCTTATGAAAATGCCAAGTTGTTTAAACAAAAGGTTAAAAGATGGCATGACAAAAGGATACAAAAGCGCGAGTTTAATGTAGGTGATTATGTATTGCTATACAACTCTCGTTTAAGATTTTCTGCAGGGAAACTTCTCTCTAAATGGGAAGGCCCCTATGTTATCGAGGAGCTCTATCGTTCCGGTGCCATAAAAATCAACAACTTCGAAGGCACAAATCCGAAGGTGGTAAACAGTCAAAGAATCAAACATTATATCTCTGGTAATCCCATGAATATTGAAACCAATATTATTGAAACCATAACCCTGGAGGAATACATAAGGGACACTTTCCAGAACGTTTCAGACTCCGAAAAGGAAAAGGTATGTGGTACGGTAAGTACACCGACTCCAAAACAGTTTTAAGGTAATATTTCTCCGTTTTGGAATATTTAGAAAAATAGAAAATTAAGTAGCATTCCGGGAAGGACACGAGGGCCACACGAGGGTGGAGGGCGCCCCCCCTAGGGCGCGCCCCTACCTCGTGAGCTCCTCGTGTGCCTTCCGGACTCTGTTTTCTTGCACGATACGTATTTTGGTCGGTAAAAATTCTTTATATAATCTCCCGGGGGTTTGGACTCCCGTATCACGCAAAAATCTCCTGTTTTTGTTTTGAGCTGTTTTTCTGACAGATCTAGATTATCATGACGTCCCCAAGTGCTTCCAAGGACAAGTTCTTCGAGAAGGTCATCAACCCTTACCTCGCGGAGGTGATGCGACACCCTCAAACCATTGAGATGCGTGATGGGTTGCTGCACATCCGCGATGCTGAGGGACCAAAGGGAATCAGAAGCGTGGAGACGAGGCTCGAAGCAATTGAGCAACAAGTTTTCAAGTGCCAGGGGATGGTGGAGCGTGGAATCAAAGCTAGCCACATGATGCTCGCGGAGTTCACTAACAACTACAAGCCAGATGCCAAGAACACCAAGGAGGCCATCTTCAAGCTATATGAGAAGATCGAGCACCTCCAAGCCCAAATCTATGACCTGCAAAACCAAAACTGTGAGTATGAATATAGATTCAAAAGAATGAGTTTGGCTGTAGATTCGAGGATTCCGGAGACTCGATCATCTTTCTATGATGGTGAACCTATGCCTTGGAAGATGGATGACAAGCCCGCATCATCAACAACACCTCCACCATCTCCTCCAACAAAGAAGAATTGAGTATCTGGGTATGGGCACTCCACTTGGCAACTGCCAAGCTTGGGGGAGTGCCCCGGTATCGTATCACCATCGCTTTTATCTTTACCGTTTTCCTTAGTTTGATCTTATTATTAGTATTTTGATCTAGTAGAATAAAGTTTATGGCATGATCTAGTTGTGAGTTTTGCTTTATTATCCTTCTATGTAATCAAGTCCGTGAGCTATATAATAAAGATTAGTGTTGAGTCAAGGGCTTGGTTATTTTTCCATGATCCTAAGTGAATAAAAGAAAAGAGAAATAAATAAAAAGAAACAAAGAGATCATATGGATCTCATGGAGAGTAATGAGCTCACATAGAAAAAGTATGATGAGTAAAAGTTGTTGAGAGTTGACAAGCATAGTTTTGGTCATTGTTACAATTAATAGGAAGTAATAAAGAAAGAGAGGTCCTCACATATAGATATACTATCTTGGACATATTTTGTGATTGTGAGCACTCATTAAAATATGACATGCTAAAGAGTTGACATTGGACAAGGAAGACAACATAATGGGTTATGTTTTCTTACATCTAAGATACATTATATTGTCTTGGATCCTCCAACATGTTGAGCTTGCCTTTCCCCCTCATGCTAGCCAAATTCTCAGCACCAAGTAGAGATACTACTTGTGCTTCCAAATACCCTTAAAACCAGTTTTGCCATGAGAGTCCACCATACCTACCTATGGATTGAGTAAGATCCTTCAAGTAAGTTGTCATCGGTCCAAAGCAATAAAAATTGCTCTCTAAATACGTCTGATTGATTGGTATGGGAGAAATAAGCTTTATACGATCTTTTGATGTGGAAGTAATAAAAGCGACGGACTGCATAATAAAGGTTCATATCACAAGGGGCAATATAAAGTGACGTTCTTTAGCATTAAGATTTTGTGCATCCAACCATAAAAGCGCATGACAACCTCTGCTTCCCTCTGCGAAGGGCCTATCTTTTATCATTATCTTCTACCTTATGCAAGAGTCATGGTGATCTTCACCCTTCATTTTTACATTTTACCCTTTGGCAAGCACAATATGTTGGAAAGATCCCGGTATAAATGGCTAATTGGATGTGGGTTTTCATGAACTATTACTGTTGACATTACCCTTGAGGTAAAACGTTGGGAGGCAAGACTATAAGCCCCTATCTTTCTCTGTGTCCGATTAAAACTCCACACCCATAAGTATTGCGTGAGTGTCAGCAATTGTGAAAGATTATATGATAGTTTAGTATGTGGACTTGCTGAAAAGCTCTTATACATTGACTCTTTCCTATGTTATGATAAATTGCAATTGCTTCAATGACCGAGATTGTAGTTTGTTAGTTTTCAATGAAGTTTATGATTCATACTTGATATTGTGATTGAATTATTACTCTAGCATTAGAGATCATATGACAAAAATTATATAAGTTGCTGTTATAAGAATGATCATGATGCCCTCATGTCCGTATTTTATTTTTATCGACACCTTCATCTCTAAACATGTGGAAATATTTTTCGATTTCGGCTTTTCGCTTGAGGACAAGCGAGGTCTAAGCTTGGGGGAGTTGATACGTCCATTTTGATCATGCTTTTATATCAATACTTATTGCATTATGGGCTGTTATTTCACATTATGTCACAATAATTATGGCTATTCTCTCTAATTTTACAAGGTTTACATAAGGAGGGAGAATGCCGACAGTTGGAATTCTGGGCTGGAAAAGGAGCAAATATTAGAGACCTATTCTGCACAACTCCAAAAGTCCTAAAACTCAACGGAACACCTTATAATAAATAATGAAAAATCCTCGCCAAAGATGAAGACCAGGGGGCCCACACCCTTCTCACGAGGGTGGGGGGTGCCCCCCCTAGGGCGCGCCCCCTAGGGCGCGCCCCCTACCTCGTGGGCCCCCTGGTGGCTCTTCGATGACCATCTTCTCCTATATGAAGTCTTTCATCGAGAAAAAAATAAGAAGCAACCTTTCGGGACAAAACTCCGCCGCCACGAGGCGGAACCTTGGCGGATCCAATCTAGAGCTCCGGTAGAGCTGTTCTACCGGGGAAACTTCCCTCCCAGAGGGGGGAATCATCGCTATCGTCATCACCAACGCTCCTCTCATCGGGAGAGGGCAATCTCCATCAAAATCTTCATCAGCACCATCTCATCTCAAAACCGTAGTTCATCTCTTGTATCCGATTCTTGTCTTCAAGTCCGGGATTGGTGCTAGTAGGTTGCTAGTAGTGTTAATTACTCCTTGTAGTTGATGCTAGTTGGTTTAATTGGTGGAAGATGATATGTTCAGATCCTTTATGCATATTAATACCCCTCTGATTATGAACATGTTTATGCTTTGTGAGTAGTTACGTTTGTTCCTAAGGAGAAGGGAGAAGTCTTGCTGTTACTAGTCATGTAAATTTGGTATTCGTTCGATATTTTGATGAGATGTATGTTGTCTAGCCTCTAGTGGTGTTATGTGAACGTCGACTACATAACACTTCACCATTATTTGGGCCTAGAGGAAGGCATTGGGAAGTAATAAGTAGATGATGGGTTGCTAGAGTGACAGAAGCTTAAACCCTAGTTTATGCGTTGCTTCGTAAGGGGCTGATTTGGATCCATATGTTTCATGCTATGGTTAGGTTTACCTTAATACTTTTGTTGTAGTTGCAGATGCTTTCAATAGAGGTTAATCATAAGTGGGATGCTTTTTCAAGTAAGAAAAACACCCAAGCACTGGTCCACCCACATATCAAATTATCAAAGTACCGAACGTGAATCATATGAACGTGATGAAAACTAGCTTGACGATATTCCCATGTGTCCTCGGGGGCGCTTTTCCTTATATAAGAGTTTGTCCAGCCTTGTCCTTTGCTACAAAAAGGATTGGGCCACCTTGCTGCACTTTATTTACTTTTGTTACTTGTTGCTCATTACAAATTATCTCATTACAAAACTATCTGTTACCACTTATTTCAGTACTTGCAGAGAATACCTTGCTGAAAACCGTTTATCATTTCCTTCTCCACCTCGTTGGGTTCAACACTCTTACTTATCAAAAGGACTACGATAGACCCCCTATACTTGTGGGTCATCAGCAGCTGGGAGGACTTGGAGGACGCCTTTCGCAACAACTTCCAAGGAACATATGTCCGGCCACCGGACGCCGATGACCTAAGTAATATTGTCTAGCAGCCCGGAGAGTCAGCAAGGAAGCTTTGGACCAGGTTCCTAGTTAAAAAGAACCAAATCATTGACTGTCCGGACGCAGAAGCCATTGCGGCCTTCAAACACAGCATCCGGGATGAATGGCTTGCACGCCACCTCGGTCAAGAAGGACCCAGATCCATGACAGCCCTTACCGCTCTAATGACCCGCTTTTGCGTGGGAGAAGACAGCTGGCTCGCTCGTAGAAGCAATAGCACCAGCGACTCGGGCACTTCCGAAATCCGAGACGGCAATGGCAAGCCACGACGAAGCAAATACATTAGTCGCAATGATAACGATAGATCACGTGACACAGCGGTTAACGCCGGATTTAGCAATCCCAAGCCCGGTCAACGGAAAAAGCCATTTAAGGCGAACAGAGACGGACCATCCAACCTAGACAGGATACTACACCTACCCTGCCAGATTCACGGCCACCCCAATAAACCAGCCAATCATACCAACAGAAGCTGTTGGGTCGTCAAGCAGGCCGGCAAACTCAACACTGAACACAAGGGAAGGGGGCCGCAAGGCAATAGGGATGACAGAATGGTTCAATAGCTAAATGCAGAGAGCCAGAAGGAATTTCCCCCTAAAGATCGACCAAGTCCGGAACAGAAATAGCAGTTCGGCTTCCCCCACCCATCTCATATACACGATGAAGCTATACCGCGCATACATAACTACGCACTTAAAATACCATGGGCATCAACGGAAGCACAATATGGATAAGTCTGCAAACATTCCGGTAACGTTTTTATATACTTTCTTTTTTTCAATACTTCTTAAAAGCAGGTAGCGTAAAGGAGAATCACTTAAGGCCGACTCCATCGGAGTTCGGCTCCATACACTCACCTACGGGGCTACTTCCTTCAAGGATTCCCCTCGCTGAGGACAGGCGGCATAGACGTGCGACAGGAGGTCCAAAATAAACTTTTGCAGACCGCACTCTTTTTTAGAGCCTGTAACATGCCTTTTTCCTCTGCCTTCGACCCAGGGCATATCAAATGACCGAGGTCGTGGCATATATATATATATATTAATCATTGGCATATTGCTCAGGTCCCAGTTCATACTATCCAAATTAATCACTCGCATCTTTCCGCAAATGAATACGCCTCCCATGGTTGTTTCACAAACATACCCCGGCTTAACTTGCCAGGGGATCGGTATGGGAACAAATTAGTTGCCAACAAAGTTCGAATAACTTTTATAGCGTACTTCGGCGCCGTGAGTTTGTCCTTATATGCATCAGCTCCGAATCATGTCTTGGGTCAATAGTTGGGTTGCCTGACTCCTGTGTTTGCTATCCTACGTTCCACTCTATCGGCTAGGGTAGTAAAGGGAGAACTACTGTGATTGTGCTACCGGTTCACCTAGTGACGCACCTCAGTAGAGAAAGCTGAAAACTGACTGTCATGATGCGGTGAGAGCTGGCCAACCACTCGATGACTTCTCGGAGTCTCTAGCGATTCCTCCGTGTCACACAAAGGACCTCTTTTCCGGTCAATTATGTAAACACATCGTATGAATAAGCCGCATACATACTAGGGGCTATGTCGTAGACCCACCATAAAACTCCTATGGCTAAGTGAAAGTGTAAATGCCCTATAGTCCGGTTTCCTGGTTCGCCGCATTGACACCTCCTTTACGGACTAAGACGTTGGGTCAAGAGTGATCATATGCTTTTTCGAACACCTCTGTACTTTCTACAAGAGGGCTGAAGCCGACGACTGGAAATCTTTTAGTTTATATTAAAACGGCTGCACGGGAGTACCACCAGCTTTCAAGCACAATATACAAATAGATTCACTATAAAATTATCTCGTACAATTCTTATACACCTCACTCGAACATTATGTCTTTCGAACATTGACCCTCTATCAAGCGGGCGGCTTCTAGGATGTATTCAAAATAATGCTCCGGTTCGTGGCGGTCCCTGCCCTTGGGCGGACTCTTCACCACAACGTCGATGGCCTTCATATTCCCCCAAAATGTATTGACTCAGGAAAAACCCATCCGGGCACCCTCGATGCACACCGATCGCTTCATAGTGTCGATACGCGGCACTGCGTCAACAAGCTGCTACACCAAGCCAAAATAATTATTCAGAACATGCTCAGTTGGCCATAAACGGATTATGACGTTCTTCATAGGAGCACCGGATATCCTATGAAGCTCGGCCCACTGCGACATCTGCTCATTCAGCGACAGGGGGCGCTTCGATGCACCAAACTGTGACCAGAAAAGCTTCTCCGTTGCGTACCCCTCTTGCGCCTCATAATACTGCGCCGCATCGGAAGAACTCTTCGGCAAGTCTAAAAACTCGCCCGAGAACTCCACAATTTGTTCAGCTGAGCATAGTTCGGACCGCCGAACTTAGCCTGTAGTAAAAATGGCTTACTAGCCGCAATCTCCTCCTACTTGCCGGATCTCCTCACGGGCCGCTCTGGATTCAGACCGCGCTTCTCTTGCTTCTCGTAAAGCCTTTTCAATTTCAGCCGTTTTGGCTTCTTTCTCCTTCTCATGGAGCTCACAGCGGCTGGCAGCACTTTTTAGCTCAAGCGCCATCATGGATATCAACTACTTGTCTTGATGCCGAGTGATACGTCTCTGTCGTATCTATAATTTTTGATTGTTCCATGCTAATATTATTGAACTTTCATATACTTTTGGCAACTTTTTATACTATTTTTGGGACTACCATATTGATCAAGTGCCCAGTGCCAGTTCCTGTTTGTTGCATGTTTTTTGTTTCACAGAATATCCATATCAAACGGAGTCCAAACGGGATGAAAAATGATGGAGATTTTTTTGGAATATATATGATTTTTGGGAAGAAAAATCTACGCGAGAGGGTGTCCGAGGTGGCCACGAGGCAGGGGGCGCGCTCCTAACCCTCGTGGGCCACCCGTAAGGCGGTTGACGCCCTTCTTTCGCCGCAAGAAAGCTAATATCCGGATAGAGATCGTGTTAAAATTTCAGCCCAATCGGAGTTACGGATCTTCAGGAATATAAGAAACGGTGAAAGGGAAGAATCTGGGAACGCAGAAACAGAGAGAGACAGAGAGACAGATCCAATCTCGAAGGGGCTCTCGCCCCTCCCGTGCCATGGAGGCCATGGACCAGAGGGGAAACCCTTCTCCCATCTAGGGAGGAGGTCAAGGAAGAAGAATAAGGAGGGGGGCTCTCTCCCCCTCGCTTCTGGTTGCACCGGAGTGCCACCGGGGGCCATCATCATCACCGTGATCTACACGAACACCTCCGCCATCTTCACCAACATCTCCATCACCTTCCCCCCTCTATCTATAGTGGTCCACTCTCCCGCAACCCGATGTACCCTCTACTTGAACATGGTGCTTTATGCTTCATATTATTATCCAATGATGTGTTGCCATCCTATGATGTCTGAGTAGATTTTCGTTGTCCTATCGGTGGTTGATGAATTGCTATGATTGATTTAATTTGCTTGTGGTTATGTTGCTGTCCTCTGGTGCCCATCATATGATTGCGCACGTGGATCACACCCTAGGGTTAGTTGTATGTTGATAGGACTATGTATTGGAGGGCAAGAGTGACAGAAGCTTCAACCTAGCATAGAAATTGATGCATACGGGATTGAAGGGGGACCAATATACCTTAATGCTATGGTTGGGTTTTACCTTAATGAACATTAGTAGTTGTGGATTCTTGCTAATAGTTCCAATCATTAGTGCATAGAATTCCAAGTCAGGGATGACATGCTAGCAGTGGCCTCTCCCACATAATACTTGCTATCGGGCTAGTAAAGTAGTCAATTGCTTAAGGGGCAATTTCGCAACTATTACCACCACTTTTCCACACTCGCTATATTTACTTTATTGTTTCTTTATCTAAACAGCCCCTACTTTTTATTTACATAATCTTTATTATCTTGCAAACCTATCCAACAACACCTACAAAGTACTTCTAGTTTCATACTTGTTCTAGGTAAAGCGAACGTCAAGCGTGCGTAGAGTTGTATCGGTGGTCGATAGAACTTGGGGGAATATTTGTTCTACCTTTAGCTCCTCGTTGGGTTTGACACTCTTACTTATCGAAAACTGTTGCGATCCCCTATACTTGTGGGTTATCAAGACCTTTTTCCGGCGTCGTTGCCGGGGAGCAATAGCGTGGGGTGAATATTCTTGTGTGTGCTTGTTTTCTTTATCACTAAGTAATTTTTATTTTCTGTTCTTAGTTGTTCTCTATCTTTAGTTATGGATATGGAACACGAAATACCAAAAAAATTAGGTGTACTTGCTACTCATGGAGATGGGGAACCTCCTAAAACCCTCGATGCTGGTTATGTGAAAAATATTATGTACTAATTTAATAATCCTGAGAAAACCCCATTCAATTACGTAATGGGAGTAACATTGGATCAACGTGAATACTTTAGGGATTACCGCTTGACACAAAAAGGGAAACTATTATGGGATCAAATTCATATATTGAATTGGTATGCTAGGCAACTATGCTTGAGATATGATTATACTTGTTGCTCTAAGGTGAAGGCTCCACACCTTCCCTTTTCATGTGAATTTAATGATAATGAAACCTTAGCTTCTTATGCTAATGGTATATATGATTACTATGATGTGGAACAAATAGAAGAATTTGTTGCTTTTAAGGGTGCTTATGAAATTGAATCTTTGTCTGAAAAGCATGAAGCTTATGATGATGATGTTTATAGGCCTAAAAATTTAGCTATCTTAAAATATTGCTATGATAATTATGAATATAATTCCTATATTAATGCACTTATTGAGAAATTCTCCGCTGTCCAAGAAGAGATTAATATTTTGCAGGAGTCTATGGAAGAAGAAATTGATGAAACTGTGACCTCATTGGATGAAAAAGATGAGGAGGAGAGCGAAAAACAAAAGGAGGAAGAGTGGATTAGCTACCCATGCCCACCTTCTAATGAGAGTAACTCTTCAACTCATACATTGTTTAATTTCCCTTCGTGCTTACTGGAGGATGATTTCTATGATGATTGTTATGATCCCGTTGATTCTTTTGAAATATCCCTTTTTGATGATGCTTGCTATGCTTGTGGCCAAGATGCCAATATGAATTATGCTTATGGAGATGAACTTGCTATAGTTCCTTATGTTAAACATGAAATGTTGCTATTGCACCCACACATGATAGTCCTATTATCTTTTTGAATTCTCCAAACTACACTATATCGGAGAAGTTTGCTCTTATTAAGGAATATATTGATGGGTTGCCTTTTACCGTGGCACATGATGATTTTGATGAATATAATATGCATGTGCTTGCTGCTCCTACTTGTGTAAGTGCATCTAGTGCCACCCCTAGTTGGTTTTGGAGTATTGACGACAAACCTTGTTGAGGGACTAATGTGTTTGTGAGAATTATAGGATAACACAGGTAGTAGTCCCTCATTGATTCGGTTTATCTACCGGAGATGACCCCTAAAAATGTATGAAGACATTGAAGACTATGACAAGAGAAGACATTGCATGAAGACTATGGGGCGCGAAGACTTAGTTGTTTCGTTGTCTCCTTTTCTTCTTTGTTGAGTCATAGGAACCACCATACTGTTAAGTGGGGTCCAAGTGAACAAAGTCAGAGTGACTGAAGTGATGCTCAACCAAAATCCTATGTCTTCGAGCGAAGACAATGAGAGCAAATCTTATCCAGAGCTGGATGAGCCAGCTTTGCTTGTAGCCCAAGTAAAGTTGCCGCGTGTGTTTGAAATCTGACCGTTGGAACACGTGTCAGTTCCTTAGTGACCCAGATTCATTTCAGACAAATCAGGTCGGGTTGCCTAGTGGCTATAAATAGCCCACCCCCTACAACCATAAACGGTTGGTTGCTCAAAGTTAGTGTACGGCTTTTGTCGTTTGAGAGCAACCCACCTCGAAGCCTTTGAGAGACAATTCCTTGCGAGGATAAAGCCCTAACCACCCAGAGCCAAAGAATGTTAGGCATCACTGAAGTCTTCCTGTCTGTGTGATCTGAAGACTTATTACACTTGAGGACTGTGAATCCTCCAGCCGGTTAGGCGTCGCGTTCTGAGCATCCAAGAGTCATTGTGGATCGCCGGTGAACGAAGTCTGTGAAGGTTTGGAAGTCTACCTTGAAGACTTACCAGAGTGATTGGGCGAGGTCTGTGTGACCTTAGCTCAAGGGGAATACGGTGAGGACTGAGTGTCCTGAGCTGCTTGTTCAGGACAGGGTGTCCGGGACTGTGTGTCCTCAGGTTTAAATACCTAGCCTCCCTAACCAGACGTACAACTGTCACAATAGTTGGAACTGGTCTACCAAATCTTTGTCTTCACCAAGCTCACTGGTTCTATCCTTCCCATCTCTTTATTTACAGTTGGTCCTTGTGAAGTCATTGCCTATTTGCATTGTCCATTTGTCTTCACTGTGTGACTGTTTGTTCAGATTGGTTTCATATTATCTTCCATCCTGATCCGTACTGCCTAGCTGCTGTTAGTCTTTGTGCTTTCACTTCATTGAATACTTGACTATGGCTTGTCTAGGGTAGTCTACCTTCCGGTGCATGGTTATAGGTTCATTTCTATCGTTTGTCTTCAAAACTCCCATGTTTTGAAGACTTTCATAAAAATCGCCTATTCACCCCCCCTCTAGTCGATATAATGCACTTTCAATTGGTATCAGAGCGAGGTACTCCCTTTGTTCTGTGTGATTTTGGTTTAAACGCCTGGAGTTTTAGTTATGTTGACCACAGGAATGAAGACTGTGTCATGCCCCATCTTTGACGGTCACGAGTATCCCAAGTGGAAGGCCATGATGAAATGAAGAAGCGCCTCATGGCGATGAACAACGAGCTATGGACCATCACTGAGATTGGTCTGACCGATCTATGCAAGATGGCGGAAGCTGATGACATTCACAAGTACACTCTTCTCAACCTCACGGCGAAGGACGTCATCTGCTCCTCTCTGTCTCAAAATCAGTTCAGGAATATCATGCATCTCGATCATGCGAAGCTTATCTGGGACCGTCTCTCTGAGGTCTATGAAGGTCATCAAACTCATCATGATCCTTGGTTTGAGGACTTTAAGGAATATCTCAAAGCGATGACATTCGAACCAGAATCATCATCTTCTGCATCATGCCTTATGGCAACAGATGTTAAGGTAACTGAATGCTATCTGTCTGAATCCAGTGATGATGAATCTAGTGATGAATTTGGACCCAGCTACAAAACACTTGCTAAAATTGCAACTGAACAACAGAAAGCTATGGAACATATTCAAAAACTATTAGACAAAAGCCATGACCTGTTAGACGCTGAAATGACTTGATCTCAGTCCTTAATTGAAGACATAAAAAATCTTCATGTTAAGTATGAGGAACTTGAAAGTCGTCATGAAACGCTCTCAACAACTCATGAAAAGCTTTACTATGATTATCTTCAAAGGAAGCAACATCTTGAGAAATTGAGAGCGGCTCATGAAGATCTTCAAAAGGAAAACGAGTCACTTCGCGCCAAACAGATCAGTTCCGCTCAGGAAGGATTTGAACCACCATGTCTTAAATGCATTGAGCATGATAACGCTACTTCTGTTGCTAAATGTTCTATTGCTGCTACTGTTGCAATATCTTCAACTGCTGATGTGGTAACTAACCCCTCTGTTGAGGATGCCACTGCTATTGCTGATGAGAATGCTAGGTTGACGACATTGCTTGAAACAGGGATGTTCAAAAGTCTCAAAGGGCATCAAACACTATGTGATGTCCTCAAAAGGCAGATCCTGAACCAAAACCCTAGGAAAGAGGGTGTTGGGTTCGAAAGGAAAATGAATGCTGATGGCTCTTACTGGAAACCTGAGCAGTACCCCAAAACCACATGGGTTGCTGCAAAGGAACCTTCAGTGGATCCATCCACCCTATCTGGCTTCACTTGTGCTAATCCCATTGTTATTGATGAATCCTTTGATGCAAACTATAAACTGTTTAAGAATCAGAATGGTGAAGTGTTTGCCAGGTATGTTGGTACTAACTGCAGGAATGGGCCGCCTATGAAGAAAGTCTGGGTGCCAAAAAGGTGTTTGGAGAATCTTCCTGTGAATGTCGTCATGACACCACAAGTGAAGAAGACAAACCCCAAACCACAGGCTTCATATGGTCCAAAGGCTTCATACAGACAAAGGACTCACCCGAGTCGCACTAATGCAAATGTTTTGCAGGGAAGCCATACTCAGGCCTATGAATATGAGCACGTTTCATCAAACCGCCATGTTCATAAGACCAAGAACTACTCTGCTTATTTTTATGAGTACTATTGTCCACCTGCAAGACTTTTTGCTAGGGCTCCAAAGCCAAAGTTCTCAGATGCTGTACTTAGACTCATTGCTTCGAAGCCACCCTTGAAGATGTGGGTGGCTAAGAAAGCTTAACTCTCTTTTGCAGGGAAAGGTCTCCAGCCGAAAACCAAAATCCTCTGAAGCTATTGTTGGGGACCTTAAACATCTTGTAGGGCGCAAGATCAAATGCCCAAATGGTCTTATTATGTATTTTGTTCCTGAGTCACTTGCTACTTGCCCTATTAGTCCTAACCTCGATCTAAGCTTTCATAATCCACTTGCTCATCAAATGTTTATGCTTCACAATTCTCTTCGTGAAACCTATCCCCCTAACTGCACTGTAGGGTACGACACCAACTGCTTCAGAATGGATTATTGATAGTGGGTGTACTAATCACATGACTGGCAAGCGAAGTATTCTTATGGACTCAACCTTACGTCCATCTGACAAAAGTCACATCCCATTTGCTGACACTGTTTTTGAAGGGTATCGGAAAGATGATTTGTACGTGGTAGATTTCTCAGCAGGACCACAACTTGCCGTATGTCTTCTAGCAAAAGCTTCAGAATGCCGGCTCTGGCATCGGAGGCTAGGGCATGCTGGCATGAGGAACTTGCACTCTCTTGCAAGAAAGAAGCATGTCATAGGCATCGAGGGCGTCAAGTTCAAGAAGGATCACTTATGCGGTGCCTGTGAAGCAGGAAAGATGACGAGGGCCAAGCATCTCTCGAAGACAATCATGACAACGACTCAACCGTTCGAACTGCTCCACATGGATCTTTTCGGTCCCACTCATTACTCAACTCTTACTACTACTGCTTGTCTCTATGGCTTTGTCATTGTTGATGATTATTCAAGATATACTTGGGTGCATATAATCCTCTACAAGACTGAAGTGCAGGATGTCTTCAGATGCTTCGCCAATCGAGCAATGAACAACTATGGCGTCAAGATAAAGCACATCAGAAGTGACAATGGCACTGAATTCAAGAACACTGGCCTAGATACATATCTTGATACTTTGGGCATCACACATGAATTCTCAGCTTCATACACGCCACAGCAGAATGGCGTCGTCGAACGCAAGAACAGAACACTTATTGAGATGGCTCGGATGATGCTTGATGAATACAAGACTCCAAGAAAATTCTAGCCTGAAGCCATTGATACTGCATGCCAGATCATCAACCGTGTTTATCTTCACAAGCTTCTGAACAAGACATCCTATGAGATCCTTAATGGCAAGAAGCCAAATGTCAGTTACTTCACAGTATTTGGTGCCAGGTGCTGGATCAAGGATCCACATCACACTTTAAAATTTGCACCAAAAGCACATGAAGGTTTTATGCTTGGATATGGAAAGGATTCGCACTCCTACAGAGTCTTCAACCTCTTTTACTATCAAGTGGTTGAAACTGTGGATGTGCGGTTCGATGAGACTAACGGCTCACAAAGAGAGCACCTACCAAATGTGCTAGATGAAGTTCCATCGAGTGAATCAATCAAACTTATGGGAACTGGAGAAATCATACCGTCTGAAGCTCAGCCTAAAGAGGAACTTATCATCTCTGCACCTGATCAACCTGAAGACAATGCTCAGCTGAAGACAATCCTTCTAACGATGACAATGATCATCAAGAGCAAAATCTTCGTCCTGTACATCCTCGTGTTGCAAATGAAGTACAGATTGAGAGAATAATTGATAGCATCAATGCACCAGGTCCACTCACTCGTTCAAGGGCAACACAGCTAGCAAATTTCTGTGGGCACTTCGCATTTGTCTCAATATCTGAACCCAAGAAAGTTAATGAAGCCTTCATGGAACCTGAATGGATTCAAGCTATGCAAGAAGAGCTTCAACAGTTTGAGCTGAATAATGTATGGGAACTGGTTAAGCGTCCTGATCCTCGCAAGCACAATATAATAGGCACCAAATGGATATATCGCAACAAGCAAGATGAGCATGGTCAAGTTGTCAGAAACAAAGCTTGTCTCGTTGCTCAAGGATACACTCAAGTTGAAGGGATTGACTTCGATGAAACATTTGCTCCTGTGGCTAGGCTTGAAGCCATACGCATACTGCTGGCCTATGCAAATCATCATAACATTCTTCTGTATCAAATGGATGTGAAGAGCGCTTTTCTCAATGGCAAGATTGAAGAAGAAGTGTATGTTGCACAACCGCCTGGCTTTGAAGATCCAAAACATCCTGACATGGTGTACAAGCTCAACAAGGCACTGTATGGCCTCAAACAAGCCCCTCGGGCTTGGTATGACACACTCAAAGACTTCCTGAAGAGCAAAGGCTTCAAACCTGGTTCCCTTGACCCTATTCTCTTCACGAAGACATATGATGGTGAACTATTTGTGTGCCAAATGTATGTGGATGACATTATCTTCGGCTGCACGAATCAGAAATACAGTGATGAGTTTGGATACATGATGCAAGAGCAATATCAGATGTCCATGGTGGGAGAGTTGAAGTTCTTCCTTGGTCTTCAAATACGTCAGCAACGCAATGACATCTTTATATCTCAAGAGAAATACCTCAAAGATTTCCTGAAGAAATTTGGGATGCAAGATTGCAAAGGCTTCACGACGCCAATGCCATCCAAACATCATCTGGGTCCCAACGACAATGGTAAAGAGTTTGATCAAAAGGTATACCGCTCCATGATTGGTTCCTTGCTTTATTTATGTGCATCTAGGCCAGATATCATGCTTAGTGTTTGCATGTGTGCCCGGTTCCAAGCGGCACCAAAGGAATCACATCACTTAGCTGTGAAGCGAATTCTCAGATATTTGGATCACACCCCAACACTAGGATTATGGTATCCAAAGGGCTCAGAGTTTGATCTAGTTGGATTCTTGGATGCTGATTATGCTTGTGACAAGGTGGATCGCAAGTCTACATCAGGCACATGTCATTTTCTGGGATGATCACTTATATGTTGGTCTTCAAAGAAGCAGAACTATGTATCTCTCTCCACTGCTGAATCTGAATACATTGCTGTTGGATCTTGCTGCGCTCAGCTTCTATGGATGAAGCAAACACTCATAGACTATGGCATTCACCTGAAGCAAGTACCACTCTACTGCGACAACGAAAGCGCCATCAAGATTGCCAACAACCCAGTTCAGCACTCGAAGACAAAGCACATTGAAATTCGTCATCACTTTCTTAGAGATCATGTTGTGAAGGAAGATATTGATATCATACACGTCAACACTGAAGAGCAATTGGCAGATATCTTCACCAAGCCCTTGGATGAGAAGAGGTTTTGCAAGTTACGGTGTGAGCTAAATATCTTGGAATCCTCAAATGTCCTGTGATCAGGCACACATCCTAACACTTATGCATGTTGATGACTTAGATGTGCAACACACGAAGTAAAGTATATCTTCAATCAATGAAGACTTACATTCTGAGTGTGAATACATTAACGTGGAATTTGACTTCGGAGCGCCACGATAATTGTGCGTCGTGTTTGGGTCTAATACTTCCTATACGGTGGGTAACGCCACCACCAAATTCTTCTGTTTGAAGTGTTTTACCCATGGCGTTACATGTGCTATGTCTTCACATTTTGTTTGTCTTCATTTTCAACTTGTCTTTATGATTATCTTCACTATGTTGACTTGATTGTATTCTGATATATACATACTAGTGTTCTGTCCTCTACAACATTCACTTATAGCTATGTCTTCCTTGTTGAATCTTTTGAACTAAGTGAATGTGATCGGACCCTAATCTCTCTATGCTTTCTATCTCAAACTCTATCTGTCCAAATCGTATGCATTCTATTGAAACTGTCGAATGTCTTCTCTATGTCCTAGTCAGTAGAAGATACAGAGACAAACATTAAGTCTGTTTTCAATGCTAATTCCTTCACCTGAAACCCGGAGAAGTGGGAACGACCACCCGACAATCCAGGCGTGCGTGGGAACGTGGAACAACCTCCGATATGTTGCATGATGGCCACGTGTCCTTCAGATGTGAATCGCCAGGGGCACCTGTGTAATAACACTGTGTCGTCCCTGTCCCTATAAATAGACGCCTCACCATAGTCATTATCATTTCTTCCACTCTCGCACAAACCCTAGCGCCACCGCTAGCTCTCGACGACACCGGTGACGAAGCGCTTAGCTGCCACGACTTCACCGACGTCATCCTCACGCCGACCGCGGTCATCGTCCTCTCCGCCGCCGTAGGTGTCCTCCGTCGCCAAGTTAGGGCACGGTGGATTGAACTGCTCGGTCTCCTACTCTTCCCATCTAGTAGTTCATCGTGTGGTAAATAAAACTCTCTTTTTACCATCTTTTTTATCCTAAAAGATTCATCATGTTTACCGAAAGTGGTTTCTGCCTACTCAATGTTAGATCTATCCTGTCTGCATCTCATATAATGCCTAGTATATTCACTTAAGCTTCATAACGAGTTAGATTCCTCACTTGTACCTATTCCTGGATTCGTACAAATCTGGAACCAACTTCAAACACATAAGTGAATGTCTTCGCACCATGAGGTTAATATCTTCAAACTAATTTATCTTGAAAATCTTCTGAGAATGCATATGACCTCTCCCCTTCCCTCGCATCTCTAATGTTGTCATAGGTACATGTCCGTGGGAGAATCCCTTGGTTCTCATAGTCCGCATTCGTTTGCAGAATTCTTACAGCATCACATTAACTCTCCCGAAGCCAGTTCCTGTTTGACCAGCAAGCGGAAGCCTTTGAAGCCTTTGAACGTGTTGAAGCCATTCAGTTTGAAGTTCATGGCTACAGAGAAATCAGCAAGGAAGGGTGGCAGACAGTGTCGAGGGGGAACATCAAGAGATCTGCCTGATGACCTCTCAGAGCTGTACAAGACAGATCCAGAAGAGGATTACAATCAGTGCAAGACACGAATCCAATGGATTCGAAGATATTGGGCCAAACAATGGTTTAAATACAAGTTTGTGACCCAGGAGTATGCTGAGAAGAATGCCATCAAGAGTCCTTGGGGTGACATTCTCTTCCGAAGCCTTCCACCCAAGACCAGAGCTGAAGCTATTGCTTAGGGTTTCTATCCCTGTATGGTCTGTGGACCACAGCCTGAAAATGCCGACCCATCATCACTGCTCTGGTGTCGTGATGATAATCTCTTCAAGTGCAACTTCCAGCACGCAAAGGCATCGGCCAAGGAAAACAAGAAGTCATTGGGACTAGACTTCAACCCTGGTCCTTCTGCTCCCCGGGCTGACGGCACACGCGATGCTGAACCCAATATCATCGGACCTTTCTACAACCTTGATGGCCTTATCACTCACATTTCTGTTCAAGGTGCCAAAGTGGATCATTCTGATGATGATGCCGACACTGATGAAGCCCCAGCTCCTACTCCAAAGCCGCAGAAGCAAAAGAAGGCTAAAGCTTCAAAGTCAGCTGCTCCTCCAAAAGCTTCATGTGCGAAGCCACTGGCTACTGCACCTCCTGAAGACAGTGTGCAGTCTGAAGATCTATCACGTATCTCCAAGAAGATGGAGATAAAAAGGAATACTGATCAGGCATTGACCCCTGCTGCCATTCTGCGAGACGAACACGTTGATCTGTCCAGTGATGAAGATCTTGCAGATGACGCTCTTGAGCAACTGATTAAGAGCAAGGAAGAAGTAGAAATCATCAATGATTTTCCTCTCTTTGACGTGGCAATCATTCACAACTTCATTGATGAGTGGTTTGAAACCCCCAATCTCAGCTTTGAAGATCTGCAACTTCCAATTGGCCTCAGCGTCTCTTTCACTGGCGCCATTGCTTCTGAGCTAGCTCAAGCTCAGCGCATTGTTGAACTGAAGCACAAGATCGACTATGAGAAAGCTCAGTTCAAGAAGCACATGGCAAAGCTCAGCGTGCAAGATGTCAAAATCTTCAAGGTTATGCTGCACGAGCTCAAGGAAGCTTTTCTCAAGAAACCAGAAGAAGCTAAAGGTTCTCGTGAGCGCATGAAGAGTCTGGCTAACAAGTGCGTGCAAGCCTACAATGAAGCTGAGAAGCGCAAGGCTCTTGGGCGTCCTGGCATCGACCCCAGAATGGCTGCAAAGAAGAAGAAGCCATCGACTGACAAATCTGCTCCTTCAAGGTGGGAAGAACCTTGCATTGTCTTCCCAAGTAGCATGTCTGGCTCGAAGCCAAAGGTCAAGTCAACCGCTTCAGAACTGAAGAAGACAAGGGCTGTCGAGGCTAAAGCCAGAAAGAGGAAAAATCCTGAAGCTTCTGATGTCGCTCCCTCCAAGAAGAAGCGCAAAACCAAGAAAGATTGGGCTGCTCCCATAGAGCCCCTTGTTGTCGAGCCCATCTCGGTTGCTCGTCCTGACTCTTCGCATCAAGAACAACGGATGGTAGTTCATGAGCCTGCTTCCACAGAGGCTCCTGAAGCTAAAGACATTCTAGCAGTTGACCCCACCACTGCTGAAGACATTGGTCACCATGACAATGTTGAAGATGATGTAGTTCTTCCTCAGATCGAGCACAACTTGGTATCATCTCCTGTTCTCATGAACAGCGAACTCATCAGCATTGGTCGTCCTCTAATGCCAATTGCTCAGGATGCATCATGGGCTGATCACCCACAACAACAAGACACCCCGAGTACTCCCCAACAACAAGTCACCCCACCAGTGTAAGAAGAAGAAGATGACTTTGAGGCCCAGCCAACTCCATCTCCACAGGCGTCGCCAGCGTTACGTAGGCTTCACAAAGGACCAAGGCCCCAAGTCCCTCTTTCGAGCGTTCCAGAAGGAGAAGTGCACCACCAATCTGTTGCACGTCAGGTGTTCCCAGAAGCCACTCCTAATGTGAATGACTCCGAGTCTGAAGCTAAAGTTGTTGAAGACAATCCGGCTGCATCAGCCAAAGAAAAACAAGTAGAAGAACGTGTCCCAACTCCCCCCATCACTGAAGAAGCTGTTCCTGAAGTGAACGTGTCAGTGCCTGACCCTCCAGCTCCTCAAGTGGAGGTTGAGAATCCTGAGGCTGCCACCACTAACACCACTGAAGCCAATGACATGGTCATGGCTGAAGACAATGTGGAGCCTGCACCAAACACTATGCCAGAAGCCAATGAAGCCAATGATGCACCTGCAACAGATGTGCAGCCTGACGCCTCTGTTGATATCACTGCTTCTGTTCCGCCACCAAGGCCACATACTATCAAGCAAGCATACAACTATGGCCAGCTTATCACTGTCAAATGGCCTCTTCTTGTTCCTCCACCTGCTGCTGGTCCCCAATTTGACTATCACGTCGAGCGCAGGCCTCAGGTTCAGAAGCCAATGCCAAGGCTGCCTAGGTTTCCACGCACTGCATCTGCACCCGGATCATTCAATATCAATGGCTTTAAAGCACACAACACCTTCTTTAATAGCGCCAAGAACCCCTACTCTAAGGCAAGAATTTCTTCTGATCAGTTCTGGAGCTATCAGCAGCGCAGTTATTACTCATGCATCTTATACAATCAAGGTCACATTTTTCCACATATGCGTCTTGACACTGAAGCCATAACTGGTCTGCCCTGTTTGGAAGAAGTGCTAGATTACTTCAGAGAGTCTGGCTTGTTGCAGTTCGTCACTGACAAGGAGCACTGGAACAAAGAATTGCTGCTCCAATTCTATGCCACTCTTCATATTCGTGGCTACAACAGGGATCCGAAGACTTGGGTCCTTGAGTGGATGACAGGCAATGTTCATCATGAAGCCAAAGCCTTTGATGTCATTGAGCTCACTGGCCTGCCCACTCCAGGTGATCTTTATGAACCTGGTTGTCAGCTTCATGGTGCTGCTATGGAAAGCATTTTTCACAAGCCTAAACCCAACATGAGTCAGATGCTTAGCATGATGAAGCCTTTGCCTCCCGATGCTGAATATCCTAAGGAGTTCTTTGTTGAAGACCTTGAGTATCTGCCACGTACTATCTATCACATTAGAAGGCGAACTCTCTGGCCCATCAAAGGACATTCTCCACATGCAAAGCTTGAAGGTGCAATGAAGACTTTGGTCTTCCATATTCTTCATGGCAAAAGCTTCAATGCACAAGACTTCTTCATCCGCCAACTTGCTGCATCAGGATCTGATCTCTTTGGCTTGAAGTATTACGCTCCATGGATTATGTGTCTAATCAAACTACACTCAGCTGTCACCTATCAGCCCTCTGCTCGCAATCATCTGATTTTTCTTCCTGACGTCTGTCGGCGTTCTGGGAACGGGGGTCCCTAGACTTGCCTGCCTGCGGCCTGCGGCGTGGCTCAAGGAGGGGCCCAGCACGGCCCATCTTCATCAACACAGACCCAAGACCCTCGCGAGGGGCCAAGCCTCGCGGGGCGGATGACACGGAGCTTCCTCAGGCACGACCTCGTCAGGCTGGCTCACGAGGAGGCGGAGAGATCAAGGCGGGGTACCTCACGAGGTGCCCGTGACGCAAGCCATGACGACCAAGGGTGCCAGGCGGGCGCTAGCCCGCGCAGTGTCCTCCTTTCCTCTTTGGTGCAAAGGGAGCAAGCGCGGGCGAGAGCATCAAGCAAAGGCACCCGTTTCGGTGCAACGAGACCAAGACCAGTCCAACGGCAGGGAGGAAGTCATTGTGGAGCCCAAGCCAGGGTCACCACCAGAGCCTTTGGCAGGCGAGGACCAACTTTAGTCAGGATAAGTGTACCAGATGTTCCCCTTCAAAATGGCCAATTGTTGGCGCCCTTCCCGCTCAATATTTGGGAAGAGGCCCAGGGCCTTTGCCTATAAATAGGACTAGCCACCCCCAGGGTAGAAGGATCGAAATCAGAAAGGGAATCAAGAAGGGAGAATCTAGAAGCCGAGAGAGAAACTAGCTAGGATCGGATCAAGTGGCATCACACACAGAGAGAGAGAAGGGTGACTGAAGTCCTCCTAGAAGTTCATCCCCCCAGCCAAGAACAGACCCTTGCGAGGCTGTTCTTCCTTGTATTGCTCATCATCATCAGCCCAAGAGGCAATCCACCACACCACACACTGGAGTAGGGTATTACACCACAACGGTGGCCCGAACCAGTATAAACCCTGTGTCTCTTGTGCTGTTCTTTCCATAGTTTAGATCTTAGCAAGGCGGAGGGGCACAGGTAGGTAGAAGGCGAAATCTCCACGCACACCCCAGTGTTCGAACCTCAAGGGTCTGCCGAAACCCAAAATCCGACATTTGGCGCGCCAGGTAGGGGTGCACCGGAATTCGTCTTCCACCACCCCGTTCTCCTCCGACCATCGCGTCCATGTCTGATGCTCGTCGGGCTCGCGCCGAGCGCCGGGCCGCTCTTGCTTCCCGCGTCGCCCAGACGGCTCCTGTCGGCGGGCGTCCTCGCCGTTCCCCGTCACCTGCCATCAACGCCGCCACCGGCCCGGCGGGGGACGAGCAGCAAGCGTCGTCTCAGCATCCGTCTGTGCGGCAAGACGGCCGCACCGCTACTCCCTCGCTCACCCCAGCTAGTTCTTCATCCCGTGCGCTCCGCGCACCCATGGAGGCTCGAGCTGCGCTCATCGCGGCAAACGAGCTCATGCGCTACCGTCCCATCGACGACGTCTACGAAGAATGGCTCGACCGCGTCGCCGAGCTTGTCCGCGCCGCAGGGGGCTCTCCTGCGCTGTCCGTTCCACTGCACCGCACCCCGCCCCGCGCGGGTGACGAAGCTCCAGGGGCGCCCCAGCCGCCTCCTCCTCAAGAAGGCGCCGTGGCTCCAAGGCGCGTGGTCCCTGGGCGGAACCCGCTCCGTCCGGTGCCAGCGCGGCAAGAGCAAAGCTGCCAAGAAGTCCCTCGCCCGCAAGAAGCTGCCCGAGCGCTCCCTACTCCAACACGTCGCGACCATGCTCCTGCTCCCGCACGTCAAGACCCCGCGCTGCTCCCAGCTGCAGCGCGTGGGGACATGAAAGAACAAGCTCTCCGCCACCCAAGGCCTCCCATGGCCACAGCAGGCTGCCGTGCCTTCACCACCGAGCTACGCAGCGTCGCGTGGCCCGACAAGTTCAAGCCAGACCTGCCTCCTCGTTATGACGGCACGGCCGAGCCTGCGGAGTTCCTCCAGCTCTATGAGCTGGGCATCGAAGCTGCCAACGGAGACGAGAAGGTCATGGTGAACTGGTTTCCCATGGCGCTCAAGGACGGGGCCCGCACCTGGCTCCTAAACCTGGCTCCAGGCATGATCTCCTCCTGGGACGAGATGCGCACCCGCTTCATCACCAACTTCCAAGGTACTCACGACCGGCCACCCGGCGTGAGCGACATGCGCCGCATCAAGCAACAACACGGAGAGACCCTGGAGAAGTACATCCAGCGCTTCAACAACGCACGCCTCAAGATTCCCAAGGTGACCGAGGAGGCCATCATCTCAGCCTTCTCCGACGGCGTGCGTGATGTCAAGATGAAGGAGGAGCTGGCGATGCATGAATACATGTGCACTTCCTTGGAGCTGTTCAACTTGGCAACCAAGTGCGCCAGGGCTGAGGAAGGGCGTCTCTCCCTCCTCGAGCTGCCTGCCGCAGACCCAGAAGAGAAGAAGCCCAAGGCCAAGGATGTGAAGCGTAAGGGGGCTGCCGTGCTCGCGGCAGAACCAGACACCAAGCGGGGCAGAGATCAGCCCGAATCTTCCAAGGGCAGTCGGTACTGTGTGTACCACGACCTCCACACCCACAACACCAACGAATGTCAAGAGCTCCGAGCCGTGCGAGAAGGATCGGCCGTCGCCCCGACCACGGTGACTGGGGCTATGGTCGAGGAGGAGGAAGGAACGCAGGGCACTGGGAATACCGCTGCCTGCGCCAAGGGTGGTGCGATCAACCTCGTGAGGATCGCTGGCAAGACCCACCTCGCGAGGGAGACTGGAGGGATCAGCCTCGCGAGGATCGCCCGCAAGGTGACGCAGGCCTCCCTCCGCTGCCGCCGCAGCCAAGGAGAAACGAGGACCGCCATCAGGACGAGGGGCTGGGGGCTTCCAGGAGCCGCGCGCGTTCGCCTGCATCCTGGGTGGGGCTCAAGCACCAGCCTCTCAACGCATCTTCAAGCAGTTCGCCCGCGAAGTGAATGCAGTCCTCCCCAAGCTCGAAGCCACGCGCCCTCTCAGGTGGTCGGCATGCTCCATCACGTTCAGCTCAGTAGATCAGCTCAAGTGTGCGGCTACAGCCGGAGTCCTCCCGATGCTTTGTTCCCCAATCGTCAGCAACGTGGTGGTCACCAGGACCCTCATCGATGGCGGGGCAAGGCTCAATGTCTTGCCCGTGGAAACATTCAACAATCTCCAAGTGCCCTACAACCAGCTTCAGCCAACCAAACCTTTCTCCGGAGTCACCGACGGCTCCACGGTCCTGATTGGGCAGGTCCGCCTCCCTATCACCTTCGGGGCACGCGACAACTACCGCACCGAGCTCATCGACTTCGACGTTGCTCACATTCGCCTGCCGTACAACGCCATCCTTGGGTACCCAGCGCTGGCCAAGTTCATGGCTGTAACTCACCACGGCTACAACGTCCTCAAGATGCCAGGAAGTGGCGGAGTCATCACGGTGCCCTGTGAAGAGAAGGACGCGGTTTGTTCCCTGGAACGAGCCTTTCAGGCCGCATCACTGGAAGACCCGGATCACGGAAGCAGGAGGCTTCCCGAGACCGCCCCCAAGAAGAAGAAGACATCATCCGGCCCGGCCCCTCAGGAGGCAGGCCCCTCAGGGCCCGCGCCTGCCCAGGGGGAACCTCCTTCCATCGCATAGGAAAGCGCGCCCGGCGCCCTCCTCGGGCAGGGCTCGGGGGCTCTTCCTTGGAGGGCCACCGACCTGGCTAAGGTCACGAGGGAGGTGCTTGGGCACCACATGGAGGCGTGTTTCGAAGCACGTTTCCCTCAAGAAGGAGTAAGGCAAGGAGAGCCAGACCCTCAGGAGTTCGTCAGCAAGGCCATTCAGGAGCTATAGGAGTCAAGAGTCATGAAAGGCGGCCGCCGCCTACCAGCTGTGGCTCCCCATCCAGGCGAGGATGGTGGGCTGCGCGTCTGCATCGACATACCAGGGCTCAATCGAGTCGCCTCTCTGGAGCGCCTCTGGACCTCGCGAGTGGGGTGCTGCGAAGGTCCTCCCCACAGCTACGTTCGCATGCCTTACGGCTTGCCGAACGCGGCTGCCGCGTACCAGCACCTCATGAGGGGCATCATGGAGGCTCAAGAGGCTAGGCGTTCCGCAGCCCTGGCGGAGATGGAGATGGTCCACGAGGAGCCACCAGCGCCTTCGGAGCCTCCCGAGGCCCCTGGGCCTGGGGGCTCGTGAGGATCGGCTTCCGCAGCTCACCGAGGCTGCTACACTAACACTCCTTCGTCCTCAACATCATCAGGTGACATCTTTCAAGTTTCATTTCCAGCTGGGAGCGCCCCCCAGGGCTGCATTATTCCCAAGCCGCATGGGTCTGTCCCGGCGGCATGTATCCCTTTAATTTCATGTTGTTAGCTTACTTTGTTGGGGGCACCCCTCGGGCTACATCATCCCCAAGTCGCTCGGGGCAGACCCAGCGGCATGTATCCCTTCTGCATTTATTTCTGGCTATGCGTTCGACCCACCATGCTTGATTATTTGATGCCGGTCCGCGGCACCTCTTCTTCTCCATGCCGACCACTTGCACGTTAAACGGGGGGGGGGGGGGGGTACCTGAGCATCGTGACTCAGGGCTCTTACTGGCTCTCCAGCCCTCACCCTCTGGCCTTGTCCACGGCATCACGACCTGGCATACCAGCGACGGCTGAGACCAGCCCGAGGGCCGGGACCCGAGGACGTAGAGTGCCGGCATCTAACCAAATTTGTAGGTACACATCACAAGATAAGTCCCAGTGCCAGGCGCAACCCGCCTAGAGGTAGGGCCCCGTGAGTCCCGCGCTGGCTCACGGGTGCCCAGATACACCTCGCCAGGCCCTACCGTGCCAGCCACATGTCAGGGCGGGGCTGTACACGCCCCGGGGGCTCCTCCCTGAGGGGAGCCCCCTCCCACGTACCAGTGGAAGCACCATGCTCCGCGCTGGCTGACGACACTACCGAGGAGCGGCTATGCCCGTACACATACGGAAGCGCTATGCTCCGCACTGGTGATAAACAACTGAGGGCGGCCCCCGGGCCGCATCAACCTCAGGGAGCCCAGAGCTCAGTGTCTAGCCTCATCGTAATGCCTCCCCTTGGGAGTGCCGCGCGAGGGGGTTGGGCACGGGGGCTGCGCCTGGGTCACGCCCAGACGCAAGCCACCCAGCCAGGCCCCCCCGTGCCTGGTTCGTCGCGCGTCTCTCCCCGAGCGGAGCCAAGGTACGAAGGCCGTTTGAGCGTCAAGGCGGACTCCTGAGCGTCGCGACTCAGGAGCCTAACTGGTCACGTAGCCCCTCACTCCTTAGTTCCGAAAGGCTAACGACGGTTGAGGCATGCGCGCGGCCGGGCTCTACAGACGTAGAACGGTAGATCCACCCACATCACACCTCCCTACTTGCTGTTCGTGCGCCAAGGGGTACTCCTGAGCATCGCGACTCAGGAGCCTAACTTGTCACGTAGCCCCTCACTCCTTGGTCCCGTCCTGGTTTCCGGTCGAGGCTAACGGCGGCTGAGGTATGCGCGGGGCCGGGCTCTGCCGGCGTAGAACATAAGCAAGTAGGAAGGAAAAGTGTAAATTTCAAGGAATTCAAAAGCAAATATTACAGTCCACACTGTTATCTCAATGCCAAACGCAAGTTTAAACGCCTCCCTGAGGCATAATACATGTGCAGGAATTGAAGGCAGGACAGGAGCCACAACGGAGTCACTTGTCGGCGGTGGAGCAGCGCGGAGTGGGTTCACCTCATGGAGCAGCGGGGTCGGCAGCGCCTTGCTTCGGCTTGGTGCTGAAGGCCCGAAACTTCCCCAGCAGAGCCTCCAAACGACCCTTCACGGCCTTGGCAGCGGCAGCGGCACGCTCGCCGCTTACTGGCTCCAGCAGGCTATCGAGGTCGACATCGGGATCACGAAGGTAGATGTGGGTGAGGACCCGCGTCAGCGCTGCAGAAGACAGGACACGCGCCTGGGCCTCGGCCATGGGGCCAAGGCCAAGGGCGACATCTTCAAGAGCGCGAACCAGGAAGGGAAGCAGCTTGGCGGGGCCGTCCTCGGCGCCAGCCAGCGGGCTCTACAGGCCGCTGTCGTAAAGCGTCCTCAGCGAGGAGCGACCCTTCGCCTCCATCTCCGCGAAGGCCACGCGGTCCTCGGCAAGAACCTGGGCCTTGTCGTCCAGCTCGACCTTCCTCGCCCCCAACTCCTGCTCCAGCACGCCTAGGCGGTCATGGCGCCTCCTGAGCTTGACCTCCCTCTCCTTAACGGCCGCCTCGCGAGCCTTCACGCCTTCTTCCTGCTCTTGGCGAAGGCGGGCCTCTTTCGCGAGCTGGTCCCGCAGGCCTTGCAGCTCGTCCTCCAGTGCCTTGCAGGGACCACGGACGTCGACCACCTCCCCCTGGGCTGCGTCATGAGCAGCCTTCACCTCAAGGACGGCCTGCCTCTCCTCATCGCAAGCCGTCGAGGCCTGGACCAGCGCCGCCCGAATCGAAGTGTCGAAGCGAACCCATCCTGAAGCCAGCTCCAAGCGCCCGGCCACCGAGCAAGGGTCGGCGCCAAGAAGATCCTGCCGCAGCCGGTCCAGCTCAGCAGCAGCACGATCCAGAATGGCAGGAGGAGTCGGAGAGACAGCAGTCGGTGGAGTAGGATGAGAAGGCGGCATCGCGACCACAGCATCCTGAGGCGGAGCCTGCTGCGCCCCAACGGCTGTAGTGGCGGCAGCAGGCAAAGGCACCTCGGGAGTCACTTGGGCCATGGGGGCTGAGCTCGCCCCAGCCGGCTCAGCTAGGTCTCGCGAGGACGACCGGGCAGGAGAAGCCCGTGCGTCACGGTCACCTTCCTTCACGGATGGAACCTCAGGATCTCCCTTTGGCTTCTTTGCTGCGGGCGCCAGCTTGTCCAAGAGATGTGGACGTCAAGCCTCAGCAGTAGAACAAGAAATAAAGACGAGTACCAAGCTCCGGCCGGGGACTGACGAGGCGCCATGGCTTCCTAGGTCACGTGGTCAGAGTAGATCTGGAAATTTTGGAGGAAGGAAGGAGAGGCGCAAGAAAGGGGATCTGAGCAGCAACCAGAGAAAGCAAAAAAGCAAAGCCTAGGCAGATGCCGCTCCCTTATCAACTCGCGTGGTTGCTGAGGCGCCCACGTCCAATCAACCGCCACGCGGCGCCCAAGGCCGCAGGCTGTTAGGGCCCGGGGCGCTTCGCTCTTGCCCTTCCGCCTCCCTGCACGGCCAAGTCCGGGCGCGCCTTGGGCCCGGGGGCTACTGTTGGCGTTCTGGGAACGGGGGTCCTCAGACTTGCCTGACTGCGGCGTGGCTCGAGGAGGGGCCCAGCACGACCCATCTTCATCAACACAGACCCAAGACCCTCGCGAGGGGCCAAGCCTCACGGGGCGGACGACACGGAGCTTCCTCAGGCACGGCCTTGTTAGGCTGGCTCGCGAGGAGGCGGAGAGATCAAGGCGGGGTACCTCACGAGGTGCCCGTGACGCAAGCCATGACGACCAAGGGTGCCAGGCGGGCGCCAGCCCGCGCAGTGTCCTCCTTTCCTCTTTGGTGCAAAGGGAGCAAGCGCAGGCGAGAGCATCAAGCAAAGGCACCCACTTCGGTGCAACGAGACCAAGACCAGTCCAACGGCAGGGAGGAAGTCATTGTGGAGCCCAAGCCAGCGTCACCACCAGAGCCTTTGGCAGGCGAGGACCAACTTTAGTCAGGATAAGTGTACCAGATGTTCCCCTTCAAAATGGGCAATTGTTGGCGCCCTTCCCGCTCAATATTTGGGAAGAGGCCCAGGGCCTTTGCCTATAAATATGACTAGCCACCCCCATGGTAGAAGGATCGAAATCAGAGAGGGAATCAAGAAGGGAGAATCTAGAAGCCGAGAGAGAAACTAGCTAGGATCGGATCAAGTGGCATCACACAGAGAGAGAGAAGGGTGACTGAACTCCTCCTAGTAGTTCATCCCCCCAGCCAAGAACAGACCCTCGCGAGGCTGTTCTTCCTTGTATTGCTCATCATCATCAGCCCAAGAGGCAATCCACCACACCACACACTGGAGTAGGGTATTACACCACAACGGTGGCCCGAACCAGTATAAATCCTGTGTCTCTTGTGCTGTTCTTTCCATAGCTTAGATCTTAGCGAGGCGGAGGGGCGCAGGTAGGTAGAAGGAGAAATCTCCGTGCGCACCCCAGTGTTCGAACCTCAAGGGTCTGCCGGAACCCGAAATCCGACAACGTCGATATGTCAGTTGAAGCCATCTATCCAAAGCCTGCCAAGGAGCCCCTAAGTCTTCAAAATGCTGATAATCAAAGCTTCTCACAACACATTGAAGGAGTCCTAGCAGTCACTCGTGTTTATCCTCTGGCTGGTACTACCCGTGCACCTCATCATGCCCTCACTGAAGCCACTGAAAGCACCATTGCACAACGGCCTAAGAAGCGATCTTGTGTTCTCAATGACCGAGAGCTTCTTCTTGCCCTTCATCATAAACAGGATAAGCATCATGACTGGCTGAAGCGCCAAATGAAAAGCCTCTTGGTGGACGTAAACAGGATTCGCAACCTTGCCACCAAGAATGCCTTTGTCACCCATGAAACTTGTCGGCGTACATGGAAAGGGCTGACGCTTATGTGTTCTGAAGATGATCTTCAAGATGATGGCTTCTCTGAACGCTTCAAGTTTGACTCAACACCTCCGAGAAGGACTGTGCTGCGGTGTACTCTGTCTCTTGAAGACTCTGAGTTCTCCTCCTCTGCTGCAACAGTGAATGCACGTGTCAATGCTACTTCACCACCTTCAGCATGAATCGACACTGCACCAAGTTCGTCTGCACCGCCAACCAACACCGACGACCCTGCTGCTTCACCAACTCCTCATGGGAAGGAGTAGGTGCTCTATGTCTTCAAACCTTTTTGGTCCTTACTGACAAAAGGGGGAGAAGCATATGAGTTTGATAGTCTTCAAGCGGGTCCATATGAGCGGTGGTTTTATATTTTGCCTAGTGTTTACAACTCTTGCTTTTTGATACATTTGGTTCTTTGAGTTGTAACACTTAAACTCGATAGTCGTCTGCTACTTATTTGCTATTCTGTGATGCGATGATAAATTCCGCATGTGCGATGATAACTTCCGCACTTAGGTCATTCTGCAGACGTCCATTTTTCATTATGCATGTCATTATCTTCACATACTTTTCATGCATGATGAATTGTTGCCATAAGTTGAAGAGGATCTCCACAAGTACATCCTGCCATGTGCATTTGCATTCCAAAAGCAAATTACTTATATGCACATCTTCAGGGGGAGCCTTTGCCACTTATGACGACAATACCTAAATCCTTTACATTTCACATACTTTTATCCCCGTTGAAAACTTCAACCAATTTGTCATCAATCACCAGAAAGGGGGAGATTGTAAGTGCATCTAGTGCCACCCCTAGTTGGTTTTGGAGTATTGACGACAAACCTTGTTGAGGGAGTAATGTGTTTGTGAGAATTACATGATAACACAGGTAGTAGTCCCTCATTGATTCGGTTTATCTGCCGGAGATGACCCCTAAAAATGTATGAAGACATTGAAGACAATGGTGGTATGTGAAGATATTCACATTGAAGACTATGACAAGAGAAGACATTGCGTGAAGACTATGGGGCGCTGTCGGATTTCGGGTTCCGGTAGACCCTTGAGGTTCGAACATTGGGGTGCGCGCGGAGATTCGCCTCCTACCTACCTGCACCCCTCCGCCTCGGTAAGATCTAAGCTATGGAAAGAACAACACAAGAGACACAGGGTTTATACTGGTTCGGGCCACCGTTGTGTTGTAATACCCTACTCAAGTGTGTGGTGTGGTGGATTGCCTCTTGGGCTAATGGTGATGAACAATACAAGGAAGAACAGCCTCGCGAGGGTCTGTTCTTGGCTGGGGCGATGAACTGCTGGGAGGAGTCCAATCACCCTTTTCTCTCTCTCCCTCTCTCTCTCTCTCTCTCTTCACAACTGATGATGCCTCTCTCCAACCTCTAACCTCTCACCCTCCTTTTCATCCTGCGGGTGGCTGGTCCTATTTATAGAGGCCCCGGTCCTCTTCCCAAATATCGAGCGGGAAGGGAGCCAACAATGGCAGGTTAATTTGAAAGGGGACAGCTAGCACCAGTTATCCTGACAAAAGTAGTCTTCGCCTGCACAAAGCTCTGGTGGTGACGCCGTCTTGGGCTCCACAATGACCTCCGTCTTGCAGTCCTCCTGGTCTTGGTCTTGTTGCACCGAAATGGCAACCTTTGCCTGATGCCTCAGTACATCGCGGCTGCGCTTGCCCCTTTGCACCAAAGGGGAAAGGAGGACACTGCGCGGGCTGGCACCCGCCTGGCGCCCTTGGTCGTCATGGCTTGCGTCACGGGCACCTCGTGAGGTACCCCGCCTTGATCTCTCCGCCTCCTCGCGAGCCAGCCTGATGAGGCCGTGCCTGAGGAAGCTCCGCGTCGTCCGCCCCGCGAGGCTTGTCCCCTTGCGAGGGTCTTGGGTCTGTGTTGATGAAGATGGGCCGTGCTGGACCCCCCTTTGAGCCACACCGCAGGCCACAGGCAGGCAAGTCTGGGGACCCCCGTTCCCAGAACGCCGACAGTAGCCCCCGGCCCAAGGCGCGCCCGGACCTGGCCGTGCAGGGAGGCGGAAGGGCAAGAGCGAAGCGCCGCGGGCCCTAACAGCCTCCGGCCTTGGGCGCCGCGTGGCGGTTGATTGGACGTGGGCGCCTTAGCAACCATGCGAGTTGATAAAGGAGCGGCATCTGCCTAGGCTTTGCTTCTTGCTTTCCCCGGTTGCTGCTCAGATCCCCTTTCTTGCACCTCTTCTTCCTTCCTCCAAAATTTCCAGATCTACTCCGACCGTGTGACCTAGGAAGCCATGGCGCCTCGTCAGCCCCCAACCGTAGCTTGGTACTCGTCTGCCCTGGACTCGCCGAATGTGTCGGAGGCGAGCCTTGCCCGGTTGTGCTGGATGGCGACGGCACGGGGCATCAACGGGGTGAAGGTGTTCAAGGCCGGATCTGCCACTCCTGAGGGTCAAGGGAGCACCTTCTATCCGTTCTTCATAAGTGCCATTGCTGCTGGCCTGGTGCCTCCCTTCTCCGAGTTCTTCTTCTATGTCCTCCGCCATTATAAGCTACAGGCTCTGCATCTCCACCCCAACTCCGTCCTTCTCCTGGCAATCTTTGCCTATTACTGCGAGGCTTACGTAGGGGTGCAGCCCTCAGTGGCCTTGCTGCGCCACTACTTCTACCTCCGGACCTCTCGCGGTCCTGCTTCCGCGTGCGCGAGCTTCATCGCGTACGGTGGCACCATTGCCATTTCGAACCCCGGGAAAAGGATTGAGGGCTTCAGGAGCAAGTGGGTCTTGGTGGATGTTGGGCGCATCCACCCTCGGCTGATCTTGCCCACGGAGCAGCCCACGAGCTCCAGTGATTGGGGTCGAGCGGAGCTCGCGGACCCCTGCGCGAAGCTGGTGTTGGAGAAGATGGACGCGGATCTGAGGCCGGCCAACGTGGCGGCGGCGAAGCTGACCGGCGCGTCGCTGCTGAGGGAATTCCTGGAGCACCAGCTGGCTCCGCTTCGGCAGTACTCACTTCCGATGTGGAGGCCCCGTCCGAGCCCCGTGGCCTTGGCCGACGGAGATCTGGCTGCGGTCCTCCAATCTCTGGTCGGAGGCGATGTGGCGAGGTTGGCGGGCGCTCCTACGCCCTTGTTCCTCCGCGACGACCGGGAGCAGGTAGTGGATTCCATGCCCGTCTTTAACAAGGATGGGCCCGTGCCCATGGAAACTCCCGAGGAACCGGTGGACGTGCCCTCCGACGACTCCAGCGAAGAGGAGAAAGGAGGGGAGCGGGAAAAAGGGCCTGACTCCAAGGCGACTGACGGAGAGTCAAGGGCTCCCCTCCCCCGGTGCAGGTCCCGCGTTCTCCGCCTCTCTCTGAGCGATGACAACGAGGATGACGACGAGGATGACGACGAGCAGGAGGGCAGGAGCTTGCCCCTGATCCCGAAGAAGGACAGGACCGGGCTGATCTCCCGCGGGTCTGCCCCGGCCCCGAGGCGGACCGCAGACACACCTTCCGCTTCCAAGCTTCCCGAGGTTAACCCTTCCAGCCGGCTTTCAGGCTTCAAATTTGGCCGGAGGCCGCTTGAGCTCACTGGCGACGACCCGTAAGCATTTGATTCTTGTCTTTATTTCTTGCTCTGCTTCTGAGGCTTGGCGTCCGCATCTCTTGGATAGGCTGGCGCCCGTGGCAAAGAAGTCGAAGGGAGCTCCTGAGGTTCCATCCGTGGCAGCGCCTCTACCCACGAAGGAGGGTGACCGCGACGCACAGGCTTCTCCTGCCCGGTCGTCCTCGCGAGGCCTGGCTGAGCCGGCTGGGGTGAGCTCAGCCCCCATGGCCCAAGTGACTCCCGAGGTGTCCTTGCCTGCCGCCGCCACTACAGCCGTTGGGGCGCGGCAGAGCCCACCTCAGGATGCTGTGGCCGCGCTGCCGCCTTCTCCTCCTACTCCACCGGCTGCTGTCTCTCTGACTCCTTCTGCCGTTCTCGATCGTGCTGTTGCTGAGCTGGACCGACTGCGGCAGGATCTTCTTGGCGCCGACCCTTGCTTGGTGGTCGGGCGCTTGGAGCTGGCTTCAGGATGGGTTCGCTCCGACGCTTCGATTCGGGCGGCGCTGGTCCAGGCCTCGACGGCTTGCGACGAGGAGAAGCAGGCCGTCCTTGAGGCGAAGGCTTCTCGTGACGCAGCCCTAGGGGAGGTGGTCGACGTTCGTGGTCGTTGCAAGGCGTTGGAGGACGAGCTGCAAGGCCTATGGGACCAGCTCGCGAAAGAGGTCCGCCTTCGCCAAGAGCAGGAAGAAGGCGTGAAGGCTCGTGAGGCGGCCGTCAAGGAGAGGGAGGTCAAGCTCAGGAAATGCCACGACCGCCTAGGCGTGCTGGAGCAGGAGTTGGGGCGAGGAAGGCCGAGCTGGACGACAACGCCTTGGTTCTTGCCGAGGACCGCGTGGCCTTCACGGAGATGGAGGCGAAGGCTCGCTCCTCGCTGAGGACGCATTACGACAGCGTCCTGGAGAGCCCGCTGGCTAGCACCGAGGACGGCCCCGCCAAGCTGCTTCCCTTCCTGGTTCGTGCTCTTGAAGATGTCGCCCTTGGCCTTGGCCCCACGGCCGAGGCCGAGGCGCGTGTCCTGTCTTCTGCAGCACTGACGCGGGTCCTCACCCACATCTACCTTCGCGATCCCGGTGTCGACCTCGACAGCCTGCTGGAGCCAGTAAGCGGCGAGCGTGCCGCTGCCGCTGCCGAGGCCGTGAAGGGTCGCGCGGAGGCTCTGCTGGGGAAGTTCCGGGCCTTCAGCACCAAGCCGAAGCAAGGCGCTGCCGACCCCACTGCTCCATGAGGCGAACCCACTCCGCGCTGCTCCACCGCCGACAAGTGACTCCGTTGTGGCTCCTGTCCTGCCTTTAATTCCTGCACATGTATCATGCCTCGGGGAGGCGTTTAAACTTGCGTTTGGCATTGAGATAACAGTGTGGACTGTAATATTTGCTTTTGAATTCCTTGAAATTTACGCTTTTCCTTCCTACTTGCTTATGTTCTACGCCAGCAGAGCCCGGCCCCGCGCATGCCTCACCCAGCGTTGGTCCCGACCGGAAACCAGGACGGGGCCAAGGAGTGAGGGGCTACGTGACAAGTTAGGCTCTTGAGTCGCGATGCTCAGGAGTCCCCCTTGGCGCACGAACAACAAGTAGGGAGGTGTGATGTGGGTGGCTCTACCGTTCTACGTCTGCAGAGGCCGGCCGCGCGCATACCTCAACCGCCGTTAGCCTTTCAGAACTAAGGAGTGAGGGGCTACGTGACCAGTTAGGCTCGTGAGTCGCGATGCTGAGGAGTCCCCCTTGACGCTCAAACGGCCTTCGTACTTTGGCTCCGCTCGGGGAGAGACGCGCGACGAACCAGGCCCGGGGGGACCTGGCTGGGCGGCGTGCGTCTGGGTGTGACCCAGGCGCAGCCCCCGTGCCCAGCCCCCTCGCGCGGCACTCCCGAGGGGAGGCGTTACGATGAGGCTAGACACTGAGCTCTGGGCTCCCTGAGTTTGATGCGGCCCGGGGGCCACCCTCAGTTGTTTATCACCAGCGTGGAGCATAGCACTTCCCTATGTGTACGGGCATAGCCGCTCCTCGGCAGTGTCATCAGCCAGCGCGGAGCATGGTGCTTCCACTGGTACGTGGGAGGGGGCCCACCTCCGGGAGGAGCCCCCGGGGCGTGTACAGCCCCGCCCTGACACGTGGCTGGCACGATAGGGCCTGGCGAGGTGTATCTGGGCACCCGTGAGCCAGCGCGGGACTCACGGGGCCCTACCTCTAGGCGGGTTGCGCTTGGCACTGGGCCTTATCTTGTGATGTGTCCCTGCAAATTTGGTTAGATGTCGGCACTCTACGTCCTCGGGTCCCGGCCCTCGAGCTGGTCTCAGCCGTCGCTGGTATGCCAGGTCACGATGCCGTGGACAAGGCCAGAGGGTGAGGGCTGGAGAGCCAGTAAGAGCCCTGAGTCGCGATGCTCAGGTACCCCCCCTTTAACGTGCAAGTGGTCGGCATGGAGAAGAAGAGGTGCCGTGGACCGTTATCAAATAATCAAGCATGGTGGGTCTAACACATAACTGGAAATAAACGCAAATGGGATACATGCCGCTGGGCCAGGCCCAAGCGACTTGGGGATCATGCAGCCTGAGGGGCGCCCCCAACAAGGTAAGCTAACAACATGAAATAAAAGGGATACACGCCGTAGGGACGGACCCACGCGGCCTGGGAATAATGCAGCCCTGGGGGGGCGCTCCCAGCTGGAAATGAAACTTGAAAGATGTCACCTGATGACGTTGAGGACGAAGGAGCGTTGGTGTAGCAGACTCGGTGGGCTGCGGAAGCCGATCCTCACGAGCCCCAGGCCCAGGGGCCTCGGGAAGCTCGGGAGGCACTGGCGGCTCCTCGCGGGCCATCTCCATCCCCGCCAGGGCTGCGGAACGCCTGGCCTCTCGTGCCTCCGTGATGCCCCTCATGAGGCGCTGGTACGTGGCAGCCGCGTTCGGCAAGCCCTAAGGCATGCGAACGTAGCTGTGGGGTGGACCTCCACAGCGCCCCACTCGCGAGGGCCAGAGGCACTCCAGAGAGGCGACTCGGTTGAGCCCTGGTATGTCGATGCAGACGCGCAGCCCACCATCCTAGCCTGGATGGGGAGCCACTGCTGGTACGCAGCGGCCGCCTTTCATGACTCTTGACTCCTGTAGCTCCTGAATGTCCTTGCTGACGAACTCCTGAGGGTCTGGCTCTCCTTGCCTTGCTCCTTCTTGAGGGAAACATGCTTCGAAACACGCCTCCATGTGGTGCCCAAGCGCCTCCCTCGTGACCCTAGCTAGGTCGGTGGCCCTCCAGGGGAGAGCCCCCGAGCCCTGCCTGAGGGGGGCACTAGGCGCGCTTTCCTATGCGATGGAAGGAGGTTCCCCCTGGGCAGGCACGGGCCCAGAGGGGCCTTCCTCCTAAGTGGTCGGGCCGGACGATGTCTTCTTCTTCTTGGGGGCGGTCTCGGGAGGCCTCCTGCTTCCGCGATCCGGGTCTTCCAGTGACGCGGCCTGAAAGGCTTGTTCCAGGGAACACACCGCGTCCTTCTCTTCACAGGGCACCGTGATGACTCCGCCACTTCCTGGCATCTTGAGGATGTTGTAGCCGTGGTGAGTTATGACCATGAACTTGGCCAGCGCTGGGTACCCAAGGATGGCGTTGTACGGCAGGCGAATGTGAGCGACGTCGAAGTCGATGAGCTCGGTGCGGTAGTTGTCGCGTGCCCCGAAGGTGACAGGGAGGCGGACCTGCCCAATCGGGACCGTGGAGCCGTAGGTGATTCTGGAGAAAGGCTTGGTTGGCTGAAGCTGGCTGTAGGGCACTTGGAGATTGTTGAATGTTTCCACGAACATGACGTTGAGCCCTGCCCCGCCATCGATGAGGGTCCTGGTGACCACCACGTTGCTGACGATTGGGGAACAAAGCATCGGGAGGACTCCGCCTGTAGCCGCACACTTGAGCTGATCTGCTGAGCTGAACGTGATGGCACACGCCGACCACCTGAGAGGGCGCGTGGCTTCGAGCCTGCGGAGGACTGCATTCACTTCGCGGGCGAACTGCTTGAAGACGCGTTGAGAGGCTGGGCTTGAGCCCCGCCCAGGATGCAGGCGATCGCGCGCGGCTCCTGGAAGCCCCTGTCGGCGTTCTGGGAACGGGGGTCCCCAGACTTGCCTGCCTGCGGCCTGCGGCATGGCTCAAAGGGGGGCCCAGCGCGGCCCATCTTCACCAACACAAACCCAAGGCCCTCGCGAGGGGCCAAGCCTCGCAGGGCAGACGACGCTGAGCTTCCTCAGGCACGGCCTCATCAGGCTGGCTCACGAGGAGGCGGAGAGACCAAGGTGGGGTACCTCACGAGGTGCCCGTGACGCAAGCCATGACGACCAAGGGCGCCAGGCGGGTGCCAGCCCGCGCAGTGTCCTCCTTTCCTCTTTGGTGCAAAGGGGGCAAGCGCAGCCGCGGAGTACCGAGGCATCAGGCAAAGGTTGCCATTTCGGTGCAACAAGACCAAGACCAGAAGGACTGCAAGACGGAGGTCATCATGGAGCCCAAGACGGCGTCACCACCAGAGCTTTGCGCTGGCGAAGACTACTTTTGTCAGGGTAGCTAGTACTAGCTGTCCCCCTTCAAATTATCCCGCCATTGTTGGCTCCCTTCCCGCTCGATATTTGGGAAGAGGACCAGGGCCTCAATAAATAGGACCAGCCACCCACAAAGCAAAGGGGGTTCTGGAGAGGAGGTTCTTTAGAGAGGGGTTCGATCAGAGAGAGAGAGAGAGAGAAGGGTGACTGAACTCCACCCAGCAGTTCATCCCCCTAGCCAAGAACAGACCCTCGCGAGGCTGTTCTTCCTTGTATTGTTCATCATCATCAGCCCAAGAGGCAATCCACCACACCACAACGGTAGCCCGAACCAGTATAAACCTCGTGTCCCTTGTGTTATTCTTTCCATAGCTTAGACCTTAGCGAGGCGGAGGGGTGCAGGTAGGTAGGAGGCGAAATCTCCACGCGCACCCCAATGTTTGAACCTCAAGGGTCTGTCGGAACCCGAAATCCGACATTTGGCGCGCCAGGTAGTGGTGCACCGGAGTTTTCTCTTCCGCCACCGCCACGGCCTGCCTCGCGATGAGTAGCGCGTCGCCCGCTCTGGCCGCCGGCGCCAGCACGGGGGCCATGGGGCTCCGAGCCCTGGCCCCAGCCCTGCAACGGGTACGGTGGCCGGACAAGCTCAAGCCAATGATGCTGCCGTGCTACGGCGGCGCGACAGATCCGCTGGCCTTCTTGCTGGCGAGCGAAGAGGCCCTCCTCGAAGCCGGAGGTGATGATAGGGTCGTGGCCAACTGAATCCCCATGGCCCTCACCCGCGCTCCGCGCACATTGCTGCTCCACCCACCGGCAGCCTCCGTGGCCTCTCGGGAAGAGCCCCGCAACCTCTTCCCCGCCCATCGCGCTACACCAACACCCCCCGTCATCGTGGCCCTCCTGGGCGGCTCGCAGGCGCTGCCTACAAGTCACCACATCAAGCCGTTCATCCGCTGGGTCAGCGCCGCTTCCACGCGGCAGGGCGCTCCCCTGGACCGGGCAGCGCCTGAGACCGGCTTGACCTTCAGCTCGGAGGACCACCCCTCCAACTCGGCCTGCTCGGGTGCGCTCCCCATGCTGTGCACCCCCACCATCTGCCAGGTGGCCGTCACCAGAACCCTCATTGATGGCGGTGCGGGCCTCAGCATGCTCTCGGTCGAGGCCTTCAACCTCCTCTGCATACCCCTAGAACGGCTGCAACCCAGCCGGCCCTTCTCAGGCGTTGGGGGCGGATCGTCCAGCTCCTTGGGACAGATCCGGCTCCCAGTAACCTTCGGCACCTATGACAACTTCCGCACGGAGCTGGTCGACTTCGACATCGCCCCCATCGGCCTCCCCTACAACGCCATCCTCGGCTACCCAGCGCTGGCCCAGTTCATGGCCGCGACGCACTCGGCGTACAACCTCATGAAGATGCCCGGGAGCAGCGGTGTCCTCACCGTGCACGGGGACACTAGGGACGCGCTACGGGTGCTCAAGCTCGCCTTCAAGACGGCGGCGTCGGCACAGCCCGCCGACTTGGAGACCCCCGAGCCCAAGGGGGCTGCACCCGCCAAGAAGAAACAGTTGTTCACCCAAGACAAGGCAGAAACCAAGCAGATACCCGTCGATGAGGACGGGTCCACCAACACCACTTTCACCATAGGCGCCCACCGCAAACCCGAGCAGGAGGAGGCCCTGGTCGGGTTCCTGCGCGCAAACAAGAAGGTATTCGCTTGGGAGCCTGACCAGCTGGCAGGGATCCTTAGGAGTGTAATCGAGCATCACCTCAACGTGTGCCCCAACGTGCGCCCTGTGAAGCAGAAGGCCTGGCGGCAGTCCATAGAAAAGCAGGCCTTCATCATCCAAAAGACCCGCAAATTAGAAGCCGCTGGGGTCATTCGCGAGTTCCGATACCCGGATTGGTTGGCCAACCCTGTCGTTGTGCCAAAGAAGGGAGGGAAGGAGCGCATGTGTGTTGACTTCACCAACCTCAACAAAGCATGCCCGCAAGATCTGTTCCCGCTCCCCCGCATCGACCAGATCGTCGATTCCACTGCGGAATGCGACCTGTTATGCTTCTTGGATGCCTTCTCCGGGTATCACCAGATCAAGATGGCGGTAGAAGACGTCGAGAAGACAGCCTTCCTAACCCCGTGTGGGGTGTACTGCTACGCATGCATGCCATTCGGGCTGCGTAATGCAGGGGCGACCTTTCAGCGGCTGATGCACATCACCTTGGGCCCGCAGCTCGGGAAGAATGTTGAAGCTTACGTGGATGACATTGTGGTAAAGTCTCGGGAGGCCAGGACCTTGATACAATACCTGGAGGAGACCTCCGCGAGCCTCAACGCAGTGAACCTACGGCTCAACCCAGAGAAGTGTGTGTTCGGAGTCCCCTTGGGCAAGCTCTTGGGTTTCCTCGTGTCCCACCGAGGCATTGAGGCTAACTCGGAAAAGGTCAAGGCAGTGGAAGACATGAGCCCGCCAAAGACCCCCAGAGAAATGCAGAAGCTCACGGGGCATGTGACCGCGCTAGGGTGCTTCATTTCCAAGTTGGGGGAACGAGCGCTGCCCTTCTTCCAGCTAATGAAGAAAAAGGGGCCCTTCGAGTGGACTGAAGAGGCCGACAAGGCATTCCAGGATCTCAAGAGGTACCTGACCAGCCCACCGGTCATGGTGGCTCCGCGCCCTCAAGAGCCCCTGGTGCTTTACCTCACCGCCACTCCCTACTCCACCAAAGCAGCCTTGGTGGCAGTCAGAGAGGAGTGTCGAATCAAAACCGCGGCAGCAGCCCGGGACAAGGCAGAAGAGGGACAAGGAAGGCCTACAGAAATCGCCATCGCGGCTGAGGAGGATCAGCCGCCGCAGAGGGGCGCACCAGAGGCGGAAGAGGCCCCTCTTCCGGATGGCCAGCCTCAGGAGGCCTCATTGCCTCAAGAGGCACCACGGTCTCCAAAGGGAGCCACCAGCACTGACGCACTCCACCTTGTTGAGCACCCAGTGTACTTCGTCAGCACGGTGCTGCGAGATGCAAGGGCACGGTACCCCATGCCTCAGAAACTCCTCCTCGCGCTACTGATGGCCTTGCGCAAGCTGCGGCACTATTTTCAGGGTCACCCCATCAAGGTCATCTCGTCGTACCCCCTCCAGCAAGGTGAAAAGGTCTCCAACAACATAGCAGAGTATGAAGGTTTAATAGCGGGCTTGAAGGCCGCAGCTGCCCTGGGGGTGAAACGCCTCACCATCAAGGGCGATTCGCAGCTCCTTGTCAATTTCTCCAACAAGGTGTACGAGCCGAAGGATGAGCATATGGAAGCCTACCTTGCGGTGGTCCGCAGGATGGAGAAGCAGTTCTAGGGGTTGGAGTTGCAGCATGTGCCCCGTGGCACCAATCAGGAGGCCGACGACATTGCCAAACGGGCGTCCAGGCGGTTACCTCAAGAGCCTGGCATTTTCAAGGAGTGGCTCTTCAAGCCCTCAGCCCTGCTGTCATTATCAAACACGGCTCAGCCCCGGGAGGAGCTCCCCCAGCCACCTGCCTCAGGGATGTTGGATCGCGGAGCTCCGGAGTTACTTAATGCAAGGGACCCTGCGGAGAAGGAGGAGGAAGTGGAGTGAGTGGCATGCCAGGCCACGGCATACTGCATCAAGGATGGAGAGCTCTACCGGAAGTGACCAAACGATGTATCCCTGCGCTGCATCTCCAGGGAGCAAGGGAAGGAACTGCTGGAAGATATACACGGCGGAGACTGTGGACATCATTCATCATCACGGACCCTCGTCGGCAAGGCGTTCCGCAGTGGGTTTTATTGGCCCACCGCGCTCAATGACGCCGTCGAACTATTGAAAGCTTGTGAGGCCTGCAAATTCCACACCAAGCAGATCCATCAGCCAGCAGGAGGCTTGCAGACTATACCCCTTTCGTGGCCATTCGCAGTCTGGGGGCTGGACATCTTGGGCCCGTTTCCTCGGGCGCCAGGGGGCTACCGCTACCTCTACGTCGTCGTGGACAAGTTCACCAAGTGGGCTGAAGTAGAGGCTGTCCGCACCATTCCCGCGGGTTCCGCAGTCAAGTTCATCAAGGGCATCATGAGCCGGTTCGGGGTGCCGAACCGCATCATCACGGACAATGGTTCGCAGTTCACCAGTAACCTCTTCAAAACATACTGTGCTAACCTTGGAACACAGATATGCTACGCTTCGGTGGCGCACCCCCGAAGCAACGGCCAGGCCGAGCGAGCCAACACGGAGGTCCTGAGGGGCCTCAAGACCAGGACGTTCAAGAAGAAGCTGGAGGCCTGCAGTAGAAGTTGGTACGATGAGCTTCAGTCCGTGTTGTGGTCCATCCGCACAACCCCAACCAAGCCGACTGGAGAGACCCCGTTCTTCCTGGTCTACGGAGCTGAAGTGGCCCTCCCTCACGAGGTCAGACGTCACTCCGCGCGGGTCCTGGCGTTCGACGAGGCGCAGCAGGATGCCATTCGGGGGATGGACCTCGTGCTGGGGGAGGAACGTCGCCGAGAAGCCGTGCTACGAGCTGCGAGGTACCAACAAGCTCTGCGGCGATATCACTGCCGCAACATCCGCCCCAGAACTCTCGAGGTAGGAGACCTCGTGCTTAGGTGGGTTCTCTCCAGGGAGGGGCTGCACAAGCTCTCTCCCATGTGGGAGGGCCCGTTCAAAGTTGTTCATGTTTCCAGGCCCGGCTCCGCGCGCTTGGAGACTCAGGAGGGGGTGCCAGTCCAGAACGCATGGAACATCCAGCACCTCCGGAGGTTCTACCCGTAAAAAGCCCTAGATCCTGTGAAGAAGGCGAATGCCTGTGAAGCTATCGCGTTTTGGAAAAGGCCCAGAGCCTGTGAAGAAGGCGAATGCCTGTGAAGCTATCGTGTTTTGTAAAAGGCCCAGAGCCTGTGAAGAAGGCGAATGCCTGTGAAGCTATCGCGTTTTGGAAAAGGCCCGGAGCATGTGCAGAAGGCCAACGCCTGTGAAGCTCGCCGCCCATGACACTCTCACGTAATAATGAGTTGGGGTTGTACACGCCCCGAAGTCTCAGGAGCGCCGGCCTCAGGCCCTGGGGCTCCCTCCCACGCTAAGTGCCAGCACTTAGCTCCGCGCTGGTGAGAAGACGTCGAAGACTAGATTAGGTGTCGGACGCGACTTTTCATTTGCTTTCTGCAGTTGGCTTGTTCCTTCTCATTCGAAATTTTATTGAAGTTGTTGCCGTCTTTGGCTTGTGGTTCTTCGACTTTTCACTCTCCTGCCTCGATTTCTCTTGTGCAAGGCCTCGCGAGGGGGGGCAGCCGAGTGCCCTCGCGAGTGTTCCTATCCTAGTCGTTCAAAGGGTTCGTGACCTGGGTCCATTACAGGAGCACCCCTCTAGTCCGTGCCCCACGGGCACCGCGACACAAACACAGGGCCTGGGTCGGTCGCCCCCCCACGGCCGGGGCCGGGAACTATCCACGCGCGGGCACGTAGCCGGAAGGTATGATAACGGAAGCAAAACAATGATTAACAGCAATAACCCAAACACGCCCCCGCGGGGCTTCACTCTACTGTCTTTTTTACGCAGGAAAAAGGAAAAGAAAGAACAAATCAGGTGTAGCTCGCCTCACACCGGTCCGCAGGGAAGGCCCGAGCTGCCTCCGGAGCTCAGGCAGACTCCCTCTCGCGCTTCACCAAGGCGCGACGGCGGGCGGACACGCTACCACCTCCCAAGCAGATACGACGGCGTGGAGGCTGACTGCGGCCACCGCTAGAAGAGTCGCCGCCTGAAGAAGAACCGGAGAAGCTTGAGGAACCCTGAGCACCGCCAGCCGCGCGAGCACTGCCCTCTCCATCATCGCCGGAGCTGGGTTCCCAGCCGCGGTCGTCGCCCTCGGGGCAACACCCTGCACGGCGACCATCTTCCCCAAACACCCTCACATAGAGGGTGGCATCGCCGTCGAAATTGAAGTGTAGGGTGCACCGACGGATCAGACCACGCGCGCGGGCAAACGTCTGCCAACCGCGGGTCAGGGACAGGCTCCCGACTGCGGAGACCTCCAGTGAGACCCATGAGGCCGGCTGCAGCAGCCGTCGGCCTGAAGCCAGAGGCCGCCCGGGGCACCGGCCGGGAGCTTGCCAAGGAGGAAGCGAGGAAGTGGAAGCCGGGTGCTAGTCGGCTCCGCCGACCACACGACGAACTCCGGCAGCACTTCAGCAGCGCGAAAGTGCATCCTAGGGGGACGCACAGCCGGAGCACGCCCCCCCGGCCGCAGCAATTCGCCCGTCGTTGTGCCAAAAATTGCCTCCACGGCCGCGGGGAGCTACCATGGTGGCCACAGGATGTTTGCGAGGGCGCCCTCGGCCGCGCCTGGGCGGGGGAGAGGCGGGCTCAACCTGGCGAGCCTTCCCCTTCTCTGCGGCCGAGAACCTCCTCGACGGGGCCATGAAGAAGAAGGAGAAGCAAGGGGGGATGAACTGGAAGGGCGCGCGCCGATCCGTACTTATAGCTGGCAAGGGCCAACCGACGGCCCCCACGATCACAGGTAATTATGACCCGCTCTGCATGCAGGGACTTGTCCAATCCGTGCAGTTACCGAGGCGCCATGGGGAAGTGGAGGCACCCACGTCCAATCAACTGCCACGCGGCGCCCAAGGCCACAGGCTTTTAGGGCCCACGGCGCTTCGCTCTTGCCCTTTCGCCTCCCTGCACGGCCAAGTCCGGGCGCGCCTTGGGCCCAGGGGCTACTGTCGGCGTTCTGGGAACGGGGGTCCCCAGACTTGCCTGCCTGCGGCCTGCGGCGTGGCTCAAAGGGGGGCCCAGCGCGGCCCATCTTCACCAACACAAACCCAAGACCCTCGCGAGGGGCCAAGCCTCGCAGGGCGGACGATGCGGAGCTTCCTCGGGCACGGCCTCATCAGGCTGGCTCACGAGGAGGCGGAGAGACCAAGGCGGGGTACCTCACGAGGTGCCCGTGACGCAAGGCATGACGACCAAGGGCGCCAGGCGGGTGCCAGCCCACGTAGTGTCCTCCTTTCCTCTTTGGTGCAAAGGGGGCAAGCACAGCCACGGAGTACCGAGGCATTAGGCAAAGGTTGCCATTTCGGTGCAACAAGACCAAGACCAGAAGGACTGCAAGATGGAGGTCATCGTGGAGCCCAAGACGGCATCACCACCTGAGCTTTGCGCAGGCGAAGACTACTTTTGTCAGGGTAGCTAGTACTAGCTGTCCCCCTTTAAATTAGCCCGCCATTGTTGGCTCCCTTCCCGCTCGATATTTGGGAAGAGGACCAGGGCCTCTATAAAAAGGACCATCCACCCATAGAGCAAAGGGGGTTCTGGAGAGGAGGTTCTTTAGAGAGGGGTTCGATCAGAGAGAGAGAGAGAGAGAGAGAGAGAAGGGTGACCGAACTCCACCCAGCAGTTCATCCCCCAGCCAAGAACAGACCCTCGCGAGGCTGTTCTTCCTTGTATTGTTCATCATCATCAGCCCAAGAGGCAATCCACCACACCACACACTGGAGTAGGGTATTACACCACAACGGTGGCCCGAACCAGTATAAACCTCGTGTCCCTCGTGTTATTCTTTCCATAGCTTAGACCTTAGCGAGGCGGAGGGGTGCAGGTAGGTAGGAGGTGAAATCTCCGCGTGCACCCCAGTGTTCGAACCTCAACGGTCTGCCGGAACCTGAAATCCGACAGCCCCCAGCCCCCTCGTCCTGGTGGCGGTCCTTCTTTCTCCTTGGCTGCAGCGGCAGCGGAGGGAAGCTTGCGTTGCCTTGCGGGCGATCCTCGCGAGGCTGATCCCTCCAGTCTCCCTCGCGAGGCGGGTCTTGCCAGCGATCCTCGCGAGGTTGATCGCGCCACACTTAGCGCGGGCCACGGTCTTCCCGGCGTCCTGCGTTCCTTCCTCCTCCTCGACCGTAGCCCCGGTCACTGCGGTCAGGGCGACGGCCGATCCTTCCTTCTCGCATGGCTCGGAGCTCTTGACATTCGTTGTTGTTGTGGGTGTGGAGGTCGTGGTACACACAGTACCGGCTGCCCTTGGAAGGTTCGGGCTGATCTCTGCCCTGCTTGGTGTCTGGTTCTGCCGCGAGCACGGAAGCCTCCTTGTGCTTCACATCCTTGGCCTTGGGCTTCTTCTCTTCTGGGTCTGCCGCAGGCAGCTCGAGGAGGGAGAGACGCCCTTCCTCAGCCCTGGCACACTTGGTTGCCAAGTTGAACAGCTCCAAGAAAGTGCACAGGTCTTCATGCATCGCCAGCTCCTCCTTCACCTTGACATCACGCACGCCGTCGGAGAAGGCTGAGATGATGGCCTCCTCAGTCACCTTGGGAATCTTGAGGCGTGCGTTGTTGAAGCGCTGGATGTACTTCTGCAGGGTCTCCCCGGGCTATTTCTTGATGCGGCGCATGTCGCTCACGGCGGGTGGCCGGTCGCGAGTACCTTGGAAGTTGGCGATGAAGCGGGTGCGCATCTCGTCCCAGGAGGAGATCGTGCTTGGAGACAGGTTCAGGAGCCAGGTGCGGGCCCCGTCCTTGAGCGCCATGGGGAACCAGTTCGCCATGACCTTCTCGTCTCTGTTGGCAGCTTCGATGCCCAGCTCGTAGAGCTGGAGGAACTCCGCAGGGTCAGCCGTGCCATCGTAACGAGGAGGCAGGTCTGGCTTGAACTTGCCAGGCCATGCGATGCTGCGTAGCTCGGTGGTGAAGGCGCGGCAGCCTGCTGTGGCCACGGGAGGCCTTGGGTGATGGAGAGCTTGGTCTTGCATGTCCCCTCGCGCTGCAGCTGGGAGCAGCGTGGGGTCTTGACGCGCGGGAGCAGGAGCATGGTCGCGACGTGCTGGAGCAGGGAGCGCCCGGGCAGCTTCTTGCGGGCGAGGGACTTCTTGGCAGCTCTGCTCTTGCCGCGCTGGCACCTGACGGAGCGGGTTCTGCCCAGGGGCCACACGCCTTGGAGCCATGGCGCCTTCCTAAGGAGGAGGAGGCCAGGGCGCCACCGGAGCTTCGTCGCCCGTGCGGGGCGGGGTGCGGTGCAGCGGAACGGACGGCGCAGGAGAGCCCCCTACGGCGCGGACGAGCTCGGCGACGCGGTCGAGCCATTCTTCGTAGACGTCGTCGACGGGACGGTAGCGCAGGAGCTCGTTTTCCGCAATGCGCGCAGCTCGAGCCTCCATGGGCGCGCGGAGCGTGCGGGACGAAGAACCAGCTGGGGTGAGCGAGGGAGTTGCGGTGCGGCCGTCTTGCCGCACGGACGGATGCTGAGACGATGCTTGCTGCTCGTCCCACGTCGGGCCGGTGGCGGTGTTAACGGCAGGTGACGGGGAATGGCGAGGACACCCGCTGACAGGGGCCGTCTGGGCGACGCGGGAAGCGAGAGCAGCCCCGCGCTCAGCGCAGGCCCGACGAGCGTCAGACATGGGCGTGATGGTCGGAGGAGAATGGGGTGGTGGAAGACGAATTTCGGCGCACCCCTACCTGGCGCGCCAAATATCGGATTTCGGGTTCCGGCAGACCCTTGAGGTTCGAACACTGGGGTTCGAACACTGGCGCCCTTGGTCGTCATGGATTGCGTCACAGGCACCTCATGAGGTACCCCGCCTTGATCTCTCCGCCTCCTCGCGAGCCAGCCTGATGAGGCCGTGCCTGAGGAAGCTCCGTGTCGTCCGCCCCGCGAGGCTTGGCCCCTCGCGAGGGTCTTGGGTCTATGTTGATGAAGATGGGCCGTGCTGGCCCCCCCTTTGAGCCATGCCACAGGCTGCAGGTAGGCAAGTCTGGGGACCCCCGTTCCCAGAACGCCGACAGGCGCGAAGACTTAGTTGTTTCGTTGTCTCCTTTTCTTCTTTGTTGAGTCGTAGGAACTACCGTACTATTAAGTGGGGTCCAAGTGAACAAAGTCAGAGTGACTGAAGTGATGCTCAACCAAAATCCTATGTCTTCGAGCAAAGACAATGAGAGCAAATCTTATCCAGAGCTAGATGAGTCAGCTTTGCTTGTAGCCCAAGTAAAGTTGCCGCGTGTGCTTGAAATTTGACCGTTGGAACACGTGTCAGTTCCTTAGTGACCCAAGGTCATTTCGGACAAATCAGGTCGGGTTGCCTAGTGGCTATAAATAGCCCACCCCCTACAACCATAAATGGTTGGCTGCTCAGAGTTAGTGTACGGCTTTTGTCGTTTGAGAGCAACCCACCTCGAAGCCTTTGAGAGAGAATTCCTTGCGAGGATAAAGCCCTAACCACCCAGAGCCAAAGAGTGTTAGGCATCACTAAAGTCTTCCTGTCTATGTGATCTGAAGACTTGTTACACTTGAGGACTGTGAATCCTCCAGCCGGTTAGGCGTCGCGTTCTGAGCATCCAAGAGTCATTGTGGATCGCCGGTGAACGAAGTCTGTGAAGGTTTGGAAGTCTACCTTGAAGACTTACCAGAGTGATTGGGTGAGGTCTGTGTGACCTTAGCTCAAGGGGAAGATGGTGAGGACTGAGTGTCCTGAGCTACGTGTTCAGGACTGGGCGTCCGGGACTGTGTGTCCTCAGGTTTAAATACCTAGCCGCCCTAACCAGACGTACAACTGCCACAGCAGTTGGAACTGGTCTACCAAATCTTTGTCTTCACCAAGCTCACTGGTTCTATCCTTCCCATCTCTTTATTTACAGTTGGTCCTTGTGAAGTCATTGCCTATTTGCATTGTCCATGTTTCTTCACTGTGTGACTGTTTGTTCAGATTGGTTTCATATTATCTTTCATCCTGATCCGTACTGCCTAGCTGCTGTTAGTCTTTGTGCTTTCACTTCATTGAATACTTGACTATGGCTTGTCTAGGGTAGTCTACCTTCCGCTGCATGGTTATAGGTTCATTTCTATCGTTTGTCTTCAAAACTCCCATGTTTTGAAGACTTTCATAAAAATCACCTATTCACCCCCCCTCTAGTCGATATAACGCACTTTCAACTTGCAATTATCATGAGAGAGGAACTATATCTCCACCTCTCTATATTTCCTATATGATAAAATTGCAAGAAACTATTTATACTATGCATTGGCCTTTACTTTGTGTGCATGAATTGTTCTTTTATGACATGCCGATGCATAGGAAGAGAGCTAGACTTCGTCATCACATGATATATGTTACCTTGTGCTCACCACTAAATTACAAATCATTGTTAATTAAAATTGGCCTTGATATACCTTGGGATCCGGGTGGATCCATTACTTGAGCACTATATGCCTAGCTTAATGGCTTTAAAGAAAGCGCTACCAGGGAGACAACCCGGAAGTTTTAGAGAGTCATTTATTTCTGTTGAGTGCCTTTATATAGTTTTAAAACAACAAAAATAAAGAGGGAACCCAAAACTTTTTCAAAAAAGAAAGCGAAAGTGAGAAAGACAAGCATTGTTGAAGTGGGAGCTAGCCTTGAACTTTGTTCATGCTCACGGAAACTTTGTGAATCTTGATTACAGAAACTTTTCAATAAAAATAATTATCCCCTTGTACAATTCCATGGTATTATGAAAATAATGTGCCAAGGTTTGCCTTTAGGATGTTTACATTTGCTTGATGGTTTGTATGGTGCAGGACAGAAACTTTGGCTGTAGTGCGCGATTTTACATTTTTAGCTGGAACGTCAAATGGTTCTGATTCTTTTTGCACTGTATTCCTATACAAATTGTTTATTTTTCTTAATTTTGGTAGAAGTTTTCAAGTATCAGAAGTATGGTGAATGTTCAGATTATTACAGACTGTTCTGTTTTAGACAGATTCTGTTTTTGATGCATAGTTTGCTTGTTTTGATGAAACTATCAATTTATATTAGTGGATTAAGCCATGAAAAAGTTATACTACAGTACACATAATGCAAAAACAAAATATGAATTGGTTTGCAACAGTACTTAGAGTACTTATTTGCTTTATTATACTAACAGATCTTACCGAGTTTTCTGTTGAAGTTTTGTGTGGATGAAGTGTTCTATGATCGAGAAGGTCGCGATGTGAGAAGAAGGAAGAGAGGCAAGAGCTCAAGCTTGGGGATTCCCGAGGCACCCCAAGTAAATATTCAAGGAGACTCAAGCATCTAAGCTTGGGGATGCCCCAGAAGGCATCCCCTCTTTCTTCAACAAGTATCGGTATGTTTTCGGATTCGTTTTGTTCATGCGATATGTGCAATCTTGGAGCATCTTTTGCATTTAGTTTTCACTTTTCTTTTATGCATCATGCTGGTATGAGACAATCCTTGGTTGATTTATAGAATGCTCATTGCACTTCACTTATATCTTTTGAGTATGGCTTTATAGAATGCTTCATGTGCTTCGCTTATATCATTTGAAGTTTGGATTGCCTGTTTCCCTTTACATAGAAAACCGCCATTTGTAGAATGCTCTTTTGCTTCACTTATATTTGTTAGAGCGTGGGCATACCTTTTGTAGAAAGAATTAAACTCTCTTGCTTCACTTATATCTACATAGAGAGATGACAGGAACTGGTCATTCACATGGTTAGTCATTAAATCCTACATAAAACTTGTAGATCACTGAATATGATATGTTTGATTCCTTGCAATATGATATAAAGATGGTGATATTAGAGTCATGCTAGTGGGTAGTTGTGGATTGTAGAAATACTTGTGTTGAGGTTTGTGATTCCCGTAGCATGCACGTATGGTGAACCGTTATGCAACGAAGTCGGAGCATTATTTATTTATTGATTGTCTTCCTTATGAGTGGCGGTCGGGGACGAGCGATGGTCTTTTCCTACCAATCTATCCCCCTAGGAGCATGCGTGTAGTACTTTGTTTCGATGACTAATAGATTTTTGCAATAAGTATGTGAGTTCTTTATGACTAATGTTGAGTCCATGGATTATATGCACTCCCACCCTTCCACCATTGCTAGCCTCTCTAGTATCGCACAACTTTCACCGGTACCTTAAACCCACCATATATCTTCCTCAAAACAGCCACCATACCTACCTATCATGGCATTTCCATAGCCATTCCGAGATATATTGCCATGCAACTTCCATCATCATCATATACATGACTTGAGCATTCATTGTCATATTGCTTTGCATGATCGTAAGATAGCTAGCACGATGTTTTCATGGCTTGTCCGTTTTTTGATGTCATTGCTACGCTAGATCATTGCACATCCAAGTACACCGCCAGAGGCATCCATATAGAGTCATATTTTGTTCTAGACATTGAGTTGTAATATTGAGTTGTAAGTAAATAAAAGTGTGATGATCATCATTATTAGAGCATTGCCCCAGTGATGAAAGGATGATGGAGACTATGATTCCCCCATAAGTCGGGATGAGACTCCGTACTTTACCAAAAAATTAAAGAGGCCAAAGAAGCCCAAATAAAAAAAGAGGCCAAAGAAGCCCACCAAAAAAATAAAAAAATAAAAAATGAGAGAAAAAGAGAGAAGGGGCAGTGCTACTATCCTTTTCCCACACTTGTGCTTCAAAGTAGCACCATGTTCTTCATATAGAGAGTCTCTTGAGTTATCACTTTCATATACTAGTGGGAATTTTCATTATAGAACTTGGCTTGTATATTCCTATGATGGGCTTCCTCAAATGCCTGAGGTCTTCATGAGCAAGCAAGTTGGATGCACACCCACTTAGTTTCAGTTGGAGCTTTCATACACTTATAGCTCTAGTGCATCCGTTGCATGGCAATCCCTACTCACTCACATTGATATCTATTGATGGGCATCTCCGTTGTCCGTTGATAGGCCTAGTTGATGTGAGACTATCTTCTCCTTTTTGTCTTCTCCACAACCACCATTCTATTCCACCTATAGTGCTATGTCCATGGCTCACGCTCACGTATTGCGTGAAAGTTGAAAAAGTTTGAGAACGTCAAAAGTATGAAACAATTGCTTGGCTTGTCATCGGGGTTGTGCATGATGTGAATATTTTGTGTGGTGAAGATGGAGCATAGCCAGGCTATATGATTTTGTAGGGATAACTTTCTTTGGCCTTGTTATTTTGAAAAGACATGATCGCTTTATTAGTGGGCTTGAAGTATTATCGTTTTTATGTCAAATGATAGACTATTGCTTTGAATCACTCCTGTCTTAATATTCATGCCATGATTAGATTACATGATCAAGATTATGCTAGGTAGCATTCCACATCAAAAATTATCTTTTTTTTATCATTTACCTACTCGAGGACGAGCAGGAATTAAGCTTGGGGATGCTGATACGTCTCCGTCGTATCTATAATTTTTGATTGTTCCATGCCAATATTATTGAACTTTCATATAATATTGGCAACTTATTATACTATTTTTGGGACTAACATACTGATCCAGTGCCCAGTGCCAGTTCCTGTTTGTTGTTTCGCAGAATATCCATATCAAATGGAGTCCAAACGGGATAAAAACTAACGGAGATTTTTTTGGAATATATATGATTTTTGGGAAGAAAAATCTACGTGGGACGGTGCCCAAGGTGGCCACGAGGCAGGGGGGCGCGCCCCTGACCCTCGTGGGCAACCCGTAAGGTAGTTGATGCCCTTCTTTCACCGCAAGAAAGCTAATATCCGGATAGAGATCGTGTTAAAATTTCAGCCCAATTGGAGTTACGGATCTCCGGGAATATAAGAAACAGTGAAAGGGAAGAATCTGGGAACGCAGAAACAGAGAGAGACAGAGAGACAGATCCAATCTCGGAGGGGTTCTCGCCCCTCCCGTGCCATGGAGGCCATGGACCAGAGGGGAAACCCTTCTCGAATCTAGGGAGGAGGTCAAGGAAGAAGAAGAAGGAGGGGGGCTCTCTCCCCCTCGCTTTTGGTGGCACCGGAGTGCCACCGGGGGCCACCATCATCACCGCGATCTACACCAACACCTCCGCAATATTCACCAACATCTCCATCACCTTCCCCCCTCTATCTACAGCGGTCCACTCTCCCGCAACCCGCTGTACCCTCTACTTGAACATGGTGCTTTATGCTTCATATTATTATCCAATGATGTGTTGCCATCCTATGATGTCTGAGTAGATTTTCGTTGTCCTATCGGTGGTTGATGAATTGCTATGATTTATTTAATTTGCTTGTGGTTATGTTGCTGTCCTCTGGTGCCCATCATATGATTGCGCGCGTGCATCACACCCTAGGGTTAGTTGTATGTTGATAGGACTATGTATTGGAGGGCAAGAGTGACAGAAGCTTCAACCTAGCATAGAAATTGATGCATACGGGATTGAAGGGGGACCAATATACCTTAATGCTATGGTTGGGTTTTACCTTAATGAACATTAGTAGTTGCGGATGCTTGCTAATAGTTCCAATCATAAGTGCATAGAATTCCAAGTCAGGGATGACATGCTAGCAGTGGCCTCTCCCACATAATACTTGATATCGGTCTAGTAAAGTAGTCAATTGCTTTAGGGGCAATTTCGCAACTCCTACCACCACTTTTCCACACTCGCTATATTTACTTTATTGTTTCTTTATCTAAACAGCCCCTACTTTTTATTTATGTAATCTTTATTATCTTGCAAACCTATCCAACAACATCTACAAAGTACTTCTAGTTTCATACTTGTTCTAGGTAAAGCGAATGTCAAGCGTGCGTAGAGTTGTATCTATGGTCAATAGAACTTGAGGGAATATTTGTTCTAACTTTAGCTCCTCATTGGGTTCGACACTCTTACTTATCGAAAACTGTTGTGATCCCCCTATACTTGTGGGTTATCACCGAGCAGCCCATTCGGCTTCTAACTCAGCCGATGCCTTCTCGGTAGCCGCATTACTACAACGGGCCTGCTCTTTGGCCCGGGCTAGCTCCGCCCGAAGAATTTCAATGGTGGCAGCACCATCTGCAGCCAGGTACAGCTTTTAGCGTCATGCTTACATCACAAAAATGTGTGTACATAGACTGCTCCGAATACATACCTTGCGACTCATCAAGACGCATATTGATCAACGTAATGTCATCTCCGGCCACATCAAGCTTCTGTTGCAGTTTGGCAATATCCGCAATCCGGGAAGTAGCCAGGGGGAATCAGCGTGTGTTCAAAGTTAATCAGTTTATTCATCCAAAATTTCTTCTTGATCCTCCGTTCGCCTCCCAGGGGAAGCCAACCGAAGTCTCAGGGGCTACTGTCTATACACAGGTGTATTCTCTGAATAAAACACAATTGCACATGTTACATTACAAACCTCGAAGCCTCTTAGCAGGCTCGCAAAGGCCTCATTCAATCCACTCTTTGCGGATAGGACCTTTTCAACCACCGTACTCATCAAGGTACGATGTTGCTCTGAAACAGACGCCTGCCGCAGCATGTTCGTCAAGATATCCGGCGCCTCCGGATCTCCAGAGGCAGCCGCAGGAGTACGGCCACCCTTTGAAGGGACCCGTTTATTTGTATCCGGGTGCATTTTGGACTATTCGGGGTCTTCATTGTTGTTCCCCGGACCCTGGGCCGCCAAAGTATCACCTTTGTATAGCATCTTCATCATCCCTTGCACCACTTATTGGTCGGGGGAGACCCTCCGCGACGAAACCTCAAGATCGTCTGCCCTAGTGGACAGAGAGGCCAGTGGGGGCGTCTCGCTTTCCATCATCTCCGGGAGAAGGTCCCCCAAGGGAGAGGACTGTTGAAGGGGACTGCGCGTTGGGCTGCAAAAAATGTATATTTCAGGCATCATATGAAAAGAACGGGATATGTGTAGAACAGCCTCATTCACTTACGATTGGGCTGGAGGCTCCTAGTCGTCATGAGACTGCATTTCGACGACCTCCAGGCCCGGGCCGCCTCCCAGAGGCATCTTGCCTCACTTAGGAGCCTGCTTCTCCCGATCTTCAGAGGCGGCCCTTTTCTTCTTGGGAGGGAAAGAGATATTGCCCCCCCCCCCCTTTGCTTTTGTCTTCAGATGAGGGGATTTTTATTCCTCCGGACATAAAGTTCAAGGACCCATGGGAATAGAGGCCGTCCTTGGCCCTCTTGTCCTCCGCCTCGTTCTCCTTCTCCGGCATCTGGTATGGTGCTGGGGCCTGCATCCTTGTTAGGACAGGATTCGATGGACCCTCGGGCAGAGGGGCCAAACACATAACCAGTTTCACCTTCTTTGTCCAGCCCTGGAAAAATATAGTCTGCTCAGTATCATATTATTGTATGCATGATCGCAAAGTATTCGAGAGCCAAGTGCTTATCGGGGTATCTGGACGATTATAGTTGAGGCCAGCGTCCTCAGCGGTATCCGGCCAATGTTTCTGCTTCCCAAAAATAACTTCCACATCCCTTCGTGTGTGGCGCCGAAGAAGTGTTGGAGGGACTGTGGTCCTTCTAGATTAAACTCCCACATGCGGCGAGGCCAGCGCTGGCAGGGCAGGGTTCGGCAGACTAACATCACTTGAATCACACTAACGAGATCGATATCTCTCTCGAGGAGGGCTCGGATGCGGCTTTGTAAGGTCCGCACTTCATCAACCGATCCCCAGTCCAGCCCCTTGTTGACCCATGACGCAAGCTATGACGGTGGGCCTGGACAGAAAGTGGGTGCAACAACCCACTTAGTACTACGGGGCTCTGTAATGTAAAAGCATTCCCACTACCAGTAATTGGAAGTCTCGGTAAAGGAACCTTTTGGCCAGGGAGTGTTGGCGAGTTGGCTGATTGTAGCACCGCCGCACTACACATGTTCCTGTCGGCTATCTTTGGTTTCACGCTAAAGGTCTTGATCCATAAGCCGAAGTGAGGGGGGATTCGAAGGAATGCCTCGCATGTAATGATAAATGCCGAGACATGGAGAATCGAGTCCGGGAAAAGGTCGTGAAAATCCAGTCCGTAATAAAACATTAGCCCCCGGACGAAGGGGTGAAGCGCAGACCCTAACCCCCAGAGGAAGTGGGGGATGAACACGACCCTCTCGCCGGATCTGGGGGTTGGAATAGCTTGTCCTTGAGTAGGAAGCCGGTGGTGGATCTCTGCAGTCAGATATCTGGCTGCCCGAAGCTTTGCAATATCCTCCTCTGTAACAGAGGAAGCCACCCAGCGGCCTTGGGAGTTGGATCCGGACATGATGGAAAGGCTGAAAGCAATGGAGTCAAACCTTGGGGGTTGGAACTCGGGGTTGGGAAGGCTGAGGAGAAGTTTGGCATAAAAGATACGGCCCTTGGTTCCTTTATAAAGGCCTCCGGTATTGAACGCCTCCTTCTAAAGCATAAGAACCGCCCTATTCCTAAGGAATCTTTCTCGCAGGACGGTTGGGTTACCCACGCCCGTATTGATGAAAATCCCGCAATAAGGGGGCATGATCCCTACTTCGACAAGACGTGCCAGTAAAAACCACGCCCCAAGAACGTGGAACGGCGGGACAGGAAACGGTTCGGAATAAAGGCCGGGAGGGTGTGACGTCACGTTATTAAAGTTGTCAGCAGATTGGATTCATGAAAGTGCTATGCCATGTACGGCTATGTGTTGTAGATCCGGACACGTTTGTTTCGTCCGAAGACTATTTTTTGGAGTTCAGAAGGAGGAACCCGCCTTGCAATGCCGAATACAGCACTACGCGCCGGATACCTTGTCATTGAAGCCAGGTTCAGGGGCTACTGAGGGAGTCCTGGATTAAGGGGTCCTCAGGCGTATGGCCTGTTATCTATGGGCCGGACTGATGGACTGTGAAGACGTGAAGACCGAAGACTACACCCATGTCCGGATGGGACTCTCCTTGGCGTGGAAGGAAAGCTTGGCGAACAACTATGAAGATTCCATATTATGTAACCGACTCTATGTAACCCTAGCCCCCCCCCCGGTGTCTATATAAACCGGAGGACTTAATCCGGATAGGGGATACTCAATACCTTAGTCATACAGGCTAAACTTTAGGGTTTAGCCATTATGATCTCGCGGTAGATCAACTCTTGTAATACTCATATTCATCTATATCAATCAAGCAGGACGTAGGGTATTACCTCCATCAAGAGGGCCCGAACCTGGGTAAAACTTCGTGTCCCTTGTCTCCTGTTACCATCAACCTTAGACGCACAGTTCGGGACCCCCTACCCGAGATCTGCCGGTTTTGACACCAACAACTGGCTCTGCAATCTTAATGTTGGAGAAAAATTGCCGTTTTATGCCTTTGAAACAGAAGCTGGGGTGGTTCAAGCGCGATTGTAATGACATGGGACAGCTGATGGCGGCTCTAGTCAAGTATGACGACTCTAATAGTACCAAGGATCCTGAGTCTGACAAGGAGAAGACAGGGAAGGGGAAGAAGAACGGCAAGGGTCATCAGCATAACCTGACGAATCAAGGAGGCAATAATAAGCGTAAGGCTGACAGTAGCTCAGAGTTTGTGGCTAAGACTAATGCACAGGAGAACAATCAGCGACGTAAGGGGAGGCCACCTCCTCGGTCCGGCGGGTCAGGTCCCACTCTTGAGCAGCTGTTAAATGAGCCCTGTCCACAGCACGGTACTCAGCAGAAACCGACGAGTCACCTATGGAAAGAGTGTATGATCATGAAGGCTTTCAAGAACTCTAACATGTTCAATAGCAATCATGGGTCGGGCGGCGGCTCAGGTGGCGGCGGTTTTCATGGTCCGGGCGGCGGTTCAAATTCTAATTTTGAAGGCTCTCAAGGAAATCAAGGTGGCTATAATCAGCAATTTGGCCAGGGAGGTCAGTAGCAGCAGCAATCTAGATACCAGAGCAATCCAAAGCAGTTGAATAGTTGAAAGTATCATGTGTTCACCACCAGTTTGTGTAGACGGGACCGGAAGCTTCATAAGAGGGATGTGAATGCTGTTGAGCCGGCAGTCCCTCGTTATTTGAGATGGTCTGAGCAGCCTATTCTATGGAGTAGGGAAGATCACCCCCCCCCCCTGGGTTGACAATCCGGGTCACCTGGCCTTGGTGGTGGCACCTCAAGTTGGTGGATATAAATTCACTAAAGTACACATGGACGGAGGTAGTAGCATCAACATCCTCTATTATGAGACTTTCCGTCGCATGGGGTTGACTGACAAAAATCTTAAAATGCCAAACACTGTTTTCCATAGAGTGGTGCCTGGTAAGTCGGCGTACCCAGTGGGCAAGATTGAACTGGAAGTAGCCTTTGGATATGAGCATGATTCTAGGGCTGAGAAGTTAACTTTTGAGGTGGTCAAAAATCAAGAGCCTGTATCACGCCCTGTTTGGACGACCGGCTTATGCCAAGTTCATGGCACAAAAGTGTTATGTTTATTTGAAGCTTAAGATGCCGGTTCATAAGGGCACCATCAAAGTGCATGGGAGTCAGAAGTTCGCCTTGGAATGTGAGGAAGGCGATTCTGCTTACGCTGAATCTGTTTGTGCAACAGAGGAGTTAAAGTTTTACAAAGGCAATGTTGACCCGGCGGACATGAAGTCTCTGAAAAAGCCAACTACGGAACATGAGCCGGTCCTGAAGTTTAAGTCGGCTGATGACACCAAGCTTGTTGATTTTGTTCCAGGTGACTCATCTAAGCAGTTTAGTAACAGTGCTAATCTAGATCCCAAATAGAAAGCGCGCTCATCAAGTTCATCCATGGGAACCAGGACATCTTTGCATGGAAACCTTCTGACATTCCGGGTGTACTGAGAGAACTCGCTGAGAACACTCTCAATATTGATTCAAAATTTAAGTCGCTCAAGAAGTTTATTCGGCGGTTCAATGAGGAGAGGCGCAAGGCCATTGGTGAAGAAGTGGCCCGACTCTTGGCGGTCGGGTTCATTATTGAAGTTTTTCATCCAGAGTGGTTGGCTAACCCGGTGCTCGTGCTTAAAAAGAATGGCACCTAGCGTATGTGTGTGGATTACATGGACTTAAACATGGATTGTTCGGCTGATCCTTTTGCTCTCCCTCGTATTGATCAAATCATTGATGCTACGGCGGGTTGTGAGCGATTGAGCTTTTTGGATTCTTATTCTGGTTATCATTAGATCAATATGGCAGTTAAGGACCAGGAGAAGACAGCTTTTATTACTCCGTTTGGAGCCTTCTGCTATGTGTCTATGCCTTTTGGGCTTAAGAGTGCCCAGGCGACTTATCAGCGATGTGCGCAGAACTGTCTTCACAATCAGATAGGCGCAATGTTTATGCTTATGTGGACGATATTGTTATGAAGTCCGGAGAGAAGGAGACCCTGATAGATGATCTGAAGGAAACCTTTGATAACCTCCGGGTCTATAAGATGATGCTTAACCTGGCCAAGTGCATTTTTGGAGTGCCAGCGGGCAAGCTTTTGGGTTTTTTGGTTTCTAACAGAGGCATCGAGGCTAACCCGGAGAAAACCAAAGCAATTACATCTTTGGCTAAGTCGGCGTGCATCACTGACGTTCAGCGGTTGGCGGGTCGTGTCGCTGCTTTAAGCCGGTTCATAAGCCGGTTAGGTGAGAAGGCCATACCGCTATATCAAATGATGAAGAAGACAGATGATTTTGTCTGGAGTGATGCTGCTAACACTGCCTTTGAAGAACTGAAGGGACAGCTCGCTGAGCTGCCGGTCCTTGTTGATCCCATTGATAAGGAGCCATTATTGTTATATGTGGCTGCTAACACACGTGTTGTCAGTGTGGCCATTGTAGTAGAGCGCAAAGAGGCTGGCAAGGAATATTCGGTTCAACGGCCGGTTTACTACATCAGTGAGGTGCTTATTGAGTCCAAACAGAGATATCCACATTGGCAGAAACTTGTTTATGGGGTGTTCATGGCGAGCCGGAAGCTTAAGCATTATTTTCAGGGTCATCCCATCACTCTGGTTAGCTCGGCTCCTTTAGGAGATATCATTCAAAATAGAGAAGCCACAGGACGAGTCGCCAAGTGGGCCATTGAACTTGGGCCTCATGGTTTAAAGTATGTGCCACACACTGCTATCAAATCTCACGCACTAGTGGACTTCATCATTGATTGGACAGAGCTGCAGATGCCTGAAGAGAAGCCGGACAACACATATTGGACTAGTCATTTTGATGGGTCTAGGCAATTAGAGGGCTCAGGGGCTGGAGTTGTTTTAGCTTCCCCTCGAGGTGACAAATTTTGTTATGTGCTATGGTTGATGTTTCCCTGTACTAACAATGCAGCTGAGTATCAGGCCTTGCTCCATGGTCTTTGGATGGATAAGGGGATGAGCTTGAGCCGGGTAAGGTGCTTTGGCGACTCAGGTTTGGTGGCTCAACAAGTATCGGGCAAGTGGGATTCAAAAGATCCTCTCATGGCGGCTTGTCGCCGTGAAGTTGGTGCCATTGCTGGACACTTCAAGGGTTACCAAGTGGAACACATTGATCGCAGAAATAATGAAGCGGCTGATGCTTTAAGCCGGCTAGGGTCTCAGCGTAAGCCGGTCCCACCTAACACTTTCTTAGATGTTCTGCATAACCCTTGGCTATAGAGGAAGACTTGGTTGTTCCACACCCAGAAGCACAATTGGAGGCGGCTCTTCACGTCATCCCAGATTGGACATTGCCATATTTGGCTTATATGACCTGGGGCGAGTTGCCTGAGGATGAGACCTTGGCTAGACAGATAACCCGGCGGTCTAAATCAACGACAATTGTCAATGGTGAGTTGCATCATCGCAGTGTCACCAGGGCGTTTCAACGTTGTGTCTCTCCTGAGGAAGGTCAAGAAATTCTTCGTGAAATCCATGAAGGAGATTGTGGCCATCATGCCGGTTCAAAGTCTCTTGTAGACAAAGCCTTCCATCATGGTTTTTACTGGCTGACGGCTCACGCTAATGCGGAGGATCTGGTCAGTAGGTGTGATGGTTGTCAAAAATTCTCACGACGGGCACACATGCCAGCTCAAGAATTGTGGATGATTCCAATTACATGGCCATTTGTAGCCTGGGGGCTCGATATGGTTGGACCTTTCAAAAGATCCAAAGATAAAAAGACACACCTTTTGGTGACAGTTGACAAATTCACAAAGTGGGTTGAGGCAGAGCCGGTTAGTAAGTGTGATGCAGCCACATAGGTTCAATTCATGAAAAAGGTGATCTTTTGTTTTGGCTTTCCACGCAGCATTATAACTAACAATGGTACTAATCTTTCCAAGGGTGCTATGGAGGAATTCTGCCAACGTGAGCATATCCGGCTTGATGTTTCATCAGTAGCTCACCCCCAATCCAATGGTCAAGCTGAAAGAGCCAATCAGGAAATCTTGAAAGGTCCCAAGCCCCCGCTTATGGTTCCTTTACAACGAACGCTGGGTTGTTGGGTGGAGGAGTTACCCTCTGTAATATGGGGCATCAATACTACCCCTAACAGGTCTACGGGTTATACGCCTTTCTTCATGGTTTACGGAGCAGAGGCAGTCTTGCCTAGTGAGGGAGTCTTGGATTAGGGGGTGTTCGGGTAGCCGGACTATACCTTCAGCCGGACTCCTGGACTATGAAGATACAAGATTGAAGACTTCACCCTGTGTCCGGATGGGACTTTCCTTGGCGTGGAAGGCAAGCTTGGCGATGCGGATATTCAAGATCTCCTACCATTGTAACCGACTCCATGTAACCCTAACCCTACCCGGTGTCTATATAAACCGGAGGGTTGTAGTCCGTAGGCAATCAACTCCATATAGAACAATCATACCATAGGCTAGCTTCTAGGGTTTAGCCTCCTTGATCTCGTGGTAGATCTACTCTTGTACTACCCATATCATCAATATTAATCAAGCAGGACGTAGGGTTTTACCTCCATCAAGAGGGCCCGAACCTGGGTAAAACATCGTGTTCCCTGCCTCCTGTTACCATCCGGCCTAGACACACAGTTCGGGACCCCCTACCCGAGATCCACCGGTTTTGACACCGACATTGGTGCTTTCATTGAGAGTTCCTCTGTGTCGTCGCCTTTAGGCCCGATGGCTCCTTTGATCATTAACAACGATGCGGTCCAGGGTGAGACTTTGCTCCCCGGACAGATCTTCGTCTTCGGCGGCTTCGCTCTGCGGGCCAATTCGCTCGGCCACCTGGAGCAGATCGAAAGCTACGCCCCTGGCCATCAAGTCAGGTTTGGAAGCTTAAACTACACGGCTGACATCCGCGGAGACTTAATCTTCGACGGGCTCAAGCCACGGCCAAGCGCGCCACACTATCTCGAGGGGCATGATCTAGCTCTGCCCCCGGACAGTGTCCTAGAGGCCGCACACGCATCGGTTCCGACCCCTAACTCGGAGCCTATTGCGCCAATCGAGGATGAGCGGTTGGACGTCACCTCGGGAGCTGCGATCCCGAAAGCGATCGAGCCGAACGCTAGCCCCGCACCCTGTACGACATATGACTCCGAGGATCCGGACTCCTCCCCGGACTCCGAACCCCCCGCGCCCCTGCCAATCGAATCCGATTGGGCGCCGATTATGGAGTTCACCGCCGCAGACATCTTTCAGCATTCGCCTTTTGGCGACATCTTGAATTCTCTTAAGTCTCTCTCTTTATCAGGAGAGCCCTGGCCGGACTACGGTCAGCGAGGGTGGGATACGGACGATGAGGAAATTCAAAGCCCACCCACCACCCACTTTGTAGCCACTGTCGACGATCTAACCGACATTCTTGACTTCAGCTCCGAAGACATCGACGGCATGGACGACGATGTAGGAGACGAACAGGAACCAGCACCTACAGGGCGCTGGAAGGCCACCTCGTCATATGACATATATATGGTGGATACTCCAAAAGATGGAGATGGCGATGGAACAGTGGGGGATGACGCCCCCAAGAAAGAGCCAAAGCGCCGGCGTCAGCGGCGCCGCTCTAAATCCCGCCAAAGCAAAAACGGTGATTCCGGCACGGGAGATAATACTACCCCGGATAGCGCCGAAGAACACCCACTTTAGCAAGATTCGGCACAGGAAGATGGAGAAGCCGGCCCTCATGAGAGAGCGGCAGACCGAGAGGTCGAGGATGATAACTATACACCTCCCTCCGAAGACGAGGCAAGCCTCGATGACGACGAATTCGTCATACCATCAGATCCCGCCGAACAAGAGCATTTTAAACGCGGGCTTTTACCACGGCAAGCAGACTCAAGAAAAAGCAGCAACAGCTTAGAGCTACCAAAGATTTGCTAGCTGACAGATGGACTGAAGTCCTTGCGGCCGAAGAGTATGAACTCGAACGCCCCTCCAAGAGTTACCTGAAGCGCAGGCCGCTACCCCGATCAGAGGAGGAAGCACCTACATCACCAGCGCATGACATGGCAGACCGGCCACCTCGCGGCCGCGACAAAGAGGCCTCTCGGCCCTCCACCCAAGCCATGCCCTGACGCCGCTCAACTAAGGCACGGGAAAATGCGCCAGACCTGCGAGACATACTGGAGGATAAGGCAAGACAAACAAGATCGATCTACGGATCGCGCAGGCGCCCTACGGCATGTGACAATGATCTTCACGCCAGATACAACAAATCCGGCCAGGCCGAACACAACAGACATAGCTCTTCCGAGCTGCGTCGCGATATAGCCCAGTACAGAGGCGCCGCACACCCGCTATGCTTCACGAATGAAGTAATGGATCATAAAATCCCAGAGGGTTTCAAACCCGTAAACATCGAATCATACGATGGCACAACAAATCCGGCGGTATGGATCGAGGATTATCTCCTTCACATCCACATGGCACGCGGCGATGATCTACACGCCATCAAATACCTCCCGCTCAAACTTAAAGGACCGGCCCGGCATTGGCTTAACAGCTTGCCAGCAGACTCAATCGGTTCTTGGGAGGACCTGGAAGCCGCATTCCTCGACAACTTCCAGGGCACTTACGTGCGACCGCCGGATGCCGACGACTTAAGCCACATAATTCAGCAGCCAGAGGAATCGGCCAGACAATTCTGGACACGGTTCCTAACAAAGAAAAACCAGATAGTCGACTGTCCGGACGGAGAGGCCCTAGCATCCTTCAAGCATAACATCTGCGACGAGTGGCTTGCCCGGCACCTGGGACAGGAAAATTCGAAATCCATGGCAGCCCTCACGACACTCATGACCCGCTTTTGCGCGGGAGAAGACAGCTGGCTAGCTCGCAGTAACAACTTATCAAAGAACCCTGGTAATTCGGATACCAAGGACAAAAGTGGCAGGACACATTGGAATAAGCAAAAACGCCGCGTTAACAGCGACAGCAATGAAGACATGGCAGTCAATGCCGGATTCAAAGGCTATAAATCCGGTCAGCGGAAAAAGGCATTCAAAAAGAATACTCAGGGCCCGTCCAGTTTGGACTGAATACTCGATCGCTTGTGCCAGATACATGGCACCCCCGAAAGGCCAGCCAATCACACTAACAGGGATTGTTGGGTGTTCAAGCAGGCAGACAAGTTAAGGGCCGAAAACAGAGACAAGGGGCTACACAGTGACGACGAGGAGCCCAAGCCGACGAACAACAATGGACAGAAGGGCTTTCCCCCACAAGTGCGGACGGTGAACATGATATACGCAACCCACATTCCCAAGCGGGAGCGGAAGCGTGCGCTACGGGACGTATACGCGATGGAGCCAGTCGCCCCAAAGTTCAACCCATGGTCCTCCTGCCCGATCACTTTTGATCGAAGGGACCATCCCACTAGCATCCGTCATGGCGTCTTCACCGCATTGGTTCTCGACCCAATCATCGACGGATTTCATCTCACAAGAGTCCTCATGGACGGCGGCAGTAGCCTGAACCTGCTTTATTAGGTTACAGTGCGGAAAATGGGCATAGATCCCTCAAGAATTAAGCCCACAAGAACGACCTTTAAAGGAGTTATACCAGGAGTAGAAGCCAACTGTACAGGCTCAGTAACACTTGACGTGGTCTTCGGATCCCCGGACAATTTCTGAAGCGAAGAGTTAATCTTTGATATAGTCCCGTTTTGCAGTGGCTATCACGCCCTGCTCGGACGAACCGCATTCGCAAAGTTCAATGCGGTGCCGCACTACGCATATCTCAAGCTCAAGATGCCAGGCCCTCGAGGAGTAATTACGGTCAACGGAAACACCGAACGCTCCCTCCGTACGGAGGAGCATACGGCGGCTCTCGCAGCGGAGGTACAAAGTAGCCTTCTCAGGCAATTCTCCAGTCCGGCCATTAAAAAGCCAGACACTGCCAAGCGTGCCCGGAGTAACACACAGCAGGACCGCCTGGCACACTCTGAGCAAGCGTAGCAATACGGCCCCAACCCCAGCTTTCGCGACATAGCGAAACCAGTACCTCGCGTACATACCTACGCCCTTGAAATACCATGGGCACAGGGGAAGGGGCACAATAACGGCACGACCAAAATACGGCTTAAAATGTACTAGAGGCTGCCGGATTCTTTTTCTTAATTTTTTCTTACTTTCAGGACTCCATACTTCGGACGACCTGTTCGGCAATTCGACTGCCGCACAAACGATGCAAGATCCAGGGAGGCAGACAAGTCATGCCGCATTATGGAACTCCCAGGCGGTCTCTGTTACGAGCGGTATACCTGTTTTAAATAGAATTCCGCGGCCTGCCCCTAGTCAGGACATACTGAATAGTCCAATATCTTTTGCTTACCGCACTATTTGTATCGTTCGGCTTTGATAAATAGCCTCTCTATAAACAATGCTTAGCTTCTTGTCTATTTTTTGCATTATCTTCTTTTCACATATATGTTTATTAAATGACATGATTGCACCCGTACACCATGGTACGGCAAACACGCCAGGGGCTTCGGTACCCCTCATTATGGTGTGAGAAGTCCGTACACTTTCACAAGTGCGGCACCCCAAACTTATAGCACTATATGCATCGGCTCCGAATCATGATTTGGGTCAATAGTTGGGTTTGCCCGGCTCCTATGTTTTGGTGCCTTACGTTCCGCTATATCGGCTAAGGTAGCACTAGGAGAACCACTGCGATTGTGCCCCGGTTCAGCTGGGTTAAGCACCTCAGTGGAGAAAGCTAAAACTGACTGTCATGATGAGGCGAGAGAACGGTCGCTGTTCGAGAGGTTTTTCGAGTCCCTAAATACTTATGCCGCTTCGAGCGAGGAGCTGGCTTTGTCCGGCCAAGGCGTGGATAGCGCCCCGAACTCGGTCTTCCGAACTAGGGGCTTCACCGAAATTTAAAATTATAGAGTTCTATGGCTAAGTGAGAGTGTTCAAGCATTATAGTCCGATTGCCTGGTTCGTTGTGCTGAGCACCTCCCTTGAAGGACCCAACTATGGGAAAAAGAGCGCTCAGGTTTATCCCGAACACCCCAACACTAGTGGCATGGGGGCAAAAGCCGACGACTGGCCATCTCTCAATTTTTGATAAACGGCCGCATAGAAAGTAATATTTTAAATTCAATAAGCATTGCTTAGCGCATATGAACAAGTTTTCAGCGCACAGGATAAACACGAGCGAGTTCATTCAAATATCACATCCTTGGTACATTCATCCGCCAAAAGGCGGGCACCTGCAAGAACATCCTTGTAGTAGTTCTCGGGCTTGCGATGCTCCTTCCCCGGCGGCAGCCCGTCCTTCACAAGCTTCTCACCGTCCAGCTTACCCCAGTGCACCTTTGCACGGGCAAGGGCCCGACGGGCACCTTCGATGCAGACGGAGCACTTGATGACCTCAAGCCTCGGACAGGCCTCCACTAGCCACCGCACCAGCACGAAATAGCTCCCAGGCAGGGCCTCTCCGGGCCACAGCCGAACTATGAGGCCCTTCATGGCCTGTTCGGCCGCCTTGTGGAGCTCAACCAGCTGTTTCAGCTGGTCGCTCAAAGGCACAGGGTGTCCGGCCTCAGAATACTGAGACCAGAACACCTTCTCCGTCGAGCTGCCCTCTTCAGCTCGGTAGAATGCGGCGGCAGCGGATACGCTGCGAGGAAGATCTGCGAATGCCCCTGGAGAGCTCCGGATTCGGGTAAGTAACAAGTAGTTTACTTTTATATTTCTGCTTTGCATAAAGAATGCCTTACCCGCTGCTATCTTCCTCATCTCCTCTAACTCTTGGAGGGCCTTTTGGGCTTCGGCCTTGGCAGAATTGGCAGTCTCAAGGGCCGTCGCGAGCTCGGATGCTTGCGCCTTTGACTCAAGCTCCAAACTCTCATGTTTTTTCATAAGAGCCTGAAGCTCTTGCTGCACCTTGCCGACCTGAACCCCAAGTCTCTCTTGCTCGGTGTGCGCCGTGGCCGTTTTCTTTTCGGCCTCAGACATCGCCTGCTTAAGGGTCGCCGCCTTAGTCGTGGCCCCTACAATAAGCAGTACAATCCTGTTATTTTTTTCTTTTTGCAATCACGCCTTTTTATAGGCAGTTTTTCTGTAAGGTATTTCTTACCTTCTTTCTCCTCGAGCTGCCGCTTGGCAAGGCCGAGCTCTTGCTCGATCCGCTCGAGGTCCTGCTTCAGGACACCCACCTCCGCAGTCAGTGCGGCGGTGGATAGCAGCGAAGCCTGCATACGCATATTGACTCTTTTTGTTAGACTCCTGTGAAATTTAATAGATCCTCTATTCGGCTTTTCTTTCCGAACGCCAAACAGAGCATCAGGGGCTACTGTCTATGCGGTAATATTTGTACATATTTTTTACTTACCTCGAAGCCTGTTAGAAGGCTAGCGCAAGCTTCAGTCAGTCCGCTCTTGGCGGACTAAACCTTCTGGATCACCGTACTCATAATAGTACGGTGCCCCTCGTCGATGGAGGCGCCGCCAAGCACCTCTAGCACATTGTCCGGCACCTCCGGTTGGACGGAGGCCGCCGACTTAGAAGGCTTGCTCCTCTTGGAAGGAGTTCGCCTACCGCGGTCCGGAACTGTGGAAGATTCTGGTGCGGTGTCCGGCACAAAGCCGGACTTGGAGCCCTGGGGGGGCTTTATCCCCTTCACTCCTGGAGTCCGGGAGGTTGCCTTGCGGCTCCTTCGGGACCACCTCGTCCTGCCCCAGAGCTTGTCGCGACGCCACTTCGGCGTCGTCTGCAGTGCGGGGGGAGACAGCGGGCGGAACTGAGTTCACGTCCGATGAGTCAAGGGAGCCGCCCGACGATTCGTCGAATTCGGCCCGGGGCGGACTGCACAATTACATTCGACATTAGGGAAAGCTGTGCAACAAAGGAACATCATGAGTTACTCTGGTATCCGAACACTTACGATTTCGCCGGACGCCTGGCCCTGTCCGGCCACTCCTCTTCGTCCTCATCGGCGTCGGGGGCGTAGTCCGGCGGAGGGGTTTTCCTCTTCTTGGACCCTTCGGCCTCCCCTAGTGGGGCGGCCTTCCTCTTCTATCCTCCTCCCGCTGGAGGGGGAGAGGTTTCTTCTTCCTCCTCCTCATCTTCACGGGAGGAGTGCATCTCGGACTCGTCGGACGACGAGTCCGACACCACCATATGCCGGGAACTCTTTCGAGTCGCCGTGGCCTTCTTCTTGGCCTTCTTCTCCGGCACCACATAAGGTGCCGGAACCAGCAACTTCACTAGTAGAGCTGGGGCTGGGTCTTCGGGTAGCGGAGCCGGACAGTTAATCGGTCCGGATATCGCTCGCCAAGCCTGTCAAAGGTAAGGGAGTTTAGATCCCGCATAGAGTCAAACTATGAAGAAAGCTTAACATCCTGTAAAAGGTGAAGATAGCTTACCTCGCTAGCGTGACGCTGCGAGCTGTGTCCGCGGTCCTCGGAAGCGGATGCGGGAGCCTCGGCGCCCTTGAATAGCACCTTCCAGGCATCTTCGTACATCGTGTCAAAGAGCCTGCTAAGGGTTTGGTGCTGCGCCGGGTCAAACTCCCACAGATTAAAATCCCATTGTTGGCACGGGAGGATCCGGCAGACGAGCATAACCTGGATTACATTAACAAGCCGGATTGGCTTGTTCACCAGGGACGGGATGCATGTTTGCAATCCGGTCACCTCTTTTTCGTCACCCCACGACAGGCCCGTCTCTTTCCAGGACATAAGCCGCGTGGGGGTCCGGATCGGAACTCGGGGGCTGCGGTCCATTTCGGATCGCATGGCTCGGTGATGTAAAACCACCCGGATTGCCATCCCTTTAGGGTCTCCATGAAAGAGCCCTCGAACCATAGGATGTTGGCCATCTTGGCTGCCATGGCGCCTCCGCACTCCGCCTGGCTGCCACGCACCACCTTGGGCTTGACGTTGAAGGTCTTGAGCCAGAGGCCGAAATGAAGGCGGACGTGGAGAAAAGCCTCGCACACGACGATAAACGCCGAGATGTTGAGGAGGAAGTTCGGAGCCAGATCGTGGAAATCCAGGCCGTAGTAGAACATGAGCCCCCGGACAAATGGGTGGAGTGGAAAACCCAGTCCGCGGAGGAAGTGGGGGAGAAATACTACCCTCTCATGGGGCCTTGGGGTGGGGAGAAGCTGCCCCTCTTCGGGAAGCCGGTGCGCGATGTCCTTGGACAGGTATCCGGCTTTCCTTAGCTTTTTGACATGCCCCTCCATGACGGAGGAGGCCATCCACTTGCCTCCCGCTCCGGACATTGTTGGAGAAGGTTGAGGTAGGAAGTGCGGGCTTGGGCGCTGGAGCTCGGGTGCGCGGAAGATGGATAGGCAAAGGAGGAAGAAGGCGTAGGTAAAAAGGTGGATCCTTATCCCCTTATATGGGCGGATGCGACTATGCGTCCCCACCAGCCTAGTAAAACTCGCTTGCCTCCCAAGCGCCGTGAAAAATGGCGCGGTTGGGTTACCCCCGTCTGTATTGAGGAGAATCCCGTAAATAGGGGACACGATCTTTGCTTTGACAAGACGTGCCAAGCAAACCGCCTCGCAAAACACGCTGAGGTGGAAAAGTGAAAACGATTCGAGTGAAGGACTTGGCTGTAGTGTGATGACGCACTGCAGAATACGTCAGCAGATTTGATTTGTGTTAATATTATTCTCTCTATGGCAATATGTGGAAGCTTATTTTGCAGAGCCGGACACTACTCTTGGTGCTTACAATCTTCTATGAAGGACTTGGAGGAGGAACCCGCCTTGCAATGCCGAAGACAATTTGCGCGCCGGACTCGTCGTCATTGAAGCCTAGTTCAGGGGCTACTGAGGGAGTCCTAGTTTAAGGGGTGTTCGGGTAGCCGGACTATACCTTCAGCCGGACTCCTAGACTATGAAGATACAAGTTGAAGACTTCGTCCCGTGTCCAGATGGGACTTTGCTTGGCGTGGAAGGCAAGCTTGGCGATGCGGATATTCAAGATCTCCTACCATTGTAACCGACTCCATGTAACCCTAACCCTATCCGGTGTCTATATAAACCGGAGGGTTGTAGTCCGTAGGCAATCAACTCCATATAGAACAATCATACCATAGGCTAGCTTCTAGGGTTTAGCCTCCTTGATCTCGTGGTAGATCTACTCTTGTACTACCCATATCATCAATATTAATCAAGCAGGACGTAGGGTTTTACCTCCATCAAGAGGGCCCGAACCTGGGTAAAACATCGTGTTCCCTGCCTCCTGTTACCATCCGGCCTAGACACATAGTTCGGGACCCCCTACCCGAGATCCGCCGGTTTTGACACCGACACCTAGTGACATCCGTCATGACTCACCCCGCGTGGCGGCTTACGTTGAAGCTAATAACGAACGAGCCCGTCAGGATGGACTTGACCTGTTAGATGAAGAGTGTGACTTAGCAGCAGCCCGCTCGGTGATTTACCAACAGGACCTGCGCCGTTATCATAGCCGCTGAGTTAAGTCCAGAACCTTTCAAGAAGGTGACTTGGTGCTCTGGCTCATCCAGGATCAAACTGATGCACACAAATTATCCCCACCTTGGGAAGGACCTTTTGTGGTCAGCAGGAACTTGAACAACGGGTCATACTACCTTATTGATGTTCGAGAGCACAAAGACTCACGTAACTCGGAGGAAGAGACCCGCCGGCCGTGGAATATTGCTCATCTTCGGCCTTACTATACTTGAGCCACCGGCTCCCTCATGATGTACATACTTCGACGTTGTATATATTATGATAAGTAATAAAGCAGGACCTCTCTCCTTTTGATTCTCAATAATCACATGTCTTCATCATTACAATTTCAAAATGACCAATTGGGGGGCTGATTGTGTTCAAATCTAGCTCAACCCTTTGGTCTGGCTCATGATCGTATTCGAATCTAGCCATTAAACCATCTGATCACTAGGGGGCTTCCTGTTCAAACATAGGTCGTATTCGAACCAAAGAGAACATAGTTGTCAGTACCCTCTTGATCAGCGCAATGCCAAACTCACTAGGGGGCTTCTTGATCGTATTTGAATCATAGCTTAACCCCTTTTGGGTCTGACTTTGATCGTATTCGAATCAGAGTCGTTAAAAAATTCTCAAGGTCATTTGGGGGCTTCCTATTCAAACATAGGTCGTATTCGAACCAAAGAGAACATAGCTGTCGGTACCCTCTTGATCGGTGCAACGCCAAAGCCACTGGGGGCTACATGATCGTATCAGAATCCTAGCTTAACCCCTTTGGTCCAGTTTATTGATCGTATTTGAATCAGAAGCCTCCAATTTTTTCTTTTATTTGACTTATGTTTTCAAAAGACAATCTTTGTTTTATTCTGCGACTTTTCGTCTACATCTAGGTATAAGTATGGTTTCAATTTAACCCGGCTTGGTTTTTGACGATAAATCGCCAGTGTATGACAATCATCATACATATGGAAGCGTTGGCTTCTAAAAGATTGGGTTATCACCCTTACTATTCGGGTTACATAAACCGGTAGTTCAAATTCAAGATCACAGGTATGATATTGTCGTTGTGTTTCAAAGTTAAAATTCATAACAGGCTTATCTATGTCTCTTCAATCAGAGGTTTTCTAGCCTTAATTATGCTTGCATGCAGCCTTCATTATACAGTTATGTTGGTTTCCATGGTTGTGTATTGGGTGTTATGACCCGTCCGGCGATAAACCGACAGGACAATTTTATATTGCACGCAGGAACAGATTCAACACTACTGATATTATAAGGGATGTAAATCATGTCTTCATATGACGGACAAAAGTGTTGTACGCAGCACAATATGCAAGATGGCATAAGCAGAACATGAAGTTTTAAGCTAGCCTATTAGAAGGCGCTTGGAGCCCAAAAAAGATAATATTGTTTTTACTCTCACACATAGCAGATGATAGACTAGCGTCGGTTCATGAATCCTGGCTGGGTTGAATGGATGGTTGCGACTCATCCCTTGCCGGTTCGTCTTCCTCCACCATCTGGAAATGGGGTTTGGACCAGTCAAAGCCATGAAGGGAGACGAACTCAGCCTCATCATCAATCAGACCAGACGGGTCAACTTCCGGGGCAAAAGTGTGCGGCCGAACCGGCGGGATTAAGTCAGTCAATTTATATGAAGGAGTGGCCATCTTCTTATTTTCTGCATCAAAACCCGGCTGATACTTGGTGAGATTGGTTTCTCCAGCAATGATGGTGGCATGAGGATGAATCTCTTTCACACAGGCAGCAAAGTCTTCTTTATCGAAGGGACTTCCATCTTCCTTAAAACTAGGGTACCCCTTGGCTACGTCCGCCGGGTCTAACTCCGGTACCTAGGCTTTGGAGCGGCTCAAAGCAGTTACGGCCCCGGCTCTCGCACAAGAACGCTTGACTTCCTGAAACCTGGTGGGTCAGATGGACAGCTTCTTCAAGACATCACTCAATAAGTTTGGTCCTTGGTTCGCTCGGGAGATAATGGCAAGAGCCCTCTGAGCTCCAGTGTACAATTGCTCCACAAGAGTGCAAAACCGCCTTCAGCTTTATCAGACTATCTTGACTCAGATTGCTGCTCCGGTGACCTGTGAGGAATTTCCAATAAGTTAAGCAGGCGGTTTACATTATTATGACAAATATAGGCTTTAAGTAAATAATAAGGTGACTCACCGAAGATTGCAGAAACCATCTGATACACACGGTTCTTTAAACCGGTGAGTTCAGCGGTAACTTCTTTTAGAGTCGCCTCGGCCGTTTCAGCACGCTGCGTCAGGGCAGTCTTCTCATTGGCCCAAGACTTTTTCTCTGCATTAAAACTGGTCTTCAGTTTTTCTGCTTCAGATACACACAATTGGAGCTTGGATTCAGTTTTCTCTGTTTCAGTCTCCTGAGTCGACAGCCGAGTCTTGGCTTCAGCCAATTGGGTTTCTAGTTCTCTGGTGGCAGCCTGTATACAGAATAAGGTTGTTTAGTTTCATGGCGGATTATAAAAATAAGTCCCAAGTGCTTTGCAAGCAATAACACTTGCCACTTGGGGGCTAATGTCTGTCAACACAATTTTTTCACAAAGAAATCAGCTCTTTCTAAAGTCCCAAGTGCTTTGCAAGCAACAACACTTGGCACTTGCGGGCTAATGCACATTGCTCGTTTTTCTTTCTAATGATGAGCCGGGTGTGTTGTGATAGTCCCAGCCGACTCATGGGGGCTATGCAGTTAAGTTCTGTTCTTTTACACAATAATTAATAGGACCGGCTCATTCATACTGATTAAGGCGGTCCTTGGGGACTACAAATGCAAAAGTTATGCTATCATCAAAATCCAGTTTTACAGTATATAAACCGGACTTGGAGGGAGTCTAAGACAGAAGCTTGTAAATATTTCAAGTCTACAAATTATTCAAGTTTCTCATAATCAGAAGACTTGGGGGCTGGCAGGATGTATATATAAGCCGGATGACGTACCTCATATTTCTGGTGAAGTTGTTTAACTATTTCAATCTCCAAGTCACGGCTGGAATGCACTTGACTGACATAGCCAGATAATAATTCACTAGTACTCGGTTGAGTATAGTGGGAGACATCAAACCTTACTTTCCGTCTCTCCATGACGTCTTGCTTTGCGGAGTGTCTTGCCAGCACGGTTGGATTGCCCGGTTCAACGAATCTTCCACCAGTGATTAAAACATCATTGCCATAAGTATCCGGCGGGTTAGCTGAGCTTGACGGTTCAGCAGTGGATGGATTAAGAATGGATTCATCAATAGACGGCTCAGGAAGATCTGATTGAACGTTGATAGCAGGGTCTTCCTGTGCTTTAGTTTGTTCCGGGGCAAGAGTCGGCTGCGCCGATTCAGCGGTGTTTGGATCCTCAGCCGGTTTTGCCACCTTTGCTTTCTTGGGCTTTGCTTGACCACAAAGAAGAATTTGATGAGTCAATATAACGATATAGGCATAAAGGTGTAGACGAAGATAATTATCTTTACCCGGGGGCGGTCTTGAAAGCCGATAGCTGAGTCTGTGAAGAATTGCCAGAGGAGGAATGAGCAATCTCCTGCAAAAATGGAATTATAGTTGAGTGACTTATAAAAGTGACTCGTTCATCAGCGTTAAGATGTAAAAGAACCTCGTTTTGGCGTTTCCGAGGAGTTTTCGGTAAACCGGAGGGTAACTCATCGTCTCCACTGGTCCGGGTCTGACGGTGGCTCTCATGTTGCTATTTTTTCAAAAGAAAATGAGGGTCTAAATAAGCCAAGGGGTGTGAAAACCTTAATTTCCGGGTTACCCGCCATGGTTTCTTCCTTGGTAAAGGTTCTGAGTCAGAGGAAATAATAGTTACCTCTTCTTAAACTGCCTGGCTAGCCCCCGTGTCCTCCTGATAATAGTCAGTGCCAATAAGGTTGTTAAAAAGCGGGCCAAGAGAGTCAAGAGCTACCTCCGACTCAGAGATGTCATCCAACTTGAGTAAATCAGAAGCATTTGGTTTCTTCCTAGATTTTCTAGCGGTCTTCTTGGCAGCTATTGCAGCGGCTCTAGCTTTTTTGGCAGCCTCACGATCATATTTGGCTTTCCAAAAGTCAGATTTAGCCTGTAGAGAGATAGCATGTTGAAACTTAGGAAAATACTTAATTGCTGAGAAAAAGAAAAAAAGAGTCAAGAGGCTTACCTCTGGTGCTGGGTTAAGCTTGCAGAAAGGATTCAACCCTACTTTGTTACATTCTTCATATTTGCTATTGACGAGGGTGGTCGCGATTTCAACAATGGCTTCTTCGGTCAAACGAAGGGAGCTATGACGTAATGGATCGTCTATTCCTCTGGTATAGTTGCACATCAAATCAGATTGGCGGCTCAGAGGGATGATCCACCATGCTATCCAACAGCGGATCAAGTCAACTCCAGTTAAGTCGTTTCCCAGCAAGGCTTGAACCCTTTTGATTGTTGGGTGAAGTTTCTTGCGTTCAGCGGCAAAAAGTTTATCAGGGAGTGAATATTTAGCGTCAAGACACTCAGCGCGATAACCCGGCATTGGTTTCTCATCAGCCGACGATGTATCTTTACAATAGAACCAGGTTTGGTTCCAGTCCTTGGGATGGCTGGGCAAGACTACTAGAGGAAAGACAACATCCGTCTATGCTGAATCGAAATCCCGCCAAGTTCTAAACTGGGGCCGTTGGTATACTCATTCTGGCGGTTCAAATAGAAGTATTCTCTGAAAAGTTCAATAGTAGGCTCTTCTTGAAGATAAACCTCGTAGAAAACTTGGAAATTACAAATGTTTGATATGAATTGGGTCCAATATCTTATGGATGAAGCTTGAAAAAGTGCAGAACATCTAAAGAATTTTGAGCCGGGCGGCGAAAAGCCCCGGTTCATATGATCAGTGAAGACGATGATTTCACCATCCTTTGGCTGAGGTCTTTCTTCGGTCGAGTCAGGGGCACGGTAAGACATGACTCTCTTCTCTAGTAAGTATCCAACAGTGACAAAATCCCTTAGAGTGTCCTCAGTGACTGTCGAAGGGACCCAGTTGCAAACTGTCGTCGTCTTCGACGGCATGGCGAAAAGACAATCTAAAAGGAAGTAATTTGTCGGCTCAAATTAATTGGTGGAATCACAAGGTAGTGATTGCAGTACAGATGTGTAATGGCGGCTTAAATAAGAGCTAATGGTATATGAAGGAAAAATAAGCCGACACGATAAGCCGCCATGACTAAAGATATTCAAGAGTTGCCAGCAACAAGAAATTGGCTAAGTACTGAGATAAACAAGTTTCACAGGCTGCAGCTACTATTTTGGATCAAAGGTTGTTCAGGAAAGGAAAAAAATCTAGACCTAAAAATTAGTATAGACGAGTTGATAAGCTTGCACGAGATTGTTCTTCCAGGAAAGGGGATCTACTGATACTGAAAGTGGAAATAAAATAACTACCACATTGGTTTAACATCATTTTCAGATCAAATAAGCTCACAGTACAGCCTAGAATATGAACTACGATGAACCACGACGAACTATGAAGAACACGGAAGAGCTCACAAACCCTAGTGCAGATCTAAGGTATGAAAAGGCAGAAACTTACAGCTACCGATCTGATGTGGAGGGTCGCCGCTATTATCTGGATCGACTCGGGATGATGTAGCGGCCGAGGTTGAGGAAGACGAAGTGCTCTGCGGCGACGGTGGAGCTCGAGCAGTAGAGGGGTTGCGAGAGAAGGAAGAAGGAGAAAAATATGAGATGGCTTTCGGATCCTATTTATAAGGAAAGGGGTGATAGGCAGGCGCGAAAGATGTGGAGGCCAAAATGATGTTTATCCAGCTAATTGGACGCCTCGATTTTCAGAAAGGCATTTAAGATAAAGATCCGTTAAGGTGACGTCATGGCGGGTTTCCAAAATTCTTGGAGATGACGTCATGGCGGGTTACAAGGTTTTCACAACAGTTGTAGATGGATTTTTTCTAAGTATTGAAGATTGACATGAACAAAGTTCAAATCAACCTGGGGCCTAATGTTGGGGATATGACTACCAGATATGACCCGCCCGGGAGGGGTAGGTCAACCACAATGGTGGTTTAACTGTATGAAGCCCAAGAGTATACAAGATGGCGGTTCACAGTTAGGCTTATAATAGGCCCAAGCCCAGAGGCGGCTTAAGGCCCATAAGTATAAACCGCCATGTATGAATAGACTTGTAATGTAAGGCATGTAAGATACGTCACCGAGCCGGACACATTGTATGAGCCAACCGGGACTCTATAGGCCGCAGGGCGTCAACCCATGTATATAAGGGGATGACCCGGCATTGGCTTAGGGCAAGAAACAACAGATCAAGAGCCAGGTTAAGCGCATTAGCTCCCTGGTCATCGAAACCCTAGCAATATCACCTCAAACTGGACTAGGCCTTTACCTTCGCCGCAAGGGGCCGAACCAGTATAACTCATCGTGTCCTTTGTCCCGTTTAACCCCTTTAAGCTTCCTAGATGCGATGGCTCCACGATTAAGTCCTTTCACTAGGACATTTGTCGTTTTGCCGCGCCCGCCCATGGGATAAATCTTGGTATAAATCTTGGTATAAATCTGCAACACATAAGCTACAAGTATTGTCGGCGTACTGGGAATGGGGGTCCCTAAACTTTCCCACCTGCGGCCCGCTGTGTGGCTGAGCCAGTAGGCCGTACGGCCCACCTTCACCAACAAGGCACCCAAGACCCTCGCGAGGGGCCAAGCCTCGCGAGGCGGACGACACGAGACCTCCTCTGGAGCGGTCTAGTCAGGCAGGCTCATGAGGAGCGGAGATATCAAGGCGAGGCGAACCTCATGAGGCTCTCGAGACGTGAGCCATGACAATCGACACCAAGCGGGCGCCAGGCGGGCGCTAGCGCGCGCAGCGTCCTTGTTTCCTCTTTGGTGCTAAGGAAACTAGCGCATGCGAGGAGTACCGAGGCATCAGGCAAAGGTTACCATTTTGGTGGAACAAGACCAAGACCATAAGGACGGCAAGACGGAGGTCATCGTGGAGCCCAAGACGGCGTCACCACCAGAGCCTTTCGCAGGCGCAGACCACCTTTTGTCAGGATGGCTTGTAGTAGCTGCCCCCTTCAAATTAGCCCGCCGTTGTTGGCTCCCTTCCCGCTTAATATTTGGGAAGAGGACCAATGCCTCTATAAGTAGGGCTAGCCACCACAAGGGCGAGAAGACGGCATCTTAGATCGCTCTCTCACCCACACAAGTTAGCCACGCACAAGAACACCTCAACCTCAGGAGGTTGTTCTTCCCCTTTGTATTGTTCATCATCAGCCCAAGAGGCAATCCACCACCACCACACTGGAGTAGGGTGTTACACCACAACGGTGGCCCGAACTAGTATAAATCATGTGTCTTTCTGTCTTGCGAGTTCGTCGAGTTCGTCCGTGAGATCTTAGCGAGCTAGGACGTAGATCGGTAGGAGGGAAAGACTTCGCGTGCACCCAGTGTTCAAACCTTAAGGATTGGCCGGAACCCCACATCCGACATTTGGCGTGCCAGGTAGGGGTGCGTCGGAGCTTCTTCTCTGAAAAACGACTTGCAGACGCACCGCGGCCGTGATGTCTGACGACCCAAGAGCTGGCCCCGACCGCTGGGCAGCCTGGCCAGCCCAGTCGTTGCCGCCCGCCTATGAAGACCTCAACCCCGCACTCCAGGCGGCCCGAGCGCCACCCAATCCTGTGGGGCGCGGGTGACGCGGCGGGGCGTTGGCTATCCTCACTCCACGGCAAGTACGAGCCGCTGCCAGAGCAGCAAGCCACGCCGCGGTGACAGCGTCGCACTCACGATGGGAGCAAGCAAACACGCGGGCAGCACTCACCGTGGCAAGGGAGCTGCTGCGGTGCCGGCTGATGGAAAGCGGCCGGGACACGCTGCTGGACGCGGCAGCCTCGGCAGCCCCGCCCTTCTGCCATCAGCTTCCTCCTCGGGCCTCTACGGGGATCTTCGGTGGGCCACGCCGCCATCACGCGCCGTTGAGTGCGCCAGGGGGCCTCGTCAACGCCGGTATGGCCGGCGGCGCCGGGGGCACTACCGCCCCCGCACCGCTTGCAACAAGCATGGGCACAAGCGTCGCCTTCCATGGCCCGAGAGCGATACCACGCTATCACCCCCAGGACGCCATGATGGGTCGAGCGACATGGAGTGTGGGGCACCACAATAAGGTATTTGGGGTAACAGCCCCGGAAGCCTACGTGCCCCGCATGACGGACCAGGAGTACACACCGGAGGATGGCCCGGGCTCGTTCGTTGGAGAAGATTGGGAAGAAGGAGCGCTAGGAGCCGAAGCCTTCCAGGAGCTGTCGGGGAACCACCACGGCCACGTGTGCGATGACCTCTACAGGGTACCCCTAATCCCTCAGGAGCAAGCTTACACTAACCATGAGTCACAGTTGGAGCAGGTCACCGCGGCAGCAGGCGGCCCCAGCTCGACAGCCCCCCTAGCAGCGGGAGGATCGCGTTGGGGGCTGCAGGAGAGGGGTCGGGAGCCAGGACCCTCCCCAAGGCACGCGAAACCGGAGGACACCCGGAGGTAGGCCCTCTGCCGGGGCGGCTTCGAGAACCCTTCCCCCGGCAGAGGACCCGTGGTCGCCGAGGGAACTGCTGGCATCCCGTTTCCCTCTTTTGTGTCCTCCTAGTGACCAATCGGTTCAAAGGAGGTCGAGGGTGGCGCAAGGCGAGGCCCTCGTCTGGCGATATGAAGCAAGGCCGGTACCTATGAAGAAGGCCCAGTGCCTGTGAAGCTCACTGCCCGTGACACTCTCACGTAATAATGAGTTGGGGTTGTACATGCCCCGGAGTCTCAGGAGCACCGGCCTCAGGCCCTGGGGCTCCCTCCCACGCCTAGTGGCAGCACTTAGCTCCGCGCTAGTGAGAAGACTTGAAGACCCGAAGACTAGACTAGCTGCCGGACGCAGCCTTTTGCTTTGGATCTCTCTTTGTGTGGCTTTGCTTTCTGGATCTGGACTTGAGTTAAAGCTGAATTTTTATCAATGCGCGCGGGGGGTGCCTTTTCTCGTTCGAGCCATTTCTTGCCTTCTGGATCTTGTTTGCTTTGGGACTCATGTCCATCGCCTTTCCCTCGCGAAGCTCCTCGCGAGCCGGACTGCGCAAAGCACACGCTCGTCAAGCACGCGCTAGTACCGTGCCTGGTTTTCACCTCTTACGGGGCCCCCCTCAAACGGGGCGATAAGCTCCGCAGGATTCTCAGGAACTCATCGCCTCATGACCCAGCCCTAAGTTGGCACTGACTAAGGTAAACCATGTCGGGGAGCTCACCCCCAGCTTCATGAGCTCACGAGGACACATACCCACATCGCATAGGAAAGTAAAAACTACCGTTTGCTTACACGAGGGGCTCCCCCTCTCAAAAAGCTCTTACAAGTCTTCCAAGGGCCACGCCCAAGTTCTGCGTGCAGGATGAAACAACAGGAGAACATGGGATCAGCCAGAGATATCACTCGCTACATCACCCGCGGACACATCACTCGCGTCGTCGTCATCTTCGTCGGTTTCGTCGCTGCCGTTGGCGATGCCCCCATCACCGTCATTGACCATGTCACCTTCGTCTATGACGACCACCACTGCGTCATCCTCCGAGGTGAAGGCCCTGACCAACCCGTCGACATGGTCCTCTACCCAGCGCGCCAGGTCGCCCCGGACGGCCATGGGTACGGGGGCAATGGCGGCGTCAAAGTCGAAGTTGGGGTCGTCTTTCAGAAGGTGGCTGAAGACACGGGAGAAGGCGCGCTGAAGCAGGCCACGACCCCTCTCCTCCACAAGCCGTCGAGCTCTGGCAGATTAAGCCTCCAAGCACGCCACCACCCCGGTGAAGAAGGTCAGATGGCTGGCGTAGTCATTCGAGTGAGGGACCGGGGCATTCTCGTCGCAGATGTAACCCAGGGAGGTGTTGGCCTTGTTCCGAAGGTCTTGAAGCATAGGAGCATGCTCGCGCTCGAGCGTCCGGCGTTGGAGCACTTCCTCCCTATTTTGTCGTGCGATGGCCTCGGCGTCGTCAACTCGTTTCCAGAGGGAAAGCAGCTCGGCGTGGGCGGAGGCCAAGTCCGCCTGCGTCGTAACCAGGGTGGCGGTTGTGGCCTCCACACGCCTTTCGGCCTCGTCCAACCTGCGCCTGAGGGCGGCGGCCCTACCCACACCCTCCAGACCGGCGAGCTTCAGCTTCAAGTCATACCTGCCCTCCAGATCTACGCGAACCTCGGCCACCCGGTGATTGATCTCCTCCTCGACTCCGGCTTCGCGGGCCCCGACGGCATCTTCTGCTTGAGCGACTTGATGCTCCCTCGTCTCCAGTCGCTCGAGCTCGAGGTTGTGCTCCACGGCTTCCAGGGCCAGTGCCTCCTCGCGCTGCCGGACCTCCTCTTCCTCCGCGGGCGTCCCCCTCAGCGATGCAAGAGAGGCCCCGCGCGCCTCCACCTGCTGCTCAAGGGATGCGCTCCAGGTCTGAAGCCCCCACGCGCGCTCCTCCGCAGCCTCGCGGCGGCGATCGGCCTCGTGAGCTTCTTCCAAAGCTCGCGAGCGGGCCTCATTGGCAATCTTGAGGGACGCCTTGGCCTTCGCATTCTTGAGGTCGCCGTCGGTGTCAAAACCGGCGGATCTCGGGTAGGGGGTCCCGAACTGTGCGTCTAAGGTGGATGGTAACAGGAGGCAGGGGACAGGATGTTTTACCAGGTTCGGGCCCTCTTGATGGAGGTAAAACCCTACGTCCTGCTTGATTATTCTTGATAATATGAGTAGTACAAGAGTTGATCTACCACGAGATCGGAGAGGCTAAACCCTAGAAGCTAGCCTATGGTATGATTGTATGTTGTCCTACGGACTAAAACCCTCCGGTTTATATAGACACCTGAGGGGGCTAGGGTTACACAAGGTCGGTTACAAAGGAGGAGATATACATATCCGTATTGCCTAGCTCGCCTTCCACGCCAAGTAGAGTCCCATCCGGACATGGGACGAAGTCTTCAATATTGTATCTTCATAGTCCAACAGTCCGGCCAAAGGATATAGTCCGGCAGTCCGGAGACCCCCTAATCCAGGACTCGCTTAGTAGCCCCTGAACCAGGCTTCAATGATGATGAGTCCGGCGCGCAGTGTTGTCTTCGGCATTGCAAGGCGGGTTCCTCCTCCGAATACACCACAGAAGAGTTTGAATACAAGGATAGTGTCCAGCCCTGCAAAATAAGTTCCACATACCACCGTAGAGAGAATAATATTTCCAAAAATCTAATCTGCTGACACGTTTTGGCAGCATGACATCACGCCACGGCCTGGTAATTATTTGAACCGTTTTTCTTTAACCAGCCCCACACATAACGCGAGGCAGTTTCTTGACACGTCTTGTCAAAGCAGAGATCGTGTTCCCCTTATTACGGGATTCTCATCAATACAGACGTGGGTAACCCAACCGCGCCATCAATTACGGCGCTTGGTGGACAAGCGAGTTTTACCAGGCTAGTGGAGGCGCATAGTTTAGTCCGCCCTTATAAGGCGATAAGATCTCACCTTTTTCTACCCATGCCTTCTTCCTCCTTGCTCATCCATTCTCACGCACTCGAGCTCCACGCCCAAGTCCGCATCCTCCTCCTCAACACTCTCCAAACATGTCCGGAGCGGGAGGCAAGTGGATGGCCTCCTTCGTCACGGAGGGGCACATCAAAAAGTTACGCGGGGCCGGATACTTAGCCGTGGATATCGCGCACCGGCTGCCACCCGCAGGGTAGGTCATCCCTACCCCAGAACCCCGCGAGAGGGTGGTCTTCCTCCACCACTTCGTCCGTGGACTGGGGTTTCCCCTCCATCCATTTGTCCGCGGCCTCATGTTCTACTATGGGCTGGACTTTCATGATCTGGCCCCGAACTTCATCCTCAACATCTCGGCGTTCATCGTCGTGTGCGAGGCCTTCCTCCGCATCCGGCCCCACTTCGGCATGTGGCTGAAGACCTTCAATATCAAGCCGAAGGTGGTAGGTGGCCAACAGGCGGAATGCAGCGGAGCCATGGTGGGCAAGATGCCCAACGTTACATGGCTCGAGGGCTCCTTCGTGGAGACCATAAAGGGGTGGCAGTCGGGGTGGTTCTACATCACCGAGCCGCGCGACACCAACTGGGCGGCTGCCCCCGAGTTTCGATCCAGAATCCCCACGCGGCTCACTTCCTAGAAGGAGAAGGGCCTGTCCTGGGGTTCATCGGTGGAGGCGTGGAGCTGGACGGACTCCAGAAATGTATCCGGAACATGACAAGCAAGAAACTGAAGCTTGTCAACATAGTCCAAGTCATGCTCTTCCGCCGGATCCTCCCGTGTCAGCAACGGGATTTCAACTTATGGGAGTTCGACCCGGCCCGGCACCAGACTCTAAGCGAGGTCTTCGACACAATGCACAAAGATGTCTGGAGGGGGCTGTTCAAGGGCGCCGAGGTCCCTCCCTCTCTCTCCGAGGACCGCGGGCTAAGCGCGAAGCGCCCTGCGAATCCGGTAAGTTCTGTACATTTGGCAGGATATTTATTTCCCATAGCTTAACCCTGTGCGGGGTCTGAGTTCTCATGCCTTTAATAGGACTGGGTGGAGGCATCGGAGCAGATCGACTGTCCGGTCCCTCTGCCCGAAGACAATGTGGGCGCTCTCCTGACGGAGATGCTAACTCCGGCTCCTTATAAGGTGCCGGAGAAGACCAAGAAGAAGGCCAAGGTAACCCGAAAGAGTTCCCGGCGCCAGGTGGTATCGGACTCATCGTCCGATAACTCCGCGACGCACTCCTCCCATGAAGATGAGGAGGAGGAAGATGAATATGCTCCCCCTCCAGCCGGGGAGACAAGAAAAGGAAGGCCGCCCCAACCGGGGAGGCCGAAGGGTCCAAGAAAGGAAGGACTCTCCTTCTGGACTGCTCCACCACCGCTGCCGAAGGCGAAGACGAGTGCCTGCTCAGGGCCAAGCCCCAGGCGACGTCGTAAGTATTCGGATACCAGAGTAACTCATAGCAATCCTTTGTCGCATTGCTTCTCCTAACGCCGAATATGATTATGCAGACCGCCCCAAGCCCGTATCGACGTATCCTCGTCGGACGGCTCCTTGGATTCGTCGGATATGGATAGCGATCCACTTCCAACCGCCTCCTCCCCTTGCCCTATGGACAATGCCGAGGTGTTGTCTCAAGGGGCACCGAGCCGGGGGGAGACAGTCCCGGAGGCGCCTCAAGGCGACCTTCCGAACTCCAGGAGCAAAGGGAGCAAGGCCCCGGGGGCTCCAAGCTCGGCTCGCAGCCAAACACCGCGCCGGAACCTCCAGTGGTTCTGAACTCGGGCAGGCGGCCCCTTCCAAAAGGGGTAAGACGCCCGTGCCGGTGACCTCTGTCCATCTAGAGGCACCGGACAACCTGCTGGGAGCGCTTCGCGGTGCTTCCATCGACGAAGAGCACCGCACTATTATGAGTGCGGTGATCAAGAAGGTTCAGTCCGCCAAGAGCGGACTGACTGAAGCCTGTGCCAGCCTTTTAACAGGCTTTAAGGTAAGTATTTAAAATATAGGAAAAATATTACCGCATAGACAGTAGCCCCTGATGCTCTGTTTGGTGTTCACAAAGAAAAGTCGAATAGAGGATCAAATAATATCTGCAGGAGTCTAACAAAAGTATGTCTATATGCATATACAAGCTTCGCTACTGACCTCTGCCACACTCACTGCAGAGGTCGCCGCACTAAAGCAGGACCTTGAGGGGTCCAAGAAAGAGCTCGGCCTTGCTAAGAGGCAGCTCGAGGAGAACAAAGGTAAGTAATACCTAGTATATATATATAAAAGATGCGATTGCAAAATGACAGGATCATCATGAATTTGCTAGGGGCCACGACCGAAGTGGCGACCCCGAAGAAAGCGATGTCCGAGGCCGAAAACAAAGCGGCCCAGGAGTGCATCGAGCGGGAAAAGCAAGAGGCACGGGTGGGCGAGGTGCAACAAGAGCTCCAAGCTCTCGTGACGAAGCATGAGGCGTTGGAGCTTGACTCGAAGACGCGAGAGTCTGAGCTTGCTGCAGCCCTTGAGAGCGCAAAGAATGCCAAGGCTGAAGCCCACAAGGCCCTCCAGGAGAATGAGGCGATGAGGAAGATAGCGGCGGGTAAGGCATTCAATATGCAAAGCAAGCATGTGAAAGTAAATTACTTGTTACTTACCCGAGTCCGAAGCTCTCCAGGAGCATTCGCAGATTTGCCCCGCAGTGTGTTGGATGCCGCAAAGTTTTACCAGGCCGAGGAGGGAAGCTCGACGGAGAAGCTGTTCTGGTCTCAGTATACTAGGACCGAACACCCGATGCCTATGAGCGACCAGTTGAAGCAACTGGTCGAGCTGCAGAAGGCGGCCGAACAGGCCATGAAGGGCTTTATAGTCCGGATGTGGCCCGGTGACGCCCTTCCCAACAGCTACTTCGGCCTGGTGAGGCGGCTTGTGGATGCCTGCCCATGGCTGGAAGTCATCAAGCGGTCCGTCTGCATCGAAGGTGCACGCCGGGCTTTCGCCCGTGCGAAGGTGCACTAGGCCAAGATGGACGTCGTGAAGCTAGTGAAGGAGGGGTCGCCGCAGGGCAAGGAGCATCGCCACCCCGAGATGTATTATGAGGGTGTCCTGAAGGGTGCCTGTTGGTGTCAAAACCGGCGGATCTCGGGTAGGGGGTCCTGAACTGTGCGTCTAAGGCGGATGGTAACAGGAGACAGGGACACAATGTTTTACCCAGGTTCGGGCCCTCTTGATGGATGTAAAACCCTACGTCCCGCTTGATTTATTCTTGATGATATGAGTATTACAAGAGTTGATCTACCACGAGATCGGAGAGGCTAAACCCTAGAAGCTAGCCTATGGTATGATTGTATGTTGTCCTACGGACTAAAACCCTCCGGTTTATATAGACACCAGAGGGGGCTAGGGTTACACAAGGTCGGTTACAAAGGAGGAGATATACATATCCGCATTGCCTAGCTTGCCTTCCACGCCAAGTAGAGTTCCATCCGGACACGAGACGAAGTCTACAATCTTGTATCTTCATAGTCCAACAGTCCGGCGAAAGGATATAATCCGGCTGTCCGGATACCCCCTAATCCAGGACTCCCTCAGTAGCCCCCGAACCAGGGTTCAACGACGATGAGTCCGGCGTACAGTGTTGTCTTTGGCATTGCAAGGCGGGTTCTTCTCCATATTTCGAATGTTTGTAAAGCAGTATCCGGTCCCATAAATGTTTGGACCTCTTGGCTTCTATGCCCAATAAGGGCTATCTCCCACGCGTCGAATGAATACGAGGTGCCAGGGCATTTTTACATTCGCCCCCCTAGCCAGATAAATAAATTGTCTATTAAAGGGATGGGGATTCTTAGATCCGATCCATACCATCCTCCCCCAGCGAGAATCCATCAGAGCACGTTTCGGAAAGATCCATTCCAACATGGCCGACCTCCGCAGCTCCTCCTCCCGCCTCCGTAGCCCTAAGCCCGGTGATTGGGAGAGGTGTTCAGTCCCACACAGTCGATTAGTCGAACTACAGACTAAGGGATTTCTCCCTCCGGCGTATATGGTGCCCGTTCGAGCCGGGCTTGCCACCTACAATGGCGGGGAGCAAGCGAAGAGCTTTCCATGTCCCTCTATCAGGGAGCGGGTCTGCCTTGTTCTTTATTTATTAAGGGGACTCAGATTTCCAATTTATCCATTCCTCCGCGGGCTCCTAGAGTTCTACGGCCTCCAATTACACAATTTCACCCCTGCCTCCATTCTACATATCGCCGGCTATGTTGCTCTCTGCGAGTTGTTCCTGGGCTGCGAGGCTCACTTCGAGCTGTGGAAAAGGCTATTTTGCCTCGTCCCTCGCACACAGAGGGGGTCACTTTATCAAGTGGGTGGAGCCGAAATATGGCGCATCGCCGGTACCGGATACCTGTCCGGTACCCCGAAGAAGTCGTCCGAAGACTGGCCTTCGGAATGGTTTTATATGGAGGACGTTCCCCTTCCGGACCCTGTTCGATGAGGTCTTCCTGAGTTCAGCAATGCTCCTCTGAAGAAACGCCGAAGTTGGCGCCCACGGAGCCCCTAGGTGGAAGACAATGGAGAAGTCCTCTACCTGATGAACCGGATTAAAGCACTAGCTCAATCAGGATTGACAGTAATCGAAGTTATGTCGATTTGCATAATGCGGAGAGTGCAACCACTTCAATATCGTGGGTACCCCTTGTGGTGTTTTAACGGGGCGGATGATGCCACCCGCTGCGGGCGTAAGGGTCCAGACAATGCTGCCGCTTTAGCAAAAAATTTGTCCGAATTGTTCAAGGGAGAGGAAGAGGAGTTCATCCGCATCATGCCACGGGATGGATTCTCCATGTACAATCCTCCAAGCTAGGTAAGTTATATCTCCTTACTCGCATTTTCCCGCATTCTTTGTCGTGAGTATTCACCTTGCCACTTTGCGGCAGGAACTGCGAAAAGCCATAAAGGAGGTCAGTAGCCCTTCCCCACAACCAGAGGACCCTGACCGGGCCCTCGACTCCAGACTTGAAGAAGATCCGGTTATATTTGTGGAGCTAATAGACCGGCAGTTCTATCAGTTAAGCTGCGATTATGCCATGGTGGACATTCCAGCCGACTATCCCGGACTGCTTCCTGCATCGCACGTAAGAAAACCAAAAAAATTCCAACTCCAAAAACTAGGATCCCATGTTAGACACTTCACCTACCATATACATATGGTGTTTTTACAAGGAAGGCATTCGGGACGCCCTGCCGAACCCGCAGCAACTTACCAACAAGAGGCACCGAGGCCGGGTAGGCCAAAAAGGAAGGCGGTCAGGACGGAGACGTCGGCGCAAAGGTATAATGGAAACCCTGCTCTGTGGTTGTCGTCTTTCTCAAAATGTAACGACGCCCGTGTTTCTTTAACAGGAAAAACACTCGCCGGAATATGTCCGGTGATGTTGCTAATCACGCTTCCACCAGTCGGGCGCCAGGACCGGACATAGAGGCGGAAGCCGATATGGGGTGGGCGCCGGATAATCCCCCTACAGAGGATGCGGATAGATTATCCGCTACAAACTCAGAAGTGGAAAGCGCCATGAATCATAGGCGCCGCCGGGCCGTACTCCGTGATGCTTGTTTCTCACCAGAGGCATTTGGTGCCTTCAATTCTGGAGAGGCGTACCTCCGTGCTTCTCAAGATGGTCTAGCCAGAGCCGCGGATCAGTATGTAAAGGATGTATGTGTAAGTAAATGTGACGATTTATATGTATCAGTAGCCCCTGAGACTTGAAACAGTTAGCAGAACTGATTTAAGGATCATCTTACTTGTGCATGTTCTTACAGAGAAGAATACTAGGCTGTCACAGGAGCTGGAGGAATGCAAGACCCATCTGCGGTCCGCTGTTGCCGCATTGAAGGAACCAAAAAAGTCTCCTGCTGGTAATATTTAATTTAAAGAGTGATAGTTACCATATAGTGTGCGGTGTGGCTGCAGATCTAACAATAGATGTTGCAGATGAATCCGGAGAAAATCTGGAGGACCAGCATGTCGTGCGACAGCTAGAGGATGGCAAACGCGTGCTGACTGAGGTTAGGTGGGAGAAAAACAATCTCCAAGACACCAATATCAAGCTGAGCGTGGAACTAAAACACGTTCGAGCCCAGCTTGCAGACTCCGAGAAGGAGAATAAGCGGCTTCGGCGCAGCATTTTCAGTAAGTGCTTGAACGAATCCTTTTGAAGGAGTTCGGCGAAGAAGCCGACTAACAGCATTATGTCTGTAGGTATGCTGACGGTTTGTCCCGTGGAGGAAATGCCCGGATCTGCGGGTGATCTTCTATCCGAGCTCTCACATCTGCACGAACAAGTTCGGCAGGTGATGCAAGGTGTTGCCTAGGCCTTGTGGCCATCCGTCTCCCTGCCAGAAGGCGTTGCAGAGCTTACGGAGAAGCTCAAGGGAGCACGGCGGCGCTTCCTATTATGGAAGATATCGGCCTGCCGTCAAGGTGCCAGAGAATCCTGGGCCATGGTGAAGACGCGGTATACCAAGGCTGACCCAAATCACATGGCCGAGGTCAGACCTGTGGGGCCCGACGGAAAAGGGATCCCCGTTAGCTTAGTTTATGGGCAAGTAGAATTAGTCGCAAAGTATTCCCAACAGGATTGTAGGCTAGACCGCCTGTTGGATGGTATAGAAGAGGAATTTAGTCAGTCTGCATGACTATGTAATTAAAGTGACATGTATAATGCGTTCTAGCCGGATTGTAGATCATTTGTCTTGGCGGACCTTTTCGCTTCAACCTCGGGACCCGATAGTCAGAAGTGTATCCGAATACCTGCTCAGTTATATAAGAACCGGGGTATGCGTGGATACCAGGCGTAGGGGTCATTAGTGCTTGAATGGAAAAGTGCCCAACTAGTTATGTTATATTACATGGGTAGTAAGAAACATCTTCCAGGGAGAATAGTTCCGTTAAGGGTTCCTTTCCCTGGGTATGCATTCCCTAAGGTGCATGTCCAGACTGCGATAAGAAACGCAGGAAAAAACATCTGGGGGCAGATATGGAAAATAAATAAAAATCATCTTTTGTTCACCGACCGAATATTCCCTTAAGAACGCTAGCTTTCGGCTTCATCCAGTCTGAGGTACACATCTGACTGACCCGGCAGTAACAATCACAGAGGTGCTCCCCTTATGCCCTAGCCGAATTAACGGGAACGTAGGGAATAAATACAAGAGCCAGGCAACCCATCTTGGCCAAAACTTAAGTCATATCGATGCATATAATGGTGAAAAAAGGTACATGCGGAAGTATAACACATGCGCGGGGCATGAGGCCCAGATAAATAATTAAGCTTTTGTGAAAGAAGCCCCCAGGTATGATGAGCGCGGCTAGCGCATCTATAATGTGCAAGCGAGGCACAAGTTGGCCCTTGAAGGCCTAGAGAAAGAATAAAAGAAAGAAAGGAAAGAAAAACAAGACAGGTGATGTATATGCAAAAAATGGACAGAGGAAGGGGACGAACATAGAGTCCGGCGCTAGGTGTAGAATCTTCGAAGCCTGGCCGCGTTCCATGGGTTTGGCTCGAGTCGATTAGTCGATGCATCCCGCAGTCGGTACGCTTCACCGGTCAGAACTTGGTCAATAATGACGGGACCTTCCCATTTGGGCTCGAGCTTGTTCTTTTTCTTATCCGGCAGGCGTAGAACTAGTTCGCCAACATTATAAGTTTTGGCCCGTACTTCTCTGCTTTGGTATCTGCGAGCCTGTTGGTGATAAAATGCGGAACGGGCTTTTGCTACGTCGCGCTCCTCCTCCAGGGTGTCCAGACTGTCCTGCCGATCGAGCTCGGCTTCTCTTTCTTCGTACATGCGCACTCGAGGTGAGTCATGAATTATGTCACAAGGCAAGACTGCCTCTGCACCGTACACCATAAAGAAGGGTCTATATCCAGTACTACGATTCGGCGTGGTCCGCAGCCCCCAGAGTACGGAGTCGATCTCCTCTACCCAGTGCGTGTTAGACTCCGTTAAGGAACGCACTAATCTGGGTTTAATGCCGCTCATTATAAGACCGTTTGCTCGCTCAACTTGGCCGTTGGTTTGTGGGTGATAGACTGGAGCGTAATCGAGCTTGATGCCCATTTTGCTGCACCAGAGTTCTACCTCATCGGCCGTGAAGTTCGTGCCGTTGTCAGTGATGATGCTGTGGGGGACGCCATAACGGTGTACGACCCCGGATATGAAGTCTATCACCGGTCCGGATTCGGTTGTTTTAACAGGTTTGGCCTCTATCCATTTGGTGAATTTATCCACCATGACCAGTAAGTGTTTTTTCTTGTGGGTTCCCCCTTTAAGGGGTCCAACCATGTCAAGCCCCCAGACCGCGAAGGGCCACATTATGGGGATTGTTTGGAGGGCGGTGGGTGGCATGTGGCTTTGATTTGCAAAGAGCTGGCAACCGGCGCAACGTTGGACCAAGTCTTGTGCATCTGCCCGGGCCGTTGGCCAATAGAATCTTGTACGAAAGGCCTTGCTTACAAGAGCCCGGGCTGCGGCGTGGTGACCGCCGAGTCCGGTGTGAATTTCTGCCAAAAGGTTCCGCCCTTCCTCTTCGGAGATGCATCTTTGAAGGACTCCGGTAGTGCTTTTTTTGTATAATTCTCCCTCATGGACCCTGTAGGCCTTGGATCGCCGCACTATGCAGCGTGCCTCATTTTGGTCCTCCGGAAGTTCCTGTCTAGTTAGGTAGGCCAGGAATGGTTCTGTCCACGGGGCAATGATGGCCATTATTGCGTGGGCTGAAGGTGTTATTTCGGTGGCGGAGCCTCCGATTGTGTCAGAGTGTTCGGTATCAGGTATTTTGGCCGGGTCCGGACTATTGTTACCGGTGTCCCCTTCCCATACTACGGATGGCTTGAACAGCCTCTCCAAAAATATGTTGGGGGGGACCGCATCGTGTTTTGCGCCGATGCGGGCGAGGATATCCGCCGCCTGATTGTTTTCCCGAGCCACATGGTGAAATTCGAGCCCCTCGAACCGAGCTGACATTTTTAGGACGGCGTTTTGGTAGGCTGACATTTTCGGATCCTTGGCGTGAAAGTCTCCATTTATTTGGGATATTGCGAGGTTTGAATCCCCACACACCTCCAGGCGTTAAATCCCCATGGAGACTGCCATCCGAAGACCATTCAACAGAGCTTCGTATTCGGCTGCGTTGTTAGAGTCTGTATATAATATTTGCAGTACGTACTGAACGGTATCTCCGGTTGGGGACGTCAGGACGACGCCAGCCCCTAGACCAGCCAGCATTTTAGAACCGTAGAAGTGCATGATCCAATTGGAGTATGCGCCATACTCTTTAGGGAGTTTGGCCTGCGTCCATTCGGCGACAAAGTCGGCCAATACTTGCGACTTAATGGCTCGTCGAGGTTTGTATGTTATGTCGAACGGGAGGAGCTCAATGGCCCATTTGGCAATCCGGCCCGTAGCATCGCGGTTTTTTATAATATCATTAAGTGGCACTTCCGAGGCTACTGTAATTGAACACTCTTGAAAGTCGTGTCACAGCTTCCGGGATGCCACCGCATAGGCTATCTTTTGATAATGTGCGTACCGTGATTTGCATGGAGTGAGGACAGTGGATACATAGTATACCGGCTTTTGAAGTGGGAATTTATGTCCGTCAGCTTCTCGTTCGACGACGAGCACTGCGCTTACAACTAGATGAGTTGCCGCAATGTACAACAACATTGGTTTGCCGATGTTTGGCGCGGCCAGGATTAGGTTGGTTGCCAAAATGGCCTTTATTTCTTCCAATCCGGCCGTGGCAACGTCCGTCCACTCGAAGTGTTCGGTGCGCTGAAGGAGGCGATAAAGGGGTAAAGCCTTTTCTTCTAAGCGGGAGATAAAGCGGCTTAGAGCCGCCACGCATCCAGTTAACTTCTGGATTTGTTTGAGGTCTTTTGGGGTAGCCAACTGTGACAAAGCTTGGATTTTGGCCGGGTTAGCTTCAATACCTCTACTGGAGACAATGAAACCGAGGAGCTTTCCGGCTGGTACGCCGAAAATGCATTTTTCTGGATTGAGCTTGATGTCGTATGTTCGGAGGTTGTCGAATGTGAGCCTCAAGTCGTCTATCAAAGATTCGACGTGTTTGGTTTTGACGACCACATCGTCTACGTATGCCTCTACTGTTTTGCCGATTTGTTTCTCTAGACATGTCTGAATCATGCACTGATATGTTGCGCCGGCGTTTTTTAGCCCAAAAGGCATTGTGTTGAAACAGAAGGGACCGTATGGTGTGATGAATGTCGTTGCGGCTTGGTCGGACTCCGCCATCTTGATTTGGTGGTAACCGGAGTATGCGTCGAGGAAACACAATGACTCGTGTCCTGCGGTAGCATCAATAATTTGATCGATGCAGGGGAGGGGGAAGGGATCCTTTGGGCAAGCTTTATTAAGGTCCTTGAAATCGACACAAAGGTGCCAGGATTTATACTTCTTTGGTACCATCACCAGGTTTGCTAGCCAGTCCGGGTATTTTATTTCTCTGATGAATCCGGCCTCCAATAACTTGGCTAGTTCCTCTCCAATGGCCTGTCTCTTAGGTTCGGAGAAACGCTGAAGAGCTTGCTTGACCGGCTTGAATCCCTTTAGGATATTAAGGCTATGCTCGGCCAGCCTGCGTGGGATTCCTGGCATGTCTGAGGGATGCCAGGCGAATATGTCCCAATTCTCGTGCAGGAACTCTCGTAGTGCGGCGTGCACGGCGGTGTTTAACTGTGCCCCGATGGAGGCTGTTTTTGTAGGGTCCGTTGGGTGGACTTGGAATTTGACTATTCATCCGCTGGTTTAAAAGAGGTGGACTTGGATCTCTGATCGAGTATCACGTCGTCCCTGTCCACTTTGGAGCGTAGCATGGTTAATTCCTCGGCCGAGAGGGCTTCGGATAATGCCTTGAGGGCCAGTGCGGCTGTTTTGTTTTCGGCGCGGAGTGCTGTGTTTGGATCACTGGCGAGGGTGATGATTCCATTGGGCCCGAGCATTTTGAGCTTCATGTACCCATAATGGGGTACGGCTTGGAAGATCGTGAACGCCTCACGCCCTAAAAGGGCGTGGTATCCACTGCTGAACGGGGCCACTTGAAATGTAATTTCTTCGGACCTATAGTTCTCTGGCGTACCGAATACCACATCTAGTGTGATTTTCCCAGCGCATCGTGCCTCTCGACTGGGTATGATTCCCCTGAAGGTTGTGCTACTTTGCTCAATGCGGTTCCAGACTATTTCCATTTTTTGAAGAGTTTCCTCATAGATGAGGTTTAATCCGCTGCCGCCGTCCATGAGTACTTTGGTGAGTTGAAAGCCATCCACAATTGGACTGAGGACCAGTGCGGCTGGTGCTCGGGCTGTTCGGAATTTAGGTTCGTCACTGGCATTGAAGGTAATAGCCGTGTCACTCCATGGATTTATTGCTACTACGTGGCAGATTTCGGCCATGCTGCGGAGTGTTCGCTTGCGCCTATTATTTGATGCGAAGGTCTCAAAGACTGTTAACACCGTATTGTTATCCACGGGATGGTGCTCTATGGCATTTGGGATAAGAAGATCCTCACCACTTTTGGCCACCTACCGGAGTATCCAACATGCTCTAAGGCTGTGTGTTGGTATTGTGTCCGCTGTGCTATGAATTTTGCAGGGTCCGTTAAGCCATCCCTCCAGTACGGTTCCATGCCCTGTAGAGGTTTTTTCTTTCTTTGCAACTAGCTTGGGTGTCTTATGATAGTGCACCCTTTTACTTCGGACTGGGTGTATATTCAGAGCTGGATTATCCCAAAATTTCGTTTCGGTTTTCCAAGCGCTTTCCATCGCACAGTACTTTCGTACTATGGACGGAAAGTCAGCGAAGCGTGATATGTCACAGTGACTTTAGGCGTTAAGGATTCCCTTGTCCGTGCAATTATTGCAGAAAAGTGTGATTGCATCTTCCTCGTGACAGTCCTTAACCTTGTTCATCACAAGGAGGAATCTGGCCCAATAATGATGTACTGTTTCATGGGGCTCTTGCCTGATGTGGGAAAGATCGTTTATGTCTGGGTGGGTGGGTGGATTTGAGTCCGAACCCCTACCCGATCTAAGACCCAGGGGTTGAGGAGTTTCCAATCTTCGAAGTTCTGGTTCCGGAGTGCTGCCCGATAAGTCTAGCCCACTGCCTGATTCTAGGTTCAGGGCCTAGGTGATGTCCTCCCGTAAGCGGGTATCCAGCTCGGAGAGCTCAGGAATACGGACATAGTTAGTCCTCAAAATAGAGGAAGAGTTACCACATTGTTCCTCCACCACCGCAACATGATGGGTGACCGATGGAGAGTTAATCTCCCTTTGATCGGGTTTAAGCCCAATCCGATCATAGTCCATAGCGACTCCCAAGGTGGCGATGCGATCCAAGAGTTCGTTTAGGGAAGAGAGCTCCATTGGATCCATCTGCTCGGCGAATTCCGAGCCGACGTGGAGGCTGTTTTTGATGACCCGAGAAGTCATCGTCGGTGCAGCTGCCGAACAGGCAGTCATGACAAAACTGCCTAGCCGGAGATTTTGGCCGATAGCTAGAGCTCCCCCGGCAGTAATGTTGTTTTTAACAACGAGATGAGGCATCCTTCCTTACGGCGACGTCACAGAGGAACTCTCAACAAAAGCACCAATGTCGGTGTCAAAACCGGCGGATCTCGGGTAGGGGGTCCCGAACTGTGCGTCTAAGGCCGATGGTAACAGGAGGCAGGGGACACGATGTTTTACCCAGGTTCGGGACCTCTTCATGGAGGTAAAACCCTACGTCCTGCTTGATTTATTCTTGATGATATGAGTATTACAAGAGTTGATCTACCACAAGATCGGAGAGGCTAAACCCTAGAAGCTAGCCTATGGTATGATTGTATGTTGTCCTACGGACTAAAACCCTCTGGTTTATATAGACACCAGAGGGGGCTAGGGTCACACAAGGTCGGTTACAAAGGAGGAGATATACATATCCGTATTGCCTAGCTTGCCTTCCATGCCAAGTAGAGTTCCATCCGGACACGAGATGAAGTCTTCAATCTTGTATATTCATAGTCCAACAGTCTGGCCAAAGGATATAATACGGCTATCCGGATACCCCCTAATCCAGGACTCCCTCAGTGCCTGTCTTATAGCGGACGAGTGTGCGAAAGATGTAATATTTGAATGAACTTGCTCGTGTGATCCTGTATTATGAAAACTTGTTCATATGCACTATGCAATGCTTGTTTGAATTTAAAATATTACCTTCTGTTTGGCTATTTATCAAATATGAGAGATGGCTAGTCGTTGGCTTCTGCCCCCATGCCATGAGTGATGGGGTGTTCGGGATAAACCTGAGCACTCTTGTTCCCATTTTTGGGTCCTTCGAGGGAGGTGCTCAGCACAACGAACAAGGCAATCGGACTATAATGCTTTATCACTCTCACTTAGCCATAGAATTCTATAATTTTAAATTTTGGCGAAGCCCCTAGTATTCGGAAGGCCGAATTCGTGGTGCTATACACACCTTAAGCCGGACAAAGCCGACTCCTCGCTCTAAGCAGCATTAGTCTTTAGGGACTCAAAACCTCTCGAACAGCAACCAGTCTCTCGCCTTATCATGACAGTCAGTTTTAGCTTTCTCTACTGAGGTGCTTAGCCCAGCAGAACCGGGGCACAATGGCAGTAGTTCTCCCAGTGCTACCTTAGCCGATATAGCGGAACGTAAGGTACCAAAACATGGGAGCCGGGAAAACCCAACTATTGACCCAAGACATGATTCGGAGCTGATGCATATAGTGCTATAAGTTCGGGGTGCGACACTGTCGAAAGTGTTTGGACTTCTCATGCCGTATTATGGGGTATGCTTAAGCCCCTGGCGTATTGGCCGTACCAGAGTGTACGGGTGTTGGATGTCATGAATGAACATAGTCTTAGTGCAATAATAGTCTTAGTGCTATGCATTGTTTATTTAAAGCTGAATAATACAAGTAGTGCGATAAGCGAAAAGTAGGACTATTTGACATGTCCCTTCCAAGGGCAAGCTGAGGAATGGTATTAAAGCAAGTATTTCACTCGTTATCGTAATCCACCTGGGAGTTCCGCGGTGCGACGTAGCTTTCTGCCTGCTTGGTTTCTGCATCATGTGTCCAGCAATCATACTGCTGGACAGGATTTCCAGATATTAAAGTCCTGAAAGAGAAAAATAACAGAGCGGGAAGCCCCTAGTGCGGTTGAGCCACGTCTTGGGGCGTGTTGTAGTCGTGCCCCCCTCCCCACCTGTGCCCATGGTATTTTTAATCGTAATTATGTACGCGTGGCACGGATTTCACCGTTTGGCTGGGACCGGGGTGGGGGCCACATTGCTATGCGAGCTCGGAACATGCCAGGCAGTCTTGTTGCCGATTACTCCGGGCGCGCTTGAAGGTGTCCGGGTCCTTAATCGCTGAACTAGTGGATTGCCTTAAGAGGCTGCTTTGCGGTTCTGCTGCGAGGGCCGCAGTGTGCTCCTCCATGCGGAGAGAGCGCTCTGTGTTTCCATTAACTGTGATGACCCCCCGAGTCCTGGCATCTTGAGCTTGAGGTATGCGTAATGCGGTACCACATTGAATCTCGCAAATGTGGTTCGCCCGAGCAGTGCATGATAGCCACTGCGGAACGAGACTATATCGAAGATTAACTCTTCGCTTCGGAAGTTATCCAGGGATCCGAAGACCACTTCCAGTGTGACTGAGCCTGTGCAATGGGCCTCTAAACCTGGTATGACGCCTTTGAAGGTCGTTTTTGTGGGTTTGATCCTTGAGGGGTCTATACCCATTTTGCGCACTGTGTCCTGGTAAAGCAGGTTCAGGCTGCTGCCGCCATCCATAAGGACACGAGTGAGGTGAAATCCGTCAATGATTGGGTCTAGGACCAGTGCGGCGAATCCGCCATGACGGATACTAGTGGGGTGGTCCCTGCGATGGAAGGTGATCGGACAAGAGGACAATGGGTTGAACTTTGGGGCGACTGGCTCCAACGCATATACATCCCTTAGCGCACGCTTCCGCTCCCTCTTGGGGATGTGGGTTGCGTATATCATGTTCATCGTCTGCACTTGTGGGGGGAACCTCCTCTGTACTCCGGTGTTCGGCTGCCGGGGCTCCTCCTCGTCATCGCTATGTGACCCCTTATCTTTGTTTTCGGCATTTAACTTGCCGGCCTGCTTGAGCACCCAACAATCCCTGTTGGTGTGCTTGGTTGGCTTGTCAGGGGTCCCGTGTATTTGACATGAGCGGTCGAGTATACGGTCCAAACTGGACGGGCCCGGAGTGCTTCTTTTGAATGGCTTTTTCCGCTGACCGGGTTTAGAGCCTTTGAATCCGGCATTGACTGTCGTATCCTCGGTATTGTCGCCGTTAATGCGGCGCTTATGTTTGTTGCGACGTGACCTGCCATTGCCATCCTTGGTATCTGAAGTACCATGGTTCTTTGATATGTTATTGTTGCGAGCCAGCCAGCTGTCTTCTCCCGCACAAAAGCGAGTCATGAGTGTCGTGAGGGCTGCCATAGATTTCGGCTTTTCCTGGCCAAGGTGCCGGGCGAGCCACTCGTCGTGGATGTTATGCTTAAAAGCTGCTAGGGCTTCTGCATCCGGACAGTCGACGATTTGATTCTTCTTTGTTAGGAACCGTGTCCAGAATTGCCTGGCCGACTCCTCTGGCTGCTGAATTATGTGGCTCAAGTCATCGGCATCCGGTGGTCGCACATAAGTGCCCTAGAAGTTGTCGAGGAATGCAGCTTCCAGATCTTCCCAATAGCCAATGGACTCTGCTGGCAAGCTGTTGAGCCAATGCCGAGCTGGTCCTTTGAGCTTGAGTGGGAGGTATTTGATGGCGTATAGATCATCACTATAACGCCCTCGATGCGGCTATATCTCCCACGTGTCGAAGCACGACTTAGAGGCATAACCGCATTGAAAGCAATGTCGCAAGTGAGGTAATCTTCACACAACCCATGTAATACATAAGGGAAAAAGATACATAGTTGGCTTACAATCGCCACTTCACACAATTACATGAATAAAGCATTACATCAACCAGTTACAAACAAGGCCCGACTACGGAGCCAAAATAAAAGAATACTACCCCAAATGCGACAAGGTCCCCGATCGACCCCAACTAGGCTCCACTACTGATCAACTAGAAAAGGAACAACACTACGAACAAAGTCTTCATCGAGCTCCTCCTTGAGCTTGGTTGCGTCATCTGCACGGTTCAACGGCACCTGCAAGGTGGTTTTGGAAGTATCTGTGAGTCACGGGGACTCAACAATCTCACACCCTCGCGATCAAGACTATTTAAGCTCATAGGTAAGGTGAAAGGTATGAGGTGGAGCTGCAGCAAGCGACTAGCATATATGGTGGCTAACATACGCAAAAGAGAGCGAGTAGAGAAGGCAAAGCACGATCGAGAAACTATGATCAAGAAGTGATCCTAGAACAACCTACGTCAAGCATAACTCCAACACCGTGTTCACTTCCCGGACTCCGCCGGAAAGAGACCATCACGGTTACACACGCGGTTGATGCATTTTAATTAAGGTCAACTTCAGGTTTTCTACAACCGGACATTAACAAATTCCCATCTGCCCATAACCGCGGGCACGGCTTTCGAAAGTTCAAAACCCTGCAGGGGTGTCCCAACTTAGCCCATGACAAGCTCTCACGGTCAACGAAGGAATAGACCTCCTCCCGAGACATTCCGATCAGACTCGGTATCCCAGTTCTACAAGACATCCTCGATAATGGTAAAACAAGTCCAGCAAGACCACCCGCTGTGCCGACAAATCCCGATAGGAGCTGCACATATCTCGTTCTCAGGGCACACCGGATAAGCTAAGCATACAGGAGCCGACGTAACCCAAGTTGCCAAGGGATGGCCCTGCACAGTGCTCTGGGTTGGACCAACACTCAGAGGAGCACTGGCCCGGGGGTTTAATAAAGATGACCCTTGGGCTGGCCTAACCCAAGGGAAAAAAGGCTAGGTGGCAAATGGTAAAACCAATGTTGGGCCTTGCTGGAGGAGTTTTATTCAAAGCGAACTGTCAAGGGGTTCCCATTATAACCCAACCGCGTAAGGAACGCAAAATCCGGGAACATAACACCGATATGACGGAAACTAGGGCGGCAAGAGTGGAACAAAACACCAGGCATAAGGCCGAGCCTTCCACCCTTTACCAAGTATATAGATGCATTAATTAAATAAGATATATTGTGATATCCCAACAAGTAAACATGTTCCAACAAGGAACAACATCTCCATGTTCCAACAAGGAACAAACTTCAATCTTCACCTGCAACTAACAACGCTATAAGAGGGCCTGAGCAAAGCGGTAACATAGCCAAACAATGGTTTGCTAGGACAAGGTGGGTTAGAGGCTTGGTTCACAAAATGGGAGGCATGATAAGCAAGTGGTAGGTATCGCAGCATAGGCATAGCAAAAGAGTGAGCATCTAGCAAGCAAAGATAGAAGTGATTTCAAGGGTATGATCATCTTGCCTGAAAACCCGCAAGGAAGAAGAACGAGTCCATGAAGAAGACAAATGGACGTAGCCGAACGGATCCTCACACACGCAACGTTACCGGAACCAACCCGAAGAAACAACACCGGAAAAGAGCAAACAACATAGTAAACAACCATCACATAAACATGTCATGATGCACAATCAAGTATGATGCATGTCCGGTTTAATGAAGCATGGCATGGCAAAATGCACAAACAATCCTACAAATTAAGTGGAGCTCAACATGCAACTCCGTTGCATATTGACGAAACACCACATTCGAGTTATTTAGTTCGATCTTGTTTGTGTACCCAACAATATTCAATGTTGTTAGAATGGCATGAGGTGAAGCATGATGAAACTACCTAATCTAGGCAAGTTTAAATGAGGCCGGAAGCAACGAACAACAATTCCGGAAACTCCTCATGAGCTTATTATAGATTTGGTACTGTTCTGCCCTAAACACAATTTTAGAGTTGTTAAGCATGCAAAGTGAAGCCACCATGTTAAACTAGGCAAAATTCTACCCCATTTACATATAAAGTTTATTAAATTTGGAGCTACGGTTAATTAGTTATGAATTAAGTCATTTTAGCATGGCATAGGAGCAAATTTAATCAAACATCATTTTAAACATTTTAAACATAGATGAAAGTTTCATATAATTAACCTACACATAATTCTACGCATTTTTCATATATAATTCATTTTAATCCGATGCACGAATTGTGAGTTATTAAATGCATGAAGTGCAAGGGGTTTTCTGTAAACTGCAGTGCTCTGATTAAATGGACAAATTCGCAGCGCACAGAAAAAAACAACTATGGGCTGGATCTGAGAAGAACTGGGCTGCTCACCCATGGACTTGACACGTGAGGCAGAGGTGAACTGGGCCGGCTGGGGTGAGAAGTGTGCGCTGGGCCTTGGCCCGTTCGGTGGAGGAGGGAGGTAGGCCGCGAAGGGGCAAGCTGGGCCTGGAGGCTGCTGGTCTAGGCGCAGTCATCAGGCGCTGGTGTTGGGCCGAATCTGGTAGGAAGCAGGCCGGCTAGGTGGCCTGGGGAGGCACGGGCGCGGTCAACGCTCGCGGGCGCTGGATCGGAGCAGGTCGACGCGGATGAAGTCACATCGCTCGATGCAGAGGAACAGGAGGCAGAGGCGAGGCGACGCCATGGGGCTTGGGAGTGATGCTGATCCGGCGACGACGGCGCAACAACGGGAGGCCGGGAACGGGCGGCGGCGCTCCAGGGTTGCAGGATTTGGTGACCTCCATCCATGGCAGCTCAAGGTCGGCAGCGCTGGGTGGCCTCTGGGAGACAGAGAGCTCCAAATGAGAGAGAGAAAAACGGGAAAAGAGGAAGGGAAGGAGAAGGGCGGCGAGAGGGGTCCTGATAGAGGTGGTTGCCGGCGTCGACGAGGGACTCGATCGGGAGATCCTCTCCCGTTCCTGATCGACGAGTCTGTCGCGAGAGGTGGCCTCGATCCGATCTGGATCGAGCGCTGCAGAAGGCTCGGGCGCGCTGATGGTCGTCAGATCCCCATCTGGCGGCCACAGATGGATGGTTGGGAGGCTGGATCTGGGCCGGATTCGATTGGTGGTGGAGGAAAAATGAGGAGAGGGCTGGTCTGGTGGCGGTGAAGGGACAGATCCCCTAGGGATTAGGGTTTGACTAGAGTTTGGACCGGTGAATATATACAGCAGGTGGACTAGGCTTAGGGGCTACCTCGTCCCTCCGATCGTAATCGGACGGTCGCGAAAAATAGGTTAGGTAGCCCAAAGAGAAAAACGGAGACATTTTGTAGATGTTCGGGGATGATCCGGATCCAACGGTGACGACTGTCCGGGTCGGGTCCGGGACAATTTTCGGACGCGCGCGCGAGGAGGGCTGCGGGCTAATGGGAGAGGTTAGGTTGGACCTGGCTGTAGGTAGTGCGCTGTGTAGATGGTCTCGAGCTGACAGAAGAGAAGAGAGGGAGGCCCGGCGACTGTTTCCGGAGACCGAAAACGTCCGACGTTAGACCGGCTATAATGCCGCTATAGTTTAACGGTTGGGCTATCAAACGAACTCCGAATGCGATGAAACTTGACAGACGGTCTATCTACACTATAATAAGACCACACGCCAACTTTTATCCCATTTTGAGAACATTTCCCGGCCACTTATAAAATACTATTTCGGACATGCCGTGGGCGCGTGCAAGTGTGGTTGGGCTCAGAACGGGCAATAGAAGGAACTGGGGGAACCCGGACGAATGTAGGTTTTGAAAACATGATGATGCAATGCACATGATGAGATGACAAGATGCAACACGCAAGCAAAAGACAAGGCAACAACAGCGAATAACTGGACGACACCTGGCACATCGGTCTTGGGGCGTTACAACACTCCACCACTATGAGAGGATCTCGTCCCGAGATCTAGAATGGCACCGGGGAAAACGGAAAAGAAAGAGAAGAGGTAAAACTAAGTTGCTCCTTTGACAAACGAGTGAGACCAAAGAACCTTGAAAAGGTTAAGTCATTTCGAGAAAAGAATACAACGGAGGTGAACGAACTTGAAAACACTCCGTTAGAAAAGAGGAACAAGGAAGAACAAATTCAGGCAGCACTCCGGTTGAAAGGAGATGCAAGGCTTGATAAGGCGAAAATAACTTGAGCAAAAAGGCACAACACTCCGGTTAAATGAATAAACCAAGAAAAGAACACGATCCTAACAAAACAAGAAGATGGGTTGAAGAGAGCAACATCACAATGCCTCCGGAACAAAAGTAAGAATGGAATGGAATGAACGAAGGGGAACACGATCTTGAGAGAGCACACTTACAACAAATACTAGACCGGAGTTGTTTGAAAACCAACAAGGAAAAGAATAAGCTTGATATGGACTTATAGAAGACATCTCAAAAATTATGAGGTGAAATTCTGCCACTAACGGAAAACAATGGATTGGATTGATATCAACAAGAATACGAGAAGCTATATCACCGGGAGGATAAAACAAGAAGTTGGGTCATTTATAAGAACCATAATTAGCAACAATCCTTAGGGAAAGCTTTAGGTGAAATATAATCCAAGATAACTTCAATGAAGAGGTTGATGGATTGAGAAGAGCTCATGCTCGAAGGACTTGATGGGTTTAAACTATCTCATACTTGACAACTTGCGAATCATGAAACATGAAGGGACATTGTCAAGAAAGACATAACACCATCTCAAAAGATAAGGGGGAACAATTGCACTCCGGATTGCAAGATGAAGAATGCTTGAGCTCCTTAGAAAAGAATCTTGATGAAAACTTTGAGATGGAATTAAATCCTTTATGAAACATCATGTAGAGCCTCCCTGAAGAACTCTGGTAACAAAGGGTAATGACAAGAAAGAGAAGTTGAAAACACAAGGTGCAACCTTGCGATGATTGGAAGAGCTCTAAGACGAGATAAGTTGAAACTTGGAGCTCCGGAAAAGAAAAGATGAATCAAGTGAAACCGAGAATTTGATGAGCCTCCGTAATAAATAATTGAATATACTCGATGAAACAAGAATAAAAATTACATTATGCTTATCCTTCACCATTTAAATTGATGACAAGCAATGGATTTGGCATACTACTTATTCTCGTAGAAAGGATTAAAAGAGATATATCAAAACTTGAGAAGGTCTTCAACGAACCACCGGTAGAATTGAAATAACAAAGAAATTGATGAGGAAGAAAAGTCTTGAACGAACCACCGTAAGAATTAAAATGAACAAAGAAAAGATAAGGACAACACCGGGAAGAATTAGCAAATGAATGAAGAAGCTTGAGAGAATTTAGATACATGAGAACGAAGCGATCACGAGCTGATAAGAGAATACTTGAATGATGCACCAGTAAGATTTGGAGTATGAGAGCTGAAAGCTGGAATGAATAAATTCTGAGATGATGGGCTCCGGAGAAACAAATTGAAAAGAATCTTGAATTTCTTCGGATAGGTGAAAAGAATTCTCACGATCAAAAACAATTACGAGAGGATGGCAACAAGCTAGAATCACGAATCTTGAAGAGAATGGAGCAAGATTAAAGAGAAACTCTTCTTCGGTCTTCAAAATCCGAGAATGACGATGAGTAACACCACCAAGAATTATTGAGGCACACTGGAATGAAGAATGGAAAAGTTGAGCCAACGATGAAAAGAATTTGAAAGATCTTGGAGAAAAGCATTTGACTGATGAAAATTCATTCATACATCCAACTTGGAAAAGAATTTGAGAGTAACGCCGGGAAAAGAGAAGAGTCAGGTAAGATCCTGGGAGAAGACCTGTGGGTTAGGGCTCACTCAAAAGAAACATCGTTGAATGATTTAAAAGATAGATTGCACCGGTTGAATTAAATGGCTAGAATGAGATAACAATCTCGAAAGAGCTTGAAATGATTACGAAAGTAGAGTGGAAACACGAATCTACTGAGATATTTTGAGCACTCCGAAACAATAGAATAGCGAGAAGTGAATGAATATGAGCAGCACCGGCATGATAGGGTATTTGAAACGAGGAGAAAGATATGATCAATAACGCTTGAATTTAAACCACCGGAGAAGAAAAAATGAGTAAAGGGTGACAAACTTGAAGCTCCGTTAGAATCTTCATGAGAATCATCGGACACAAACATTGAAAGAAAAGAATGGAGAGACTTCCATTGATACCATGGATACTTGACTAAGGAATCTGAGTCCTTAAGAAACAAGGGTGGGAGGGAGGGACAACAAAGACAACTTAGGATGGATGAACGAACACCATTTAGAAAGCTGAGATTGAATCTTGCGGATGTTGAACATGAACGGATCCGCTTGGCGAGAGACACACCGGTTGAAAAGGCTTGACATGACAAACTCGATTATCATGAAGGATTAGTATTCACATGAGAACACCGCTTAGGAAAAGGCATGGAATCAACACTTGACATTGAAGCAACTCGAATTTCACAACTCAAAACAAAACAAAGCATTGGCTTGCAGAATAAGCCAGAACAAACATATGATAGAGATTTCGTCCGAAATTTTCGTGGTGTGGCCTACACGGGCTCGATCATACAACACCATCATGTACAAGGCAGTGCACATGACATACGAAGTGTCCCCGAGTCGGCATAGCCAAGGACTCTTTAAGACAAAACGAGACCACTGTAAAACCGACCGTGAATAGGCGGACCACTAGACGTCGAAGCCCAATTTCATATCATACATCTGTCGGAAAGATATCCTAAGAGCTACTTGAATTCCCACTTATAAACTCCCGAAATTTTCCGGTTATGCAATCAGCTGTTGGGGATACAGGGGAAGCATAATATCTCACCCAAAACTAGCAAATCCTACATCCAGCTGTATCCATCCTTCAACACATAACCAAGAAACCTTCAGAAATCGTCTACCTCAACCGTCGAAAAGCATCCGTTATACAAGTTATGGCAATACTCCCGAACTCCCGCCCCAGTACTAGGTGGCGTCGAGGTTATCTCACCAACGAACTGCATAAAAGAGATTTTCGATGTCGGCGTACTAAACTCAGGTATTCCAGAACTGCAACGATAAAATTGTGATGACAACACCTCGGAGCTCAACTCCCCAGGACACTGCCACAACCCCTAAAGACAGGAGGCACCAAGAACAATGTTCTCGTCGCAAAACCATCGGAACGATTCCAAGATACCCGCGTGATCCTAAAAAAATTAGTGAAAAATTTGAGAAGAGAAGAGTCAAAACTCTACGTCAGGATGCCTTACCAGAGCGATGAGGAGACTGGGGAGTAAAAAGAATTCCTAAACGCTCCGATATTGTCAGGACCCCGATTCCAAGCCACATCGATCTAGCCGGTAACACCTCATATCACTTTGCGGCCTCACGCACGGTATCCCATGGGTGTCGCCTTACCATGGCCCGGGACCATTTGCGCCTATTGGCTCACGTATATGATAGTGTCGCTAGCAGCCATATGACAGAGAACCCGGGCCGACATGGCTAGTCATGAACCCAGAGCGGCACAGACCTATGGAGACAGGCATACATGAATCACATCGAGCATGTCGGTCATCAGCGAGTGATTCCGGGCTGTAGCACTAGGCCAACAGGACTCCGAGGAACCCAGGCTGTAGCAGGCTAGGCAGGACTCCGGATATCACCGCGTGACATTTCCCCGAAGGGACAGACATAGGAAAAAAGTGAAACACATGCCGGCCAGTCAAGTGTCCTGAACAGTAGCGCTGGGCTAGCAGGACTCCGGTGAACCGGGCTGTAGCGGACTACTATGGCTCGAGGAACACTAGACTACATTTCCCCATAAGAAGGGCTGCCAAGGATAAACAACTAGATTGTCGGATCCCACTCATACCAAGCATTTCAATCATACACACAATATGCCCGATATGAGTACATACAACATGGCATCACAACAAAACTCTACAAATCAAGTACTTTATTTAAAGGCTCCAGAGAGCCATACATAACATGTTCCTACAGATAGGGGGTCACATGACCCGACACTCAAGTCATACAATCATACAAGCACATGCGGAAGCAACTAGTCTGAGTACAGACTCTAGAAAGAAAGAAGGCTTCTCGAAGCCTGTCTATCTACATAGGGCCCTCCATGGCCAGGATCACCACCTGGGTGGCTAGTCACTCGTCGACGTCAAGATCTACGTAGAACCCATCGGAGGGGGCGGTGTTGTCGTGTGAAAACAGTAATTAAGCAAACATGAGTACAAAGGTACTCAGCAAGTCTTACATCAGAACCTAATATACATGCTTATTCTCAAGAAGGTGGTGGGGTTATTGCAGCAAGCCAGCGGGCTAAGCTATCCTACGGAACTTCACTAGTAAAATAGTTTTCGCACACGAGTCCACAACTCACCAACACAATACTCCACCGAGGATCCTCCCTCGTCATCCTCCGAGAGGGCCATCCTCGGTACTCACACTTGTCTTGAGTCTTTTAGTAGTATCCATTAACTTGTCTATGAATTGTATAGGCAACCAAGTAGTCCTTTACCGCGGACGCGGCTATTCGAATAGTTTTATACCCTGCAGGGGTGTACTTCTCCATACACGCTTTCACCACTTACCGCCGTTTACACGACATGTACTCGGCAACCTTCAAGCAGAAGCCCAGCGAGGGTGTCGGCCACGGCCTACCTAAACACTTAAGTCTCTAGTCCAAGTTTATCGCCTATCCAGGTTCCATCCGCAGGGAGTCCAGTCGAGGTTTCCACTTACGGCCCCGAACGATGTGAACAGGGTTCCCGAGACACCAAACGGGTGACTCGGTACACCGTGCCACGGTGTATCTACCGCAACATAGCCCACCCCTAGGGACAGCGCTACGCACGGCCGCCAACACATAACCTACAAACACCAGAAACAATTGCAACTCCTGGACAGAGTACTAGGGTGATTAAGGAGCCGAGAGGGTCAATTAAGGATCCCAATGCATGGTAGTAGCTGAATCTTAAATCACACATGCAGATCTCAGTTCTTAGGGACGGCCTCAATGAAACAACCCACCATGTACTCCTACATGGCCTCTCATCGATACCTTTACCAAAACATGTTCAACACATCCCTCATATTACCGACATAAGCATTTCACTCCAGCTCATCACCCAGATGAACCAGACCTGACACAACTCTAAGCATAGCAGGCATAGCAATGTAGGAATCACATACATGGCTCAATCAACTCCTACACATGCTAGTGGGTTTCATCTAGTTACTGTGGCAATGACAGGTCATGCAGAGGATAAGGGTTCAACTACCGTAGCAAACAGCAGTTTGAATCGCGTTGTCTTAATGCAGTAAACAAGAGCAGAAGCGAGAACATGGGTTTGTATCGGAATGATCAATGGGTTACTTGCCTGATGGAGTGGTAGAGGGATACTGCCCTTCAGTTGGATACTCGTGAATATCCTCGGAGGCAGAACCTACCACGAAGAACACATCGAAACACAATCAACACATGACGATATGCAACAATATGATGCATGCTATGACATGGCAATATGAATGTGTTTTGGCCTAATGTGAGCTAAAACAGAAGGGGATGAACTCATTTGAATCAAAGATTCAAATATTAGCTCATTAAACATGGCCTTAATAGTGCATTACCTTATTCTGCTTAAACAGCAAGGTTAACTTGTTTTGTCATGCATGAAACCATTACAGATGGATAGATTGAATTTTTCTGATCATTTTTCATATATAAATCTTTACATTTGGAGCTATGGTTGATTTTCTATGATTTTTAGAAGTTTTGACTATTTTCTGGAATTTCCTGTATAAGAATAATTCCAGTAATTTAATTACTGCGTCAGCATTACGTCAGGGTGACGTCAGTGGTCAACGGGGACGTCCAGGTCAAACCTGACTGGTGGGTCCCGCGTGTCAGTAGTTAATTAAACTAATTATTTTTAGTTAAGACTAATTTGATTTAGTTAGGGGGGCCCACTTGTCATTGACTCGGGGGGGTCAAACTGGGGTCAAACCCCTGGTTAGCGGGGCTAATCCCGCCGGCGAGGCCAGACGCGGCGACGTGCTGCGGGATTTTCCCACAGGGCTCCATTTGCTACGCAGAGAGCAGCTACGGGCAGCTGGTGCTCGCCCGCATCCAGCCGTGGTGATGGCTTGGCCGGGGAGTGGCCGGAGCATCGCCGGCGACGAGGTCAGGCAGAGGCCGAAGCTCGGGCCAGCTCGGGCGTGTGGCTGCAGTGGCCTAGGCGGTGCAGCGCTAGCACCTACAGCCTCTACGCGGCGCGAGGAGTGTGACGGACACAAGCCCGTGACCAAAAGGTCACCGGAGTGACGCCGGCGTCGAGCTCGCGCGGCGGCGTGCTACGGTGAGGAAGGGGGCGGCGTCTACAGAGGCCAAACGAGCACGGAAGCTAGGGGAAGAGGAAGAGGAGCTCACAGCGGGGTCAGAGAGGGGGTCAGCGAGCTCGGGGAGGTCCTGGCGGCGGAGAATCGACCGGAGATGGCTCGGGTGCCCGAGGTTGAAGACGAGGGCGAAGACGGCATTCGGCGGCGTTTGGAGTCGCGTGGGTCAGCGGAGAGGTTCAGGGCGACGAGGCGGAGCTATTGGGCTCGTCGGAGGGGCGAGGGGGTGGCTCTGGTGGCGTCTATGGCGAACGGCAGCGAGGCTCGCGGTCGGCCATCGCGGGAGAGAGTGAGGGAGATGAGGGGGAGAGTGAGGGAGGATGAGAGGGGGACGTGGGGGTCGCGTGGCATCCCTGGACGTCTCCAGGGCGTCGGCAGAAGCAGGAGGTGGCCGGCGTGTGGCCGCGGGTGCCGGCCACGCACTCCGCGTCCTTCTGGCGGGAGGAGGACGACGACTGGCAGGGCAAGTCGGCTGGGCCGAGCCAGGTGGGATGGGCCAGCACAGGTAAGGCCCAGGTGGGCTTCCCTCTCTCTCTTTTTTTTGATTTTTTTCTGTTTTTCTATTTAACTGCAACTGTTGGGCTTTATTAAAAATACTAAAACGTTTCCAAAAATCCTGAAAATAATTGTGGGCTCTGTTTAGAATATATCCAACAGCAAACATTTATTTCCATAATTATTTGAGCATTTAAATTATTTTATAGCATTTAAATGCCCAAATTCAAATACTTATGATTTAATTCAATGACCTTCTGTTGACCTAGAAAATTTTGCACCAATTTTGCCAGAGGTTCTACCCCAAGACAAAGAGGGTGAACTTTATAGAAGGGCATTTCAGGTTCATTGAAAATAATTTTAGTAAACCCTAGTTGTTTCCAGGGGGGTGTTGGGGGTTTCTGCCTTCCCCATTTCAAATTTAAGAGGAATTTAAACATGATGCACACTCTAATGCTTGAACTAGCTAGGGTGTGACAACTCACCCCCACTCAAAAGAATCTCGTCCCGAGATTTAGGATCCTCCGGGAAGAAGGTGGGGTACTCGAGTCGAAGACGATCCTCCCTTTCCCAAGTGGCTTCTTTCTTGGAATGGTGTGACCATTGAACCTTGAAAAACTTGATATTATGACATCGAGTGGTACGCTCGGCTTGATCAAGGATACGAACGGGATATTCCCGATTGGAGAGATAATCTTGTAGATCAAGAGTTTCGTGGTCCACTCCACGGATGGGATCCGCGAAGCAACGCCTGAGTTGAGAAACGTGGAAGACATCGTGAACTCTGGAAAGATGCAAAGGTAGTTCCAATTGGTAGGCAACTTCTCCTCGTTTGGCAAGAATGCGAAAGGGTCCAATGTAACGAGGAGCCAATTTGCCTTTGATACCGAAACGATGGGTTCCCTTTAACGGGGTAACCCGAAGGTAGGCCTTCTCGCCGACTTCATAAGTCATAAGCTTATGTTTACGATCATATTGACTCTTTTGACGAGATTGGGCTGTTTTCAATTTCTCACGAATAACGTGAACCTGCTCTTCTGCTTCCTGAATCATATCCGGGCCAAAGAGTTGTCTTTCCCCGGTTTCTGACCAGTTAAGAGGCGTTCGACATTTTCGTCCATAGAGAACTTCGAAAGGAGCCTTGCCCAAGCTGGCTTGATAACTATTGTTATAAGCAAACTCCGCGAATGGAAGGCATTTCTCCCAACTCATTCCGAACGAGATGACAGAAGCTCGGAGCATATCTTCCAGAATTTGATTGACTTGCTCTACTTGACCACTTGATTGAGGATGGAAGGCGGTACTAAAAGAGAGGCGAGTTCCCATAGCATTTTTGAAACTTTCCCAAAATTGAGAGGTGAAGAGACTCCCATGGTCTGAGTTAATTTCCAATGGAACACCATGAAGAGACACTATTCGGGAGATGTATAAATCGGCTAGCTGGCTAGCGGTGATACTCTCACGAACAGGTAGGAAATGGGCTACTTTGGAAAGACGGTCGATCACGATGAACAAGGCATTATTCCCTCTCTTGGTCCTGGGAAACCTAGTGATGAAATCCATACTGATTTTATCCCAGTTCCACTCGGGAATAGCCAAAGGTTGAAGGGTGCCAGCAGGCCGTTGATGCTCTGCTTTAACACGACGACAAATGTCGCAATTAGCAATGTATTGAGCGATTTATCTATTCATCCTAGTCCACCAAAACCTCTGGCGTAGGTCTTGATACATTTTGGTACTACCGGGATGAATGGTGAGAGGGGATTCATGAGCTTCCTTAAGGATCAACTAGCGCAGATGTTGTTTCTTGGGAACCACCAAACGGTTCTCGAAGAAGACAGCACCTCGCTCATCCATGGAGAAACATTTAGCAACTCCGCTAGCGATGTTTTCCTTAATTCGAGATATGCCCTTATCATACCGCTGAGCGGTTATGATTTGATCCATAAGGTTAGGTTTCGCTACCAGGGTGGATAGAAAACCTCGGGGAACAATGTGAAGATTAAGCTTATGAAATTCCTCGTGGAGAAGTGGTTGACTTTGTTGTAACATCAGGTTGTTACAATAGGATTTACGACTTAGTGCATCAGCCATGACATTGGCTTTGCCCGGGGTGTAAGTTATTCCTAAGTCGTAATCCGAGATCAACTCGACCCAACGTCTTTGCCTGAGATTCAAATCTGGTTGGGTGAAGATATATTTCAAACTTTGGTGATCGGTGAAGATCTCGCAACGATTACCGAGGAGGTAATGTCGCCAAGTTTTAAGTGCATGGACTACAGCTGCAAGCTCTAGATCATGGGTGGGATAATTTTCCTCATGTGGGTGTAATTGCCGTGAAGCATAGGCAATTACTTGACGATCTTGCATGAGTATGCAACCTAGTCCTTGTCGCGAGGCGTCGCAATAGATAATAAAGTCCTTGGAGAAATCTGGTGGTACGAGTACAGGAGCAGATGTCAGGCGTCTTTTCAGTTCCTGAAAGCTGAACTCGCACTGTGGAGTCCACTCGAACTTTTTATCTTTCTTGAGGAGTTCAGTTAGAGGTTTAGCAACCTTGGAGAAATTCTCGACGAAGCGGCGGCAATAGCTCGCTAAGCCAAGGAAGCTCCGAACTTGCTTGACCGTCTCAGGTGGAGTCCAATCAAGGACGGCTTGAACTCGCTCGGGATTAACTGCAATACCCTTACCAGAGATTACATGGCCTAGATAGGTCACTTCTGGCAACCAAAATTCACACTTGGAGAATTTGGCGTAAAGGCGATGCTCTCGAAGTTTCATCAATACCAGCCTTAGATGTTCGGCATGTTCCTCTTCATTCTTGGAGTAGATGAGTATGTCATCGAGGTATACTACAACGAATTTATCCAAGTACTCCATGAAGACCGAGTTCATTAACCGAGAGAAGGTGGCTGGGGCATTGGTTAAACCGAAGGACATAACGGTGTACTCATATTGGCCATAACGAGTAACAAAGGCCGTTTTGGGAATGTCCCTGTTTCTGATTTTGATTTGAAGGTAGCCCAACCTCAAATCCATCTTGGAAAAGACTGAGGATCCAGCAAGCTGATCATACAGATCGTTGATCCTGGGAAGCGGGTATTTGTTATTGATGGTGACCAAGTTGACAGGTCGGTAATCCACAACCATTCGATCCGTTCCATCCTTCTTCTTGACGAAGAGGATGGGGCAAGCCCAAGGAGAGGAACTAGGACGGATGAAACCCTTTTTCAAGGACTCATCGAGTTGGTTCTTAAGCTCGGCTAGTTCTAAGGGTGCCATCTTGTAGGGTCTTCTAGAAATTGGAACGGTTCCTGGAACAAGGTCTATCACAAACTCAACATCCCTGTCAGGTGGAACACCTGGCAGTTCTTCTAGAAAGACATCCGGAAAGTCTCGGACTACCGGAACATCCTCAAGGTCTGGAAGGGGGTTGGCATTTAAGGAGTAAAACTGGCGCTTGGCCACTCGAGTTAAGACATTGACTGTCTTGCCCGATGGGTGAGTAAGTTGAACGGTTCTAGTGGCACAATCAATCTTAGCATAATGAGCTGACATCCAGTCCATACCCAAGATGATGTTTATGTCCGTGGACCTGAGAGCTATTAAGGATGCAAGGAAGACAAGTCTATCGACAAGAATTTCATTCCCATGGCTTACTCTAGAAGTTTGCCATTTGGAACCCGGAGTTTGAATTACCATGGAAGTGGGCATGTCACAGAATGTCGTGTTATGCAATTGAGCATAGTTCTCGGATATGAATGAATGAGATGCTCCATTATCGAAAAGAACAGATGCCGGATGGCAGTTAACAAGGAGCGTACCAAGGACGACGTTGGGATCCTAATGAGCCTCCTCGGCTGAAACATAGTTGACATGGCCACGGGCAGTAGTGACCGGCTTGGCGTAGAATGTCTTTCCCGCGGGCTTACCACGGCCAACGGACTTTCCAGCTTGAATGGGATTGTTGTTCTGGGGACACTATCGGCTATAATGACCCGGCTCTCCACACTTAAAGCATGTCACCACATTGGGGCATGGAGCAACGTTAGCAGCGGGGCCACCATAGAGCTTGGGCGGTGCAAATTGCTGGTTGGGGCGAGGCGTCTCAAAGGATGGCCTCGGGATGAACCTGGGTGGCAGTGCCGTGCTTGGAATCCACACCCGGCGCTTCTGAGCTCCAGAGCTGGATGAAGAGCCAAAATCACGGGAGTGCTTGCGTGAAGCGTCATAATCAGTCTGGCCTGTCTCAGCACTGATGGCTTTATTGACCAACTTCTGAAAGGAGGTGCACTCATGCAGACGAAGATCGCGGCGAAGCTCAGGGCTAAGTCCCTTGCGGAAGCTTGCCTGCTTCTTAGCGTCAGTAGATACCTCTTCAGGGGCATAGCGTGCCAGATTCCCAAATTCATGACTATATGCATCCACAGTCAGTCTTCCTTGGGTGAAATTGCAGAACTCCTCCCTCTTGCGATCCATGAGACCTTCCGGAATGTGATGCTCACGGAAAGCCTCACTGAATTCAGTCCAAGTAGTGATTTGACCGACCGGGCGCATAGCTTCAAAATTTTCCCACCAGAGGCTAGCAGGGCCTTCGAGATGGTAGGCAGCGTAAGTAACCTTGTCGGCTTCGGCTATGTTGGCAGAACGTAGCTTGTGGGTGATGCTGCGAAGCCAGTCATCCGCGTCGAGGGGCTCGACGGAATGGTTAAACTTTGGTGGGTACAGCTTGATAAATCATTGATTGACACCAAGTCATTTCGTGGGTAGCGTGCAGTGTTCTGCTCGATCCGCTCCAGCAGGCGGTTAGTCTCACGCTTGTTTCTTTCCGCCTCCAGCATCACTTCGGCCAGAGAAGGCGGGTGAGGCAGATTTTCACCCCTGGCTGCACTGGCTTCCCCCTGCTCCGAGGCAGCAGGGTTGCTGTGGGTGTTGACCATCCTAGGAGAAAACAAGACAATGGTTTAGATAAGGATGGCTCAAACTTAGCAAGGAAGTGCGGTATGTAATGGATAACACGGAATGCAGAGATGTTCATCCGTATGTCATGGTAATATAAAACTGCCATATATATACCAATGGTCATACACACCATACATAGTTTAGTACAAGCCCAGGCTACAGTACAACTATGATGAAAGACGTTACATCTCATCGGAGGCATTCCAAGCTCCTATACATTATTTGTCTACACCTCCGGAATTGATTACACACAAAGTCATATTCCACAAGTCACGCAGGACAGTGGAGATACAACTACTACAATACTAGTGATACTACTACTAACTCAGACAACTCCGTAGTAGTCCTCATAGAGGTCACCTCCATAGCCTGGAAGTTCAACGTGACCATCCGGGAACATACGGTCCTGAGGAGCCTGTGGACCATAGGGGCTAGGATGAGGTCTTGGACCAACAAACGGTGGCCTGCGGGGACCACGGGGTGGGGTGATGCCTCCCACATCACGCCAATCCACCATGTCTGGCAAAGCAGATCTCACAGGATACAGATCCCTTGTATCTATACATCCAGCTTGCACCGCAGGTGCAAACCGAGTCAATGTGGCCCAATGATCAGCACGGGTATTGAAAAGTTCCAGCCTCAAGGCCCGATTCTCTCGGTCCTTATCTTCGAGCATCTCGGCAGTGGTACGAGTTAATGAGTCCTCCTGAGTGGAGTTAGCATAGATAGCCTGAAGATACCCTTGCGCTCCCGGAAGTGAAGCTTGCATGTAACGGAAGTCGGTGTTCCGAAGCAGGCCAGTCCGGACTCGCATGATGGTCATCATGGAATAGGCAGCATCCTGCACAGCCATCTCAACAGTAACCCCGAGTCCATAGGAACAGTGAAGGGGCTCGGTAGATCCAGGATAAGAAGGAAATATCCTGACGGTGCAGAAATATTGGCTTTGATTAAAGTCTCGGAATTGCTCTTCGACGGTGTATTCGGGATACCAACGGTAACCCGTCTCGATCATTACCCGGACTAACATGGCAGTATGACCGGGCACGTCGAGGCACCGGGTCAGGCGAACCACTTGGTTTTGAACACGGTTGGCCATCTGAAAGCACAACCACAATGCAAAGACATCAGAATTTCTAGGGAAAATTAGACAGCATAACAGCTGTAAATGCTCAGAAAAAGATTTGAGACATCCACAACAGTTCGCAATACTACTCAACAACATCATATCAAGGTTCTAATCCAATTAGCAACATACTAAGAATAGTAGGAACTGAACTGGGACTTGTAACAACAATCCTATAAGCTACTATGGATTAGTAACACGTGAACCTGATAGAAGGAGAGAGCCTAGTCCTTAACCCACGTTGAATGAGAAGATAATGACTCAGATCAGAGGCATAGGGTAAAGGAGTAAAAGAGCCTTACGTTCCCTCCCACAATCAATTCCCCTACATATAACTAAAGCATTTCTAGACTCGACATCGACCAGTTTGGCTCAACGAACCTACAGGCAGTCCGGCTCTGATACCAACGCTGTCAGGACCCCGATTCCAAGCCACATCGATCTAGCCGGTAACACCTCATATCACTTTGCGGCCTCACGCATGGTATCCCACGGGTGTCGCCTTACCATGGCCCGGGACCGTTTGCGCCTATTGGCTCACGTATATGATAGTGTCGCTAGCAGCCATATGACAAAGAACCCGGGCCGACATGGCTAGTCATGAACCCAAAGCGGCACAGACCTATGGAGACAGGCATACATGAATCACATCGAGCATGTCGGTCATCAGCGAGTGATTCCGGGCTGTAGCACTGGGCTAACAGGACTCCGAGGAACCCGGGCTGTAGCAGGCTAGGCAGGACTCCGGATATCACCGCGTGACATTTCCCCGAAGGGACAGACATAGGAACGAAGTGAAACACATGTCGGCCAGTCAAGTGTCCTGAACAGTAGTGCTGGGCTAGCAGGACTCCGGTGAACCGAGCTGTAGCGGACTACTATGGCTCGAGGAACACTAGACTACATTTCCCCATAAGAAGGGCTGCCAAGGATAAACAACTAGATTGTCGGATCCCACTCATACCAAGCATTTCAATCATACACACAATATGCCCGATATGAGTACATACAACACGGCATCACAACAAAACTCTACAAATCAAGTACTTTATTTAAAGGCTCCAGAGAGCCATACATAACATGTTCATACAGATAGGGGTCACATGACCCGACACTCAAGTCATACAATCATACAAGCACATGCGGAAGCAACTAGTCTGAGTACAGACTCTAGAAAGAAAGAAGGCTTCTCGAAGCCTGTCTATCTACATAGGGCCCTCCATGGCCAGGATCACCACCTGGGTGGCTAGTCACTCGTCGACGTCAAGATCTACGTAGAACCCATCGGAGGGGGCGGTGTTGTCGTGTGAAAACAGTAATTAAGCAAACATGAGTACAAAGGTACTCAGCAAGTCTTACATCAGAACCTAATATACATGCTTATTCTCAAGAAGGTGGTGGGGTTATTGTAGCAAGCCAGCTTTGACTCTTGGCTAAGCTATCCTACGGAACTTCACTAGTAAAATAGTTTTCGCACATGAGTCCACTACTCACCTACACAATACTCCACCGAGGATCCTCCCTCGTCATCCTACGAGAGGGCCATCCTCGGTACTCACACTTATCTTGAGTCTTTTAGTAGTATCCATTAACTTGTCTATGAACTGTATAGGCAACCAAGTAGTCCTTTACCACGGACGTGGCTATTCGAATAGTTTTATACCCTGCAGGGGTGTACTTCTTCATACACGCTTTCACCACTTACCGTCGTTTACACGACATGTACTCGGCAACCTTCAAGCGGAAGCCCAGCGAGGGTGTCGGCCACGGCCTACCTAAACACTTAAGTCTCTAGTCCAGGTTTATCGCCTATCCAGGTTCCATCCGCAGGGAGTCCAGCCGAGGTTTCCACTTACGGCCCCGAACGATGTGAACAGGGTTCCCGAGACACCAAACGGGTGACTCGGTACACCGTGCCACGGTGTATCTACCGCAACATAGCCCACCCCTAGGGTCAGCACTACGCACGGCCGCCAACACATAACCTACAAACACCAGAAACTATTTGCAACTCCTGGACAGAGTACTAGGGTGATTAAGAAGCCGAGAGGGTCAATTAAGGATCCCAATGCATGGTAGTAGCTGAATCTTAAATCACACATGCAGATCTCAGTTCTTAGGGACGGCCTCAATGAAACAACCCACCATGTACTCCTACATGGCCTCTCATCGATACCTTTACCAAAACATGTTCAACACATCCCTCATATTACCGACATAAGCATTTCACTCCAGCTCATCACCCAGATGAACCAGACCTAACACAACTCTAAGCATAGCAGGCATAGCAAGGTAGGAATCACATACATGGCTCAATCAACTCCTACACATGCTAGTGGGTTTCATCTAGTTACTGTGGCAATGACAGGTCATGCAGAGGATAAGGGTTCAACTACCGTAGCACATAGCAGCTTGAATCGCGTTGTCTTAATGCAGTAAACAAGAGCAGAAGCGAGAACATGGGTTTGTATCGGAATGATCAATGGGTTGCTTTCCTGATGGAGTGGTAGAGGGATACTGCCCTTCAGTTGGATACTCGTGAATATCCTCGGAGGCAGAACCTACCACGAAGAACACATCGGAACACAATCAACACATGACGATATGCAACAATATGATGCATGCTATGACATGGCAATATGAATGTGTTTTGGCCTAATGCGAGCTAAAACAGAAGGGGATGAACTCATTTGAATCAAAGATTCAAATATTAGCTCATTAAACATGGCCTTAATAGTGCATTACCTTATTCCGCTTAAACAGCAAGGTTAACTTGTTTTGTCATGCATGAAACCATTACAGATGGATATATTGAATTTTTCTGATCATTTTTCATATATAAATCTTTACATTTGGAGCTATGGTTGATTTTCTATGATTTTTAGAAGTTTTGACTATTTTCTGGAATTTCTTGTATAAGAATAATTCCAGTAATTTAATTACTGCATCAGCATTACGTCAGGGTGATGTCAGTGGTCAACGGGGACGTCCAGGTCAAATCTGACTAGTGGGTCCCGCGTGTGAGTAGTTAATTAAACTAATTATTTTTAGTTAAGACTAATTTGATTTAGTTAGCAGAGGGGGGCCCACTTGTCATTGACTCAGGGGGGTCAAACTGGGGTCAAACCCCTGGTCAGCGGGGCTAATCCCGCCGGTGTTTAGCCGCCGGCGAGGCTAGACGCGGCGGCGTGCTGCAGGATTTGCCCACAGGGCTCCATTTGCTACGCGGAGAGCAGCTACGGGCAGCTGGTGCTCGCCCGCATCCAGCCGTGGTGATGGCTTGGCCGGGGAGTGGCCGGAGCATCGCCGGCGACGAGGTCAGGCGGAGGCCGAAGCTCGGGCCAGCTCGTGCGCGTGGCTGCAGTGGCCTAGGTGGTGCGGCGCTAGCACCTACAGCCTCTACGCGGCGCGAGGAGTGTGACGGACACAAGCCCGTGACCAAAAGGTCACCGGAGTGACGCCGGCGTCGAGCTCGCGCGGCGGTGTGCTACGGTGAGGAAGGGGGCAGCGTCTACAGAGGCCAAATGAGCACGGAAGCTAGGGGAAGAGGAAGAGGAGCTCGCAGCGGGGTCGGAGAGGGGGTCAGCGAGCTCGGGGAGGTCCTAGCGGCGGCGAATCGACCGGAGATGGCTCGGGTGCCCGAGGTTGAAGACGAGGGTGAAGACGGCGTTCGGTGGCGTTTGGAGTCGCGTGGGTCAGCGGAGAGGTCCAGGGCGACGAGGCGGAGCTATTGGGCTCGTCGGAGGGGCGAGGGGGTGGCTCTGGTGGCGTCTACGGCGAACGGCGGCGAGGCTCGCGCTCAGCAATCGCGGGAGAGAGTGAGGGAGACGAGGGGGAGAGTGAGGGAGGATGAGAGGGGGACGTGGGGGTCGCGTGGCATCCCTGGACGTCTCCAGGGCGTCGGCAGAAGCAGGAGGTGGCCGGCGTGTGGCCGCGGGCGCCGGCCACGCGCTCCGCGTCCTTCTGGCGGGGGGAGGACGACGACTGGCAGGGCCAGTCGGCTGGGCCAAGCCAGGTGGGCTGGGCCAGCACAGGTAAGACCCAGGTGGGCTTCCCTCTCTCTCTTTTTTTGATTTGTTTCTGTTTTTCTATTTAACTGCAACTGTTGGGCTTTATTAAAAATACTAAAACGTTTAGAATATATCCAATAGCAAACATTTATTTCCAGAATTATTTGAGCATTTAAATTATTTTATAGCATTTAAAAGCCCAAATTCAAATACTTATGATATAATTCAATGACCTTCTGTTGACCTAGAAAATTGTGCACCAATTTTGCCAGAGGTTCTAACCCAAGACAAAGAGGGTGAACTTTTTAGAAGGGCATTTCAGGTTCATTGAAAATAATTTTAGTAAACCCTAGTTGTTTCCAGGGGGTGTTGGGGGTTTCTGCCTTCCCCATTTCAAATTTAAGAGGAATTTAAACATGCTGCACACTCTAATGCTTGAACTAGCTAGGGTGTGACAGATATATAATTCCTAAATGACTCAAAATATTTTTCTAGACTCCACAACGGCTGCTAAAAACGATCAAGCAGTGGGGGCTCCTAAGGTCGGGGAAGGCTCTGATTACCAACTTGTAACGCCCTCGATGTGGCTATATCTCCCACGTGTCGAAGCACGACTTAGAGGCATAACCGCATTGAAAGCAATGTCGCAAGTGATGTAATCTTCACACAACCCATGTAATACATAAGGGAAAAAGATACATAGTTGGCTTACAGTCGCCACTTCACACAATTACATGAATAAAGCATTACATCAACCAGTTACAAACAAGGCCCGACTATGGAGCCAAAATAAAAGAAGACTACCCCAAATGCGACAAGGTTCCCGATCGACCCCAACTGGGCTCCACTACTGATCAACTAGAAATGGAACAACACTACGAACAAAGTCTTCATCGAGCTCCTCCTTGAGCTTGGTTGCGTCATCTGCACGGTTCAACGGCACCTGCAAGCTGGTTTTGGAAGTATCTGTGAGTCACGGGACTCAACAATCTCACACCCTCGCGATCAATACTATTTAAGCTCATAGGTAAGGTGAAAGGTATGAGGTGGAGCTGCAACAAGCGACTGGCATATATGGTGGCTAACATACGCAAAAGAGAGCAAGTAGAGAAGGCAAAGCACTATCGAGAAACTATGATCAAGAAGTGATCCTAGAACAACCTACGTCAAGCATAACTCCAACACCGTGTTCACTTCCCGGACTCCTCCGGAAAGAGACCATCACGGTTACACACGCGGTTGATGCATTTTAATTAAGGTCAACTTCAGGTTTTCTACAACCGGACATTAACAAATTCCCATCTGCCCATAACTGTGGGCACGGCTTTCGGAAGTTCAAAACCCTGCAGGGGTGTCCCAACTTAGCCCATGACAAGCTCTCACAGTCAACGAAGGAATAGACCTCCTCCCGAGACATTCCGATCAGACTCGGTATCCCGGTTCTACAAGACATCCTCGACAATGGTAAAACAAGTCCAGCAAGACCACTCGCTGTGCCGACAAATCCCGATAGGAGCTGCACATATCTCGTTCTCAGGGCACACCGGATAAGCTAAGCGTACAGGAGCCGACGTAACCCAAGTTGCCAAGGGATGGCCGTGCACGGTGCTCTGGGTTGGACCAACACTCAGAGGAGCACTGGCCCGGGGGTTTAATAAAGATGACCCTTGGGCTGGCCTAACCCAAGGGAAAAAAGGCTAGGTGGCAAATGGTAAAACCAATGTTGGGCCTTGCTGGAGGAGTTTTATTCAAAGCGAACTGTCAAGGGGTTCCCATTATAACCCAACCGCGTAAGGAACGCAAAATCCGGGAACATAACACCGGTATGACGGAAACTAGGGCGGCAAGAGTGGAACAAAACACCAGACATAAGGCCGAGCCTTCCACCCTTTACCAAGTATATACATGCAATAATTAAATAAGATATATTGTGATATCCCAACAAGTAAACATGTTCCAACAAGGAACAACATCTCCATGTTCCAACAAGGAACAAACTTCAATCTTCACCTGCAACTAACAACACTATAAGAGGGGCCGAGCAAAGCGGTAACATAGCCAAACAACGGTTTGCTAGGACAAGGTGGGTTAGAGGCTTAGTTCACAAAATGGGAGGCAAGATAAGCAAGTGGTAGGTATCACAGCATAGGCATAGCAAAAGAGCGAGCATCTAGCAAGCAAATATAGAAGTGATTTTGAGGGTATGATCATCTTGCCTGAAAACCCGCAAGGAAGAAGAACGAGTCCATGAAGAAGACAAATGGACGTAGCCGAACGAATCCTCACACACGCAACGTTACCGGAACCAACCCGAAGAAACAACACCGAAAAAGAGCAAACAACATAGTAAACAACCATCACATAAACATGTCATGATGCACAATCAAGTATGATGCATGTCCGGTTTAATGAAGCATGGCATGACAAAATGCACAAACAATCCTACAAATTAAGTGGAGCTCAACATGCAACTCCATTGCATATTGATGAAACACCACATTTGAGTTATTTAGTTCGGTCTCGTTTATGTACCCAACAATATTCAATGTTGTTAGAATGGCATGAGGTGAAGCATGATGAAACTACCTAATCTAGGCAAGTTTAAATGAGGCCGGAAGCAACGAACAACAATTCCGGAAACTCCTCATGAGCTTATTATAGATTTGGTACTGTTCTGCCCTAAACACAATTTTAGAGTTGTTAAGCATGCAAAGTGAAGCCACCATGTTAAACTAGGCAAAATTCTACCCCATTTACATATAAAGTTTATTAAATTTGGAGCTACGGTTAATTAGTTATGAATTAAGTCATTTTAGCATGGCATAGGAGCAAATTTAATCAAACATCATTTTAAACATTTTAAACATAGATGAAAGTTGCATATAATTAACCTACACATAATTCTAAGCATTTTTCATATATAATTCATTTTAATCCGATGCACGAATTGTGAGTTATTAAATGCATGAAGTGCAAGGGGTTTTCTGTAAACTGCAGTGTTGTGATTAAATGGACAAATTCGCAGCGCACTCAAAAAAACAACTATGGGCTGGATCTGGGAAGAACTGGCTGCTCACCCATGGACTTGACACGTGAGGCAGAGGCGAACTGGGCCGGCTGGGGTGAGAAGTGTGCGCTGGGCCTTGGCCCGTTCGGTGGAGGAGGGAGGTAGGCCGCGAAGGGGCAAGCTGGGCCTGGAGGCTGCTGGTCTAGGCGCAGTCATCAGGCGCTGGTGCTGGGCCGGATCTGGTAGGAAGCAGGCCGGCTAGGTGGCCTGGGGAGGCACGGGCGCGGTCAACGCTCGCGGGCGCTGGATCGGAGCAGGTCGACGCGGACGAAGTCACATCGCTCGATGCAGAGGAACAGGAGGCAGAGGTGAGGCGGCGCCATGGGGCTTGGGAGTGATGCTGATCCAGCGACGACGGCGCAACGACGGGAGGCCGGGAACGGGCGGCGGCGCTCCAGGGTTGCAGGATTTGGCGACCTCCATCCATGGCAGCTCAAGGTCGGCGGCGCTGGGTGGCCTCTGGGAGACAGAGAGCTCCAAATGAGAGAGAGAGAAACGGGAAAAGAGGAAGGAAAGGAGAAGGGCGGCGAGAGGGGTCCTGATAGAGGTGGTTGCCGGCGTTGACGAGGGACTCGATCGGGAGATCCTCTCCCGTTCCTGAGCGACGAGTCTGTCGCGAGAGGTGGCCTCGATCCGATCTGGATCAAGCGCTGCAGAAGGCTCGGGCGCGCTGATGGTCGTCGGATCCCCATCTGGCGGCCATAGATGGATGGGTGGGAGGCTGGATCTGGGCCGGATTTGATTGGTGGTGGAGGAAAAACGAGGAGAGGGCTGGTCTGGCGGCGGTGAAGGGACAGATCCCCTAGGGATTAGGGTTTGACTAGAGTTTGGACCGGTGAATATATACAGCAGGTGGACTAGGCTTAGGGGCTACCTCGTCCCTCCGATTGTAATCGGACGGTCGCGAAAAATAGGTTAGGTAGCCCAAAGAGAAAAATGGAGATGTTTTGTAGATGTTCGGGGATGATCCGGATCCAACGGTGACGACTGTCCGGGTCGGGTCCGGGACAACTTTCGGGCGCGCGCGCGAGGAGGGTTGCGGGCTAACGGGAGAGGTTAGGTTGGACCTGGCGGTAGGTAGTGAGCTGTGTAGATGGTCTTGAGCTGAGAGAAGAGAAGAGAGGGAGGCCCGGCGACTGTTTCCGGAGACCGAAAACGTCCGACGTTAGACCGGCTATAATGCTGCTATAGTTTAACGGTTGGGCTATCAAACGAACTCCGAATGCGATGAAACTTGACAGGCGGTCTATCTACACTATAATAAGACCACACGCCAACTTTCATCCCATTCCGAGAACATTTCCCGGCCACTTATAAAATACTATTTCGGACATGTCGTGGGCGCGTGCAAGTGTGGTTGGGCTCAGAACGGGCAACAGAAGGAACTGGGGGAACCCGGACGAATGCAGGTTTTGAAAACATGATGATGCAATGCACATGATGACATGAAAAGATGCAACACGCAAGCAAAAGACAAGGCAACAACAGTGAATAACTGGATGACACGTGGCACATCGGTCTCGGGGCGTTACAATCACGGCGGGCCATGTGGATGTGCAGGAGGAAATCCTCGATCCATACCGCAGGATCTGTTGTGCCGTCATATGATTCGATATTTACGGGTTTGAAACCCTCTGGGATTTGGTGATCCATTACTTTGTCTGTGAAGCATAGGGGGTGTGCGGCGCCTCTGTACTGGGCTATATCGCGACGCAGCTCAAATGAGTCTTGCCCGCTGTGTTCGGCCCGGACGGATTTACTTTTACTGTATCCGGTGTGACACTCATAGTTTCGCATAGTGGCGCGCCCTCGTGATCCGTAGATCAATCTTGCATGTTTTGCTTTGTCCTCTAATATGTCTCGCAGATCTAGCATGTTTCCCCGAGCCTTGTCAATTTTATTTGAGTGGCGTCGGGGTGCGGGTTGGGTTTTTGGCTAAAATGCCTCTCTGTCACGGCCATGAGGTGGCCGGTCAGCCGCATCATATGCTAGAGATGTAGGTCTGAGTGCTTCCTCCTCCAGTCGGGGTAGCAACCTACGCTTTGGGTAACTCTTGGAGGGGCGTTCGAGTTTATATTCCTCGGCCGCAAGGACTTCAGTCCATCTGTCAGCTAGAAAATCTTAATCAGCTTGAAGCTGTTGTTGCTTTTTCTTAAGGCTATTTTCCGTGGCTATAAGCCGGCGCTTGAAGCGCTCTTGTTCGATAGGATCCTCAGGCATGACGAATTCGTCATCGTCGAAGCTTGCCTCGTCTTCAGAGGGAGGTATGTAATTATCATCCTCCGCCTCTCCATCTTCCGCTCTCTCTGGATGGCTGGCATCTCCATCCTCCTGCCTAAATCTTGCTGGAGGGGATTGTTGTCATCTTCGGCACTGTCCGGAGTGCTATTATCTCCTGTGCCGGGGTCACCGCTTTTGCTTTGGCAAGACTTAGAGCAGCGCCGCTGACGCTGGCGCTTGGGTTGCTTTTTGGAGGGGTCATCCTCCGCTGTCTCATCGCCATTGCCTTCTTTGGGTGTGTCCACCATGTATATATCATATGATGAGGTGGTTGTCTAGTGCCCGGTGGGAAGTGGTTCCTCTTCGCCTCCCGCATCATCGTCCGTGCCGTCGATGTCTTCGGCGTCGAAGTCGAGCATGTCGGTTAAGTCGTCGATGGTGGATACTAAGTGGGTGGTGGGTGGGCGGCGAATTTCTACGTCATCCGCATCCCAATCCTGCCGGACATAGTTCGGCCGGGACTCTCCTGACAAGGAGAGAGACCTTAATGAGTTCAGTATGTCGCCGAAGGGCGAGTGCTGAAAGATATCCGTGGAGGTAAACTCCATGATCGGCGCCCAATTGGATTCGATAGGCACGGGCGCAGGCGGATGGGAGTCCGTGGCCGGGGAGGAATCTGGTAGTTCGGCGTCATGGCTCTCATGAAGGGTAAGGTCGATACTTGGCTCGATCGCCGATGAGAGTGCGGCCTCCGTGGCAGGGTCTATCCACCCTCCCATGGAAGGCGCAGCTGGGTCCGAATTGAGGGTTGGAGCGGTTGCCGGCGCGATCTCCTGGACACTGTCCGATGGCAGAGCTAGATCATGCTCATCGTGGTCGTGTGGCGCACTAGGCAGGGGCTCGAATCCGTCGAAGATCAAGTCTCCGCGGATATCGGCCGTGTAGTTTAAGCTTCCAAACCTGACCTGATGGCCACGAGCGTAACTCTCGATCCGCTCCAGATGGCCAAGCGAGTTGGCCCGCAGTGCGAAGCCACCGAATACAAAGATCTTTCCGGGGAGAAAAGTCTCACCCTGGACTGCATCGCTATCGATGATCGAAGGAGCATCAAGCCTAACGGCGACGACACAGAGGAACTCTCAATGAAAGCACCAATGTCGGTGTCAAAACCGGCGGATCTCAGGTAGGGGGTCCCGAACTGTGCGTCTAAGGCGGATGGTAATAGGAGGCAGGGGACACAATGTTTTACCCAGGTTCGGGCCCTCTTGATGGAGGTAAAACCCTACGTCCTGCTTGATTATTCTAGATAATATGAGTAGTACAAGAGTTGATCTACCATGAAGCTAGCCTATGGTATGATTGTATGTTGTCCTACGGACTAAAACCCTCCGGTTTATACAGACACCGGAGGGGGCTAGGGTTACACAAGGTCGGTTACAAAGGAGGAGATATACATATCTGTATTGCCTAGCTTGCCTTCCACGCCAAGTAGAGTCCCATCCGGACATGGGACAAAGTCTTCAATCTTGTATCTTCATAGTCCAACAGTCCGGACAAAGGATATAGTCCGGCTGTCCGGAGACCCCCTAATCCAGGACTCCCTCAGTCGCGCTGATAGCGACCAAGGTTGATGGCCACTTGCAGCTTGCGCCGCTCGTCCACCAACCGAAGACCTTCAGCCTCAAGGCGCAAGTCGATACCAGCAAGCTCTTCACCGAGGCGGCTCATCGCACCCATCGCCTCCTGGAAGAACCCGTGACGGACTACGTTGCGCCCGCCCTCGAGCTTGAACGCTCGACCCGCCTCGTCCTCCACCTCGGGGGCTGCGGGTGGAGCATCAAGTGGCACGCCACCTCTCGGTTGGGGGCTGGGGGCTAGCGTTGTGCCTGACGTTAGCCCATCCTCGCGAGGAGCCCAAGCTGCTCGAGGCTCGCTGCTTGAAGAGGAAGCGAAGACCGAGGTCAGCTAGTGACTGCTCATGAGCAGAGGAGTCTTGGGCACACCCGCCAAGCTCCACGCCAGACCATGGTCGAGGGGCGGCCAAACCGCGGACTCAGCACGTCCCGAAGGCGGGGACGCTCCTCCGACCGACCCTGCTCTAGGGGCGGCAAGCAGGCGAGGAACGCTCAATGTGGGCGGGGGAGTTGATGAAGGAGGAGGCCGCCTCTCGGAAGACGCAACAGCTTCAGCAGAAGGAGCCCTGGGGGACAGGCGTCAGGATAAGAAGACCACGCGCAAAAAGCCATGGTGACAAGATACTTACGCGTCAATAGCGATGTACTTCCGTCGCTTCAACGGCCCAAAGATGTTGCTACCGCTGGAGGATCCCTTCCTCTTGCGGAGCTCCTCGAAGTCCACACAAAGGCGACCGAAGCGCTGACGTGGCGGCGGGTGTGCGGCAGAGCCGAAGAAGAACCAAGAGGGGTGGCCTCAGGGGAGCCCGGCTGTGGCGAACAGCCCAGCTCCTTCCCACTGCAACCTCCCGAGGCTCCTCGAGCCTCAGCCTCGGGAGCCGCATGCCGCATCTCCTCGGTAACCGACGCCTTAGGAGGGGATCGCAGGCCCCTGAGGACGATGCCCCCGGATCACCACCCGGCATGTGCTCCTCAACACCTGAGCCGCCGGCCCCCGTCGCAGCTCGCTCCCCCGCACCGTCAGCTGGGGCGAGCCCGGCACCGGCGGCGAAGAAGGGGACCATGATGACGGGATTCTCGCGGGGCCCCACCAAGCCGATTGGGCGCGGCCCCCACTCATCAAAGGTAGGCATGTTCGTGGCAAATGTGACTTTGTTCTTGCAGCGGTACAACATGCAGCTGTTCCTGGGCATCTCGTCCGGTAGAGGGACACCTGATAGGACCATGAGCACTGTTTGCCGCGTGGCAAGAGGAAGCCCCTCCTACTGAAACCTCATGTTGTCCTGTCTGCTGAGCAAGTCCCACATCGGGCGAGAGTGGTGCTGAAGTGGAGCAACTCGACGCCTGACGAACTCCCTCACCACCATGGGCGCAGTCATGCCAAGGTCCTTCAACCACCTCAGCCTGGCCCAGACAGGGGCAAGGCAGGGGCTCGTGAGCTTCTGATGACCCCAGGCGGAGTTTGGAATAGCAGGCCCCATCAGAGCTTGGAGCAGAGGGTTGAGCACGCCGGTGTCAACAAACACCCATCGCGTACGGAATTCGCTCGTGGATGAAGGGATCTCGAAGTCAATCCCCGTGCCTGTCGTCGCAGCCACGGCCTGGAAGCCCACGCACCCTGAGCTCTGCTGGGGACCGGTGATATGCAACGAGAAGAAGTGGCGGAGGAGTGCCACGGAGGGGGCGATGCCCACCATGGCCTCACACACGAAGGCGAAGACGACGAGAAGGGTCACAGCGTGAGGATCGAGATGGAGCATGTGGATCTGATAGTGCTCGAGCACCGCGTTGAAGAATGCGGGGAAGGGAGGAATTAGGCCAGCCGAGAGGGCATCAATGAAGATCGGAACCTCGGTAACTGCCTGAGCCATGCTGGTGCGAGACGCGGGCCAAGACGGTGTCTCTCCCCACTCGTTGAAACTGGAGGCAAGCATGGGGCGCACCTTGTCCATGGCCTCGTCGTTGAGCACCCAAGGCCGGCCAAGCGCCGGCTCGAAGGATGGAGGCGCAGTTGGCGAGGACAGAGGTTTCTTCCCCTTTTTGGCTTGTTTCGGCGCCATGGCGGTGAAGCGGGCGGAGCACAGGTCGGATTGAGAAGGCGGAGCAGGACGTCGAGGAAGCAGGGAGATTGGAAGAGCCAGGCGTGGCGAAGGAAGAATAACTATGTAGGAGGCGGTGCCGCATAGCCAGGCGGATTCAAGGGCAGCGTGGGGAAGCGGAGATGCCCACGTCCAATCAACCACCACGCGTCAATCGAGGCCGCAGGCTTTTGGGGCCCGCGACGCTACGTACTTCGCCATGAAGCCAAGCCCGAGTGCACCTTGGGCACGGGGGCTACTATTAGCGTCCTAGAAATGGGGGTCCCCAGACTTGCCTGCCTGCGGCCCGCTGCGTGGCTGAGCCAGCAGGCTGTACGGCCCACCTTCACCAACAAGGCACCCAAGACCCTCGCGAGGGGCCAAGCCTCGCGAGGCGGACGACACGAGACCTCCTCCGGAGCGGCCTAGTCAAGCAGGCTCGCGAGGAGCGGAGATATAAAGGCGAGGCGAACCTCATGAGGCTCTCGTGATGTGATCCATGACGATCGGCACCAAGCGGGCGCCAGGCGGGCGCCAGCGCGCGCAGCATCCTTGTTTCCTCTTCAATGCTAAGGAAACTAGCGCAGGCGAGGAGTACTGAGGCATGAGGCAAAGGTTACCATTTTGGTGCAACAAGACCAAGACCAGAAGGACGGCAAGACGGAGGTCATCGTGGAGCCCAAGACGGCGTCACCACCAGAGCCTTTTGCAGGCGCAGACCACCTTTTGTCAGGATGGCTTGTACTAGCTGTCCCCCTTCAAATTAGCCTGTCGTTGTTGGCTCCCTTCCCGCTCAATATTTGGGAAGAGGACCAGGGCCTCTATAAGTAGGGCTAGCCACCACAACGGCGAGAAGACAACATCTTAGATCGCTCTCTCACCCACACAAGTTAGCCATGCACAAGAACACCTCAACCTCAGGAGGTTGTTCTTCCCCTTTGTATTGTTCATCATCAGCCCAAGAGGCAATCCACCACCACCACACTGGAGTAGGGTGTTACACCACAACGGTGGCCCGAACCAGTATAAATCATGTGTCTTTCTGTGCTGCGAGTTCGTCGAGTTCGTCCGCGAGATCTTATCGAGCTAGGGCGTATATCGGTAGGAGGGAAAGACTTCGCGCGCACCCCAGTGTTCGAACCTTAAGGGTTTGTCGGAACCCCACATCCGACAAGTATCAGTCAGATTCAGGAGCAATTATAGATCGGAAGAAGAAAACACTCGGTATTTTGAGCATGACCTCTTCCGGCTCACGTTCGACGTCGAATGGCAGAACCCTTCTGCCCTCCCCCCGGGTTATCTTTGTTCCCAGTAATGCTCCGTAGCCACTGAGCCACCGTCTCCTGAGCAACCTCCCCTGGGTGGACCCGAGCGGTGTCTCCAGGGCCTGAGTACATCCACATTGGATGATCGCGGGCCTGGAGAGGCTGGATACGTCTACTGAGGAACACCTCCAATATATCCATGCCAGTCACACCCTCCCGGACTAAGTTAACGACTTGTTCAACTAAAAGGGACACCTCGCATTTCTTCTCTGGGGTCACAATCAGTGAAGAGGGTTGTCGGAGTCGCTCCATAGTGAAAGGGCGGAGACCGGTCGACTGACTAGGAGTCGGGACGTCTTTGCAGTAGAACCAGGTTGACTACCATCCTCGGAATGACTCAGGAAGGGTCATGGAAGGAAAATCTCTTCTACCCCTAGTTTGAATCCCTAAACCCCCACACATCTGGATCACGTGTGTCTTTTCGTTAGTCGGATTTGCTTTCTTCACCGTTTGAGAATGGCAAGTAAAGATGTGTTTGAATAGACCCAGTGTGGTTGGCACCCCAGAAAGTTTTTGCACAAAGAGATGTACACAGCAAGATATGTGATTGTGTTGGGGGGGAAATGGTGAATCCGAGCACCAAAAAAGTTCAAGAAACCACGAAAGAACGGACGTGGGGGAAGGGAAAAACCTCGATCGACGTGGGTGGTGAGGAGGACATGCTCACCCTCACGCGGCTGGGGCTCGGATTCCCCCTCCGGCAACCTCCAAGATCCGTCAACGATCATGCCGTCTGCGGCGAGCCTTTCCAAATCCTCCAGCTCGACGGTGGAGCGGATCGAGTCCCCCTGGATCCAACCAGGAGGCAGACCGGACCGCGACGATGAACCCTGAGCCGTCTTCTTGCCTTTCGCCGCTGCCTTCTTCGCACACTCCATAGCCGTGGTCTTCTCCTTCCCCATGGCGGCGGAGTGCGAGCAGGGCAAGCAGAAGCATCGAGAGCAGAGAGATGCACGGTGGAGAAGCAGAGGAGAAGAGGACTGAATGAGGAGCACTGTGCATTGCATCGGCCCGAGCGCTCTTTATGGGGCTACTTCCGAGTGGCTGACCGGTGGGCCCAAGCAATCTTATCACATCCCGCAACATGCGCTTGCCTGATATGTGGGAGAAAAAGCGGCATAGAGATCGAGGCGTCCTTGTCTTTTTGCTCCATTTACTACGGCATGCTCCGTCCCGCGCGCTTCTCCAAATTTTCCAATCCCATGAGATCCGGGAACCGCACAACAACCAATCGCACAGAAGGTTTCACACTCTAATTCACTCAAAGATTACCAGTGTAGTTCACTCAACGACCTCAGAATCGATCAAGGCGACTGATGCAAGGTTGAAGTTCCAGTATGATTTCCAGACTCCGATGAAATACCTCCGAAGCATGGAATCGAGTCAAAACCAACTTCAACCCTTCTTCACTCGGTCCTCAATCCATTCAGGGGCTAATGATGATAACATGTACCTAGGGTGGGGTCATAGACCTGACCTAGACGCCCTACCCAAGGACGCTGCCCTAGAGTCAAAGACAATCAAAGTATGACAGAAGATACTGACTGAAATCACCTTGGAGTGCAACCCACTCGACCAGCTATTCCACTCGGATGCCCCAATTCCACTCGACCAAGATAGAGCCAGCCATCCCAGGATGGCAACCGTCAGGCGTTCACTCTGTAGTCTTAAAGGTCATTAATAGTCATTCATAGCAGGCGTTACCAATAACGCCCGTGTCTTAACTTACATTGAACCCTGTGTAACTAAGGGCTAGAGGGGTCTGGCGCACTCTATATAAGCCACTGCCTCCTCTAGCAAAAGGGTTCGCACCCCTTGTAACTCACAAACATATTCCCGTCTACAATCCTCCTGGCACCGAGACGTAGGCTGTTACCTCCTCCGAGAGGGGTCTGAACTCGTAAACTCATGTGTACAACCTTGCCGTAGCTAGGGCCTTGCCTCCTCCTTTGTACCCCTATCCTTACTGTCAGACTTACTCTCACGACAAGTCCCACTAGGACTCCTAGTCCTAGTAGGCTCCCTCCTTCCTTCCAACGGAGAGGGGGAAAGGGGAAAGAGGGGGAGAGGGAGAAGGAAAGGGGGCCCGCGCCCCCCACCCCTTATCCAATTCGGACTGCTATGGGAGGGCACGCGCCACCTCCTGTGGCCTGCCTCCTCCTCTCCACTACGGCCCATGAGGCCCATTAACTTTCCCGGGGGGTTCCGGTAACCTCCTTGTACTCCGAAAAATCCCCGAACCTCTTCGGAACCATTCCGGTGTCCGTACATAACCTACCAATATATGAATCTTTACCTCTCGACCATTTCAAGACTCCTCATCATGTTTGTGATCTCATCCGGGACACCGAACAAACTTCGGTCACCAAAACACATAACTCATAATACAAATCATCATCGAACGTTAAGCGTGCAGACCCTACGGGTTCGAGAACTATGTAGACATGACCGAGACACATCTCCGGTCAATAACCAATAGCAGAACCTGGATGCTCATATTGGTTCCTACATATTCTGCGAAGATCTTTATCGGTCAAACTGCAACAACAACATACGTTATTCCCTTTCTCATCGGTATCTTACTTGCTCGAGATTCGATCATCGGTATCATCATACCTAGTTCAATCTCGTTACCGGCAAGTCCCTTTTACTCATTTCGTAATGCATCATCCCGTAACTAACTCATTAGTCACATTTCTTGCAAGGCTTATAGTGATGTGCATTACCGAGAGGGCCCGGAGATACCTCTCCGATACTCGGAGTGACAAATCCTAATCTTGATCTATGCCAACCCAACAAAAACCTTCGGAGACACCTTTAGAGCATCTTTATATTCACCCAGTTACATTCTGACGTTTGATAGCACACAAGGTATTCCTCCGGTATTTGAGAGTTGCATAATCTCATAGTTAGAGGAATATGTATAAGTCATGAAGAAAGAAATAGCAATAAAACTTAACGATCATTATGCTAAGCTAACGGATGGGTCTTTTCCATCACATCATTCTCTAACGATATGATCCCGTTCATCAAATGACAACACATGTCTATGGTTAGGAAACTTAACCATCTTTGATTAACGAACTAGTCAAGTAGAGGCATACTAGGGACACTCTGTTTTGTCTATGTATTCACACATGTACTAAGTTCCCGGTTAATACAATTCTAGCATGGATAATAAACATTTATCATGATATAAGGAAATATAAATAACAACTTTATTATTGCCTCTAGGGCATATTTCCTTCAAGTTCAGCTAAGAGACTTGTTCTTTAGGTAATGATGTTCCATAGTTATCATCCATCAGCCAATGCTATCCCATAGGCTAGTGATTATAGTATTTTACCACTTCTAGTATTACCTATGTTGTTCTTTAATACTTTTATGTGCCATCTAGTTAATCTCGAGTACAAACGATAAATATTCTATAGCTTTCATCTGTGTTCTTCCTTTAGTTTTTGAGACCTGTTGCTGCTAGTTAACCCCAGTCCTACTATTTATGTCGTCTCCTACATGCACTCATTACATAAATCTAACTACTAGTTGTCTTCCATGCATGCCAGATATAATTGCACACACTGATATATCCACAAGAACCTCACGGAGCAATCTAACAGCCAACAAACTTGACGTCAATGATACCCAATATGATGGAACATGTAAAGACAGTTCTTCAGAAGCCTTGCGGAAAGATGATGAATCATATTCACCCCACAAGGTCCTTTCTCTAACTTTTTCCTAGAGTGCATCTACTCTGTTGCAATGCCATGTGCTTAGTCTGCTAATCATGCATGTAAATATGGCATGCCTTCCTATTTTTCAGTACCTATTCCATTCATGATAACATGTTTTCAGATTCAAGTACTTGCATTCTACTCTATAGCAATGCCATTTGCTTAGTTTGGACATCATGCTTCTGAATATCTTATGCATTGTTATTCATCAGTTTGTACTTCATCTGTCTACCATACCATGTTTTTTTACATTGAAGTGATGTTCTAGTGGTCTGTTGCAATGTCATCTTAGTTTCCCAATCATACACGCATATGTTGCCTTGGTGTTTTTCTGTATGTATTCCGCTAGCATACAGTTTTACATTCAACTAGTGTTCTTTTACTCTGTTGTCCTGTCGTATCCCTAGCTCTTACATCATACTCCCTCCGTCCGGATTACATGTCGCGGAAATGGATAAAAATGGATGTATCTAGAACTGAAATACACCTAGACCAATCCATTTATTTCCAGATGGAGGGAATACATGTCAATATGTCATGCCTTTCTATTCTTCAGTACCTATTCCATCTCTTTGATGTAGCATGTTTTATAATTGAAGCACCATTCTTCTATATAAGGCATGCAAGGGGAAGAGGACTATGTTACAATCTGAAGGGTCACAAACAAGGTCTTTGCAAAAGATCCAAACGCCAAGAGATAGTAAACCAACTCCAATTTTCATAGATACTGCTCCAGCCCAGAGAAACCCAACTCCTACTAATAATAAGCAGATTCCAGTGGCCAAAGAACTAGTCCGCTCCAGTCCAGCAAAAATATGTCAACTCCATTCTAAGAAGCGTGTGCGTATCCTCGCATCATGAAATTTTATAGCATTCTGATCATATTTTCTACATGTTTCTTACCCATCTCTCTTTTAGGAAATAAGCTTAAAGGATAGAAGACTTTCTACACTGGGATCGTATTTGAGGAAAGTATATTGCGGGAATTCTGTATGCTCCAATGCTGATGTAAGTATCTGTTGTATATCACTATATTTTCACATCGGCATGTATTTTGTTAATCGGCGTGAATCCAACCTTTATCTGATCTAAATTTAGTTGTAGAAAAATGTATAATTAAAGCCGACAATGTTGATTTTTGTAAGGAAAACTGCCTGGTAGTTTTGCATACTGGGCTGCATGAGTGTACTATCTCATATCATGCACATTACTGAATTGTAGTGCTGCTCTGGCTGCCCATTCATTCATTGTGTCAATGTTGCTTTTGTATTACCTTACCTGGCTGATGATAGCTGTGCCATATTGTGTTAATTTGGTGTAGGCTGGTGTGGTCTGGTTGCCCAAACGTTCGTTGTGTAAGTGTTGCTTTCCTATTATCTAACCTGGCCAATGATAGCAATGCTAGTGTGTTAATTTGGTGCAGGCTATTGAAGATAAGAAGACAAACTCTGAAAACAGCAAGGCAAGCCCATTGTTTCTTTCCAATAAATCTAGGCTGGGTAATATGGTAACAACTCTTGATTAATCAGTTCGGTTCCCCTCCTAATTTATGTTATGATGCAGTGGTCGAGACACTCTCCACTATCAATAATACAAGTCTGCCAAAATTGCCATCTGAATCTGTTCAGTTTCCTCTGTCTCAAATGCAACAGAAAAAATGTATGTTTGTGAACCAATTACTAGCTGAAGCAATGATGGAAATCGTGAAGGCATCAGAGGCGCACATTCTTGCGCAACAACAACTGATCAATGTTTTCAGAGATAGTGTAGCAAAGAAGGAAGAACTTGCTCACATGCTTATGGGCATCATCCGTGCTGAGGATGCAGATTGTTATGTCGTAGATCATTAGGTCATGTTCATTTGTTTGCACTGGCATCAATCTTTGATTGCCCAGTGGATGTAATTTCCAGTAATATATGCTAGATGTGCAACGTTTTTTCATGTATGTCGTACCTTTGCTTAGCGCGCCTCACATTCCAACTAATTGGTCGCTAGGAAGCTAAAAAAGTAGTGAAATTATTAGTTAGCATGAACAGTCATGGGCCCTATATGAAGGAAGCAGCCCACTGCCCTTAATGGGCTTCCCTAATGGGCTCGCAGGGACCAAAATTCTCATAGGCCTTTGATTGATCGGTTTTGGTCCTGTGCATAATTGCTCGTCGTAATGGGCTCAAATTATCTAATTGGGCCTATAGACATGTTCGAACTTTAGTGGGCCCATTAAGTTAATGGGCCTTTACTAGGCCGAAAGTTAATGCTTGGCCCTGTTACCTCCCGGGTCGTTAACAGGCCGACATCGAAGCGAGCAACAGGTGGGCCCATTTGATTTCACGGGGCGTTAACAGGCCGATACTAAGGTCGGGCTACATATGGCCCAGCTATGTCGTGGGCCTTTAACAGGCCGAAAGAGACAGCGGGCTCGTATTGGACCATGAAGAGCATGGGCCGCTAAGAGGCCGAAAGTCAGGTCGTACTCTATATGGCCCAACTGTGTTATGGGCCTTTAGCAGGCCGAAAGATAAACCGGACTGTTATTGGACCATGAAGAGCATGGGCCGTTAAAAGGCCAAAACTCATGTCTGACTGCAAATGGCCCAACTCATTTATGGGCCGTTAACAGGCTGAAAGACACACCGGGCCGGGAATTGGCCCAACACTTAAATGGATCGCTAAAAGGTCGAAAGACGTACATCCTGAAAATTGGCCCATCCCTTGAATGGGTCGTTAACAGGCCAAAACCACATCGGGCTGATATTGAGCCCAAATATATAGCGGGCTATTAACGGGCTCGAACTGACGATGGGCTGCAATGGTTTCAAATCATTAATGGGCCGTTGACGGGCCGAATTGGCACATCTTGTATGGGTCGTAGGCTTAAATGGACCTGGCACAAGTAGGCCTTATATGGGCCGGCCTGCTAATTTTTACTGGGACAACCTTTTTCACCAAAATGGGCCACTATTGGGCCTTGCCACGTGCCGACGTATCATAGGCGCCTCCCGTACTATGAGTGGATGACATCTATCCCAATGCTGAGCCGACACGTGGATCCTCCGGCGAGTGAGAATTTTACATGTGGAAAATCCCCATTGGTCGTGGCTGTTAACAGGTTATTGGATCCAACCCGGAACCCAATAGCTTAACAGCGACCCGTTACGGTGGATGCCACGTGTCAGTTACCCTTGACGAAAGCAATTCTATGACATGCGATTTATCGTCATGGAAGTGGACACTTCCATGATGATAGTTATGGTAATGTCATGGAACACTTCTATGACAGCACAGGTGTGACTATCTTGATTCTATCATAAAATCGTCATGGATGCACATGCATGACAGAAAACGTGACCTACTGTGACAAACACGTATCATCACATAAGTGTATTTTTTGTAGTGTCTCCATCGGGAGTGAGTGATTCCTTCATAGGCTCACTGGTCAATGAGGAGTTGGATGAGATTTATCATGTAATCAAGTTAGTTTTGTTAGGGCTTGATCCCTAGTATCCACTATGTTCTGAGATTGATGTTGTTATGACTTTGCTATGCTTAATGCTTGACACTTTGGGCCCGGGTGCCATGAACTCAGATCTGAACCATTTATGTTATCACCATTATATCTATGTTCTAGATCTGATCTTGCAAGTCATAGTCACCTATTACGTGTTATGATCCGTAAACCCTGTAGTGACAATATGCGGGATACTTTCCGGTGATAACCGTAATTTGAGAAGTTCATGTATTCACTATGTGATAATGCTTTGTTCTGGTACTCTATTAAAAGGAGGCCTTAATATCCCTTAGTTTCCTTATGAACCCCACTGCCACAGGAGGGTAGGACAAAAGATGTCATACAAGTTCTTTCATAAGCACTTATGACTATTTACGAAATGCATGCCTACATTATATTTATGAACTCAAGCTAGTGCCACATTGCCCTAGGTTGTAACTGTCACGTGATGAATATCATCCAACAAATCACCGATCCAATGCCTACGATTTTCGTACAAATTGATCTTGCTAAGTAACTACTACTGCTGTTACTATTGTCACTTCTACAAAACTATTACTATCACTGTTACCGTTACTGTTGCTGCTACCACTACTATCAAAGCTATCATATTACTATGCTACTGATCACTTTTCTGCAGATAATTAATCTCTAGCTGTGATTGAATTGACAACTCAATTGCTAATACTTGCAAATATTCTTTGGCTCCCCTTGTGTAGAATCTATAAATTTGGGTTGAATACTCTACCTACGAAAACTGTTGTGATCCCCTATACTTGTGGGTTATCAAGACCTTTTTCTGGCGCCGTTGCCAGGGAGCATAGCTATATTTGTTGAGTCACTTGGGATTATTATCAAATTATTACTATAAAGAATCAGAAGGATGCCAAGACTAAGATTTTTTCCTCTAAGATGAGGGGATGTAAGGAACCGCCATCTAGCTCCGCACTTGATTCGCGTTCCGTGATAAGTAGACTTGCAACACCACCACATGCTATTAATCTTGATATGTCACAAACTATTGATGATGCTACTTCTGCTATGAATGATATTTACGATGATACTAGTACCTTGCTTGATGATAATGTGCCACAAGGTGAATTTCTTGATGAACAACTTGCTAGAACTAAAGCTTTTGAGAATGTTGAAACTAATGAAGAGCTTGGAACTTAAAATCTTGAAACACCTATTAGAACTAGCCCTCCTAGATATGAACTACCAAAGGTACCGAAAGGTTATGTTATGGATGAGGAGGCAACTAGGGATATTCCTGCTTGTAAGGATAGAGATGACCTAGAAAAAATATTATGCAAGTATAAAGAAAAGACTTTGAATGCTAAAATGAAATGTGATCCTCAGTTTGCTACTTCACCTATCTTTGTTGACGATAAGGATTATGAATTCTCTCTCGACCCAGAGTTTGTTACTTTGGTTGAATCTGATCCTTTCCATGGTTATGAAACTGAAACTGTTGTGGCACATCTTACTAAGTTGAATGACATAGCCACCCTTTTTTCTCATGATGATAAAATTTGCTATTATTATATTCTCAAAGTATTTCCGTTCTCATTAAAGGGTGATGCTAAAGTTTGGTACAATACTCTTGCTCCTGGTTATGTGCGTAGTCCCCAGGACATGATTTATTACTTCTCTGAAAAATATTTCCCTGCTCATAAGAAACAAGCTGCCTTAATGGAAATATTTAACTTTGTTGAAATTGAAAAAGAGTCTCCCACAAGCTTGGGGGAGGCTTCTCCAATTGCTTAATGCTCTGCCGGATCATCATCTTAAGAAAAATGAAATACTCGATATCTTCTATAATGGACTAATCGATGCTTCTAGGGATTTCCTAGATAGTTGTGCTGGTTGTGTTTTCAGGGAACAAACTATTGGGCAAGCTGAAGAATTATTGAATAATTTATTGAAAAATTATGATGATTGGACTCTTCCTGAACCACCGCCTAAACCCACTCCGAAGAAGAGGGGTATCTTATATCTCAGTCCTGAAGATATGCAAGAGGCAAAGAAATCTATGAGAGAAAAGGTATTAAAGTTGAGGATGTCTAAATTTTACCTCCTATTGAAGAAATACATGGGCTTGATACACCACCACCACCTAAGGTGGTAGAGGTAAATTCTCTAATGAAATTCAATGATAATGATAATCCTCATAATATGCACCCTAGCCAATGCCTTTATGAGTTTGAAAATTACATTAGAAAGCAAGATCACTTCAATGCAAATGTTATGAAACAATTGAAATACAATTCTGATATGATTGCTCACTTGAGTGACTTGTTATTTAGAATCTCAAATGACATTAGAGGTGTGGGGAAGCATGCTTCTATGGTTCAAACTCAGTTAGAACAAGTTGCTAAATCTCAAAGAGAGTTGTTAGATGATATGAATAATAATATCAATGATCATGCCGTTAGAGTAATGACTAGAGGATGTAGGATGACTCAGGAACCACTTTATCCTAAGGGACACCCAAAAAGAATTGAAATAAGACTCTCAAAGGATTAACACTAATGCACATAGTCCTTCTAAAAAGAAAAAGAAAAAGAAAGAATAAGAAAAATGATAGGACTTTGCATGCCTCTAGTGAACCTGAAGTAGAAAAACCTCCTGATAATGATAATGAAGTTTCGATCTCTGATGCTGAAACTCAACCTGGTAGTGAACACTAACCTTCTGATAATGAAAAAGATATGATGAGGTTCATGGGAATACTCAAATACTCCCTCCGTCCCATAATATAAGAACGTTTTTAACACTATGGTAGTGTTAAAAACATTCTTATATTATGGGACGGAGGGAGTATATAATAAAGAACCAGGCAATGATGTGGAGATAGAACCAGTAGTTGATCTTGATAACCCACACCCCAAGAATAAAAGATATGATAAAGAGACTTTGTTGCTAGAAAACATGGTAAGGAAAGAGAACCATGGGTTCAAAAACCTATGCCCTTTCCACCTAACTCAACTAAAAAGAAAGATGATGAAGAATTTGAACGCTTGGCTGAAATGTTGTGGCCAGTATTTTTGCGTACGCGCTTGACTGATATCTTAAAAATGCCTCCTTATGCAAAGTACATGAAAGACATCATCACCAATAAGAGAAAAATCCCGAAAGCTGAAATATCCACCATGCTTGCTAAGTATACTTTTAAAGATGGAGTACCTAAAAAACTTGGAGATCCGGGAATAACAACTATACCTTGCTCCATCAAAAGAAATTATGTGAAAACTGCTTTATGTGATTTGGGAGCTGGTGTTAGTGTTATGCCCTTCTCTTTATATAAAAGACTTGATTTGAATAAACTCACACCTACTAAAATATCTTTGCAAATGGCTGACAAATCAACTGCCATACCTATCGGTATTTGTGAGGATGTGCCTGTTATTGTTGCTAATGTTACTATTTTAACTGACTTTGTTATACTTGAGATGCCCGAGGACGACAACATGTCGATTATCCCTGGTAGACCCTTCTTGAATACTACAGGGGTTGTTATTGATTGCAATAAAAGCAAAGTCACTTTTCATATCAATGGTAATAAGCATACGGTGCACTTTCAGAAGAAACAATTCCAAGTGAATGGTATTACTGTTATTGAAAGATCTCCGACAATCACTATTGGAAGTTTTCAACTACCTCTACCTACTGTTAAAAAGAAATATGAAATGCTTATTGTTGGGGACATTCATATCCCCGTCGAGATAACTTAGTGATTTACGAAAGTTCTTTGGTTTCATGCTAATCGAAAGTGGTTGTTAATAAGACTTGATCAACCTTATTAATTGATCATTTTTAGAGGTATGAAATTGATGAATTTAGTGAGCACTACCTTTTGTCCCTACCTTTTGTTTTCTGTTTTTATTAGTTAAATAAAATAAAATGCCATGTTTTGTATGTTTTCTAAATTTCTCATGCAATAAAAAATGACCCAAAAATAAAAGTTCTCAGAATGCTCTGAAAATTGAATACGATTTTTTCTGAATATTTAAGAATTTTTGGTGCAAATAACATCAAAGGGAGGTGCACTAGGTGGGCACAACCCACCTAGGCGCGCTAGGACCCCCATGCACGCCCTGGTGGGTTGTGGTCCCCACGTGGGCCCCTCAATTATCTCTTCATCCCACATCACCACCTACCTCCAGAAAAAAATCACCATTGCTCTCTCTCTCTTGTGTTCTTGCTCCCGAACCTGCGGATTTCGGTCTGTTTACTCGAAGCTCCGTTTTCGAAACTGTTTCGGAGGATTGTTGCCTAGTATGTGACTCCTTCGTTGGTCCAATTAGTTTTTGCTTTAGTGGTTGTATTTTGAATAATTAGTTGCTCTTGGTGCTGCTGTAGATGAGCATGCATGTTGAATTCTTAGAGTTCTAAGTAGTTTGAATGCTTGCTATGGCCTCTATGCATCCCTATGAGTAGTCACTTTCAATCTTGTGAAGTTTTGTTAACAAATTTTTGTGGCCCAAGAATTTTCCGAAAATTGTATGTGAATATGATGAACCTCTTTGGAAGGAGTTCTTCAAGGAGGAGATCCTCGGAGGCATCTTCTAGTAGCAGCTCCGCTCGTCGGTCTTATGTTGAACCAAGTGAAAGTTCCATACGAGATGCCACCACCAAAACATGCTTATGGCCATGCAACGATTATATGGTGCACGTAGGAATTAAGGGAGAATTTGAGCAGTATGTTCACAATGCCAAACTCGGTCCCTACATTTCAGATAAGTGCAACCAACACCTCAACCTCACCGAATCATTTACCAAAGAATTTAAATTCCATCCCCGAGAGTCTAGGGTGTCGTTTAAACTGTATGAAAGTCCATTTACCATGTATGTAGAGAGATTTACCTACTGTAGCAAAATCCCATTCTAGGGTTTGCTTGACGAACCACCAAGGTCTGAGTTTGAGATATTCTTGACTAATCTTTGCTATGGTGAGACTAGGGGAGTGACGCAAGGTAGAATAAAAAGCATTCATTTTCCCGCAATCCAGTACTTCGCTTTAATTAGTGGAAAATGCATTGTAGGCAAACAAGTTTGTAGTACACTTTGTGCCCCACACTTGAGCCTCATACGCACCGCTCTCACCGGTGAACAAAGTTATAATCTTGGAGCAATTGTTGCACGCAAGTTGCAGCATAACTCTGGTAGTGGATATTTTTATGGTGGAATTTATGCCACACGTTTAGCAAGAGAGTTGGGTGTTTCACCTTGGTCTCATGACCCTATTTTACCCACGCAATACTTGGACTTTGATGCTATGAAATGTCATAAGATCCTTAGTGGTGAACCCCACGACTTCACTTACAACTTGTTGTTTAATAAAAGTTCCATTGTGGACACGTATTTGCCTGCACCTGCTCTCTTTGATGTTCACAGTAAGGGAAGATATTTTGTTCTCGAGAGCAAGTCCCGAGCTCATAATGCGGCAGTTGTGGCTGCACGACGGGCTGAGACATCTACACCGAGAGCTATCACTCCGACCATTATGCAGGCTACTGACTGATTACCAAGCTAGGCCAAAAGCCTAAGCTTGGGGGAGTATGTATTTCCATCGACATTACATTCATGTTCACACATTTCGGTGTCCACACTCCTTCATTGTATTGTCCATGCTAGATTTATTTTCTCGCCTTCTTGTGTGTTTGAAAAACTTTGAAAATACAAAAATATATTTCCTGCTTCTTTTTTATTTTTCTTTCTAGTGTAGTTAGTTGTAGTATCTAAAAAGAAAACTCAAAAAGATTTCCTTATTCTTCTTTTACTTGTTGGGAGCTTTCCCGTGTAAATAATCTTTCTCGTTTTTGTTTTTCCCTTTTATTTTCTCATTCAAGAAAAAACAAAAACTCCAAAAACATTTTAGTGTGCTTCTCTGAATTTCTTTTTCTTTCTATTGAGTCATACCGAGGAGAAGACCACGATGAAAATGTTGAGTGGCTCTCATATGCATTATTGTTGATCTAACAAAGAGCCCATATTACCTGGCCTTCTCCTTTTGAATAAAATGTTTGCAGATTCCAGCTTAGTCCATGGCACTCTTGCACTATTATTATTTTCATATTGTTCGGTCATGCAAGTGAAAGGCAATAATGACAATATTTGATGAACTGGTTGTGGCACAGAGAAACGGGTATGAACTCAACTTGTTCTGTTTTTGTAAATATGTTTAACCTAGTATCCATGATTCAGCCTATTATGATCAAACATGTTTGCAATGACAATTAGAGATTATAGTTTCTCATGCCATGCATAAGTAGCTAGGAGTGGATAATGATTTATCTTGGATGTCAACATTCCATTAAAATGATTGTGATGTAGTATGATGATATGGTATCCTCCTCTGAATGTTCGAGTGGTTTGACTTGGCACATGTTCATGCATGTAGTTGAATCAGAACCAACATAGCCTCTATGATATTTATCTTCATGGTGTCCAAATCCTACTCATGCTGATATCCAATGTCTATTATACATAATGTATGATCATGAACATTGTTGCTCTCTAGCTGGCCCCTTCCCAACCTAATTGCTAGCCTTCACCTGTATTATGCGGAAATACTGCTTGTGCATCAAAATCCCGAAACGCAAGTTATTCCAGATGAGTCCACCATACCTACCTATATGCGGTATTACTCTGTCGTCCTAAGTAAATTTGCATGTGCCACCTCTAAAAACTTCAAATAAATATCTTTTTTATGTGCTTGGATTGTTCATAGAGTGACAGGAAGTAGTCAGTATCTTCCATGCTAGGCGGGTTATTCATATGATGAGTGTTTATTCAATTGTCCTTGCACGAGAGGGGCGGTAATAGTGATTCCCAGTCCCAACTGCAAAAAGACAAGAGCTTACAAATAATCAAACAAAAACTCCTACGGAGTAATAACCTTTACTTTATTGCTTGGACATCGCTACTAATGTGTTTAGCATGGAAGATATTGATAACTGATGGTCGCGAAGTAAACAAGAAGGGAGCATTTCTCAAAATTTCATTCACCTCTGTTTTAAAAACCTGAGCTCTGGCACCTCTGCAAATCCCTGCTTCCCTCTGCGAAGGGACTATCTATTTACTTTTATGTTGAGTCATCGCCTTCTCTAATAAGCGCCAGATTTGAGAGCACTATTGTCATGCTCATGCATTGTGTGTAGTGAATGTTGGGTGTTAGCATGACTGGATCTTTTCGACCGTGAATTACAATGTTTAATCGCTGCTTGAACTTTGCGGTCTTAGAAAGGGCTAGCGAGATACCATTGTTGTCATATTATATCATGGTTGTTTTGACAAAGTGTTGATATTTGAGATATCTTATTATTGCTCTCTAGTTTTTTATGTTATTGATATGAGTTAATATAATTTCTAAGAGTTATTGTTAACATGGTTAGTCGTGATCTTTGCTGAAAACCTGGGTGCTAGTTAAGCTTATTTATGTAAACAAGAGCAAAAGAGTTCACAAAAGTTTTTCTTTTTTACTTTCAGTTTATCAACTGAATTGCTTGAGGACAAGCAAAGGTTTAAGCTTGGGGGAGTTGATACGTATCCATCGTATATACTTTTCCTAACGCTTTTCCTCTTGTTTTGGACTCTAATTTGCATGATTTGAATGAAACTAACCCAGACTGACGCTATTTTTAGCAGAACTATCATGGTGTTGTTTTTGTGCAAAAATAAAAGTCCTCGAATTGGAATGAAACTTTGCGAGCATTTTTTATATAAATAATGAAAAATACCGGAGCCAAGAACCATCGGAGAGGGGCCCCTGGGTGAGCACAAACCACCAGGGTGCCCCCCCTCCAGGCGCGCCCAGGTGGGTTATGCCCACCTGGTGGCCCCGCAGACCCTAGCTCCGATGCTATAAAATCCTATTTTCGGAGAACAAATCAAGGGGGAAGAATTATCTCGTTTCGCGATACGGAGCCACCGTCACCTCTCGTTCTTCATCGGGAGGTCAGATATGGAGTCCGTTTGGGTCTCCAAAGAGGGGAATATTCGATCTTCGTCATCACCACCCTCCTCCATCACCACTTCCATGATGCTCTCCACCGGGAGTGAGTAATTCCTTTGTAGGCTCGCTGGTTGGTGAGGAGTTGGGTGAGATTCATCATGTAATCGAGTTAGTTTTGTTAGGGCTTGATCCCTAGTATCCACTATGTTCTGAGATTGATGTTGTTATGACTTTGCTATGCTTAATGCTTGACACTTTGGGCCCGGGTGCCATGAATTCAGATCTGAACCGTTTATATTATCACCATTATATCTATGTTCTAGATCTGATCTTGCAAGTCATAGTCACCTATTACGTGTTATGATTCGTAAACCCTGTAGTGACAATATGTGGGATACTTTCCGGTGATGACTATAGTTTGAGGAGTTCATGTGTTCACTATGTGCTAATGCTTTGTTCCGGTACTCTATTAAAAGAGGCCTTAATATCCCTTAGTTTTCTTATGGACCCCGCTGCTATAGGATGGTAGGACAAAAGATGGCATACAAGTTCTTTTCATAAGCACGTATGACTATTTACGGAATGCATGCCTACATTATATTTATGAACTGGAGCTAGTGTCGTATTGCCTAGGTTGTAACTGTCACATGATGAATATCATCCAACAAATCGCCGATCCAATGCCTACGATTTTCCTACATATTGATCTTGCTAAGTTACTATTGCTGATGTTACTATTGTCACTGCTACAAAACTATTACTATCACTATTACCGTTACTGTTGCTGCTACCACTACTATCAAAGCTATCATATTACTATGCTACTGATAACTTTGCTGCAAATAATTAATCTCCAGGTGTGATTTAATTGACAACTCAATTGCTAATACTTAAAAATATTCTTTGGCTCCCCTTGTGCCGAATCTATAAAATTGGGTTGAATACTCTACCCTCGAAAACTGTTGTGATCCCCTATACTTGTGGGTTATCAGTGCACTTTGCATTTCAAAGACATATTTATCTGGCGCACACATCTAGGGGGAGCCCATCTATATTTTGTGGTTTTGGGTTTGCTTGTATAACTATTGCTTTCCTTTGCAAATCTCGTATTGTCATCAATCCACCAAGAAGGGGGAGATTGTTAGGGCATATTTCTCCCTTAGTGGTTTTGGTGATTTATGTCAATATGCTTTGCGAACTAACCGTGTGGATAGAGCTTTTTCATAGGCTATTCTAGTTGACACAAGATGGCGGAGCCCCTCCAAAGCCTTCCACGGAAGACGGTGTCTTTCCTATCGATTTATTTTCGGTGGTTTGAGTCGTAGGAATCCTGTACTATATTTCAAAGACATATTTATCTGGCGCACACATCTAGGGGGAGCCCATCTATATTTTGTGGTTTTGGGTTTGCTTGTATAACTATTGCTTTCCTTTGCAAATCTCGTATTGTCATCAATCCACCAAGAAGGGAGAGATTGTTAGGGCATAGTTCTCCCTTATTGGTTTTGGTGATTTATGTCAATACGCTTTGCGAACTAACCGTGTGCATAGAGCTTTTTCAGAGGCTATTCTAGTTGACACAAGATGGCGGAGCCCCTCCAAAGCCTTCCACGGAAGACGGTGTTTTTTCTATTGATTTATTTTCGGTGGTTTGAGTCATAGGAATCCTATACTATTGAGAGGGTGTAACGCCGCGGACACACCCGCCGGTGGTCGTTACTCCTGGCGGGATCTAGACTGGCCCCACAGATCAATACTAGTCTTTTCGGCGTACTTTGTCCTCACTCATGCGCACCCGGGAGCAACTTCCCGGTCGGTCACCCATCCTGACACTACTCCAAGCTGAGCACGCTTAACTTTGGAGTTTTGTCCGAATGGGCTCCTGGAAAAGAAGAAATTCCTTATTGATATGAGTAGTCTATCATCCCTAATAAGCCAGGCTATCACATACACCCCCACTTAGAGGAACCGACGTCCTCGTCGGGCCACAAGAATGTTCCCTCTGGGCACAAACGTCTGTGCTTCCAGTCTGGTACATGTGCCATGCCGGGTGCTACGACAGGTCACAAACGTCATGAACAACATGACCGCGCACATGTCCGCAACCATCCGTGTAACCGCGAGGGTCGGCTCTAATAGCAACTTGTAACGCCTCGGACACACCCGCCGGTGGTCGTTACTCCTGGCGGGATCTAGACTGGCCCCACAGATCAATACTAGTCTTTTCTGCGCACTTTGTCCTCACTCGTGCGCACCCGGGAGCAACTTCCCGGTCGGTCACCCATCCTGACACTACTCCAAGCTGAGCACGCTTAACTTTGGAGTTCTGTCCGAATGGGCTCCCGGAAAAGAAGGAATTCCTTATTGATATGAGTAGTCTATCATCCCTAATAAGCCAGGCTATCACAGAGGGGATCTGTGTTAGTAACATCCCAAATTTTCAAGTTGGAATGTTATACACTAGATCATCATTGCATATCATAATTATTGCATTTTGGTTGATCCTAGAAATTTCACACAACTCAAGGACCCTCGGAGAGAGTTGGGGATTTCGTTATTTTCATATTTCAGTTGTCTCAAATTTTGAAAATAGGATCCTTTGATTTTATTAATTTTATCTTCAATTAATTCTATTATAAAAATTATGAGAGAGGGAATAAAATGACTTTCCCAAAATAAAGAAATATTGAGGATTTAATAAAAAATCAAATAAGATTTTATTGGGTTTTATTTGCTATTTTATTTGAATTTAGGAAAAAAAATGTGCGTTTTTCAAAATTGCATATAGGCCCCAAATAAATGTTCATCCTGTGCGGCTTGATTTTAGAAGCCGGGGAAAATTTATTTCGGGATTTTTGGAGTCCGTTTAGTAGTCCTTTTGTTTTTTTTCTGAGCGTAACTATTTATAAAAAAACGCGCAGCCGACCTACGGGCCGTGTCCGACCCGGACACTAAGGCCCGTCCGGCTTTAATAGCCGGGGAGGCCCAGTGTCGGTGTAAAAACCGGCGGATCTCGGGTAGGGGGTCCCGAACTGTGCGTCTAGGCCGGATGGTAACAGGAGGAAGGGACGCGAAGTTTTACCCAGGTTCGGGCCCTCTCGATGGAGGTAAAACCCTATGTCCTGCTTGATTAATATTGATGATATGGGTAGTACAAGAGTAGATCTACCACGAGATCGGAGAGGCTAAACCCTAGAAGCTAGCCTATGGTATGATTGTTGTTGTGTATGTTGTCCTACGGACTAAAACCCTCCGGTTTATATAGACACCGGAGAGGGTTAGCGTTACACAAAGTTGGTTACAATGGTAGGAGATCTGCATATCCGTATCGCCAAGCTTGCCTTCCACGCTAAGGAAAGTCCCTTCCAGACACGGGACGAAGTCTTCAATCTTGTATCTTCATAGTCCAGGAGTCCGGCTGAAGGTATAGTCCGGCCATCCGGACACCCCCTAATCCAGGACTCCCTCAGTAGCCCCTGAACCAGGCTTCAATGACGACGAGTCCGGCACGCAAATTGTCTTCGGCATTGCAAGGTGGGTTCCTCCTCCAAGTACTTCATGGAAGATTTTGAACACAAAGATAGTGTCCGGCTCTGCAAAATAAGTTTCCACATATTGCCATAGAGAGAATAACATTTACCCAAATCTAATCTGCTGACGTATTCCGTAGTGTGACACACCACGGCCAAGCCTTTATCCGAGTCGTTTTATTATCCCACCTCAACGCATCATGCGAGGCGGTTTCCTTGGCACATCTTGTTAAAGCAGAGATCGTGTCCCCTTATTCCGGGATTCTCATCAATACGGGCGTGGGTAACCCAACCGCGCCATTGATTAGAACGCTTGGAGATAAGCGAGTTTTACCAGGCTGGTGGGGACACGTAGTTGCGTCCACCCATATAAGGGGATAAGGATCCACCTTTTCACCTACGCCTTCTTCCTCCTTTGCTTATCCATTCTCGCACACTCGAGCTCCAGCGCCCAAGTCCGCACTCCCCACTTCAAACTTCTCTAGCCATGTCCGGAGCGGGAGGCAAGTGGATGGTCTCCTCCGTCACGGAGGGACACATCAAAAAACTGAGGAAGGTCGTATACTTGTCTAACGACATCGCGTACCGGCTTCCCGAAAAGGGGCAGCTCATCCCCACCCCTAGGCCCCATGAGAGGGTGGTGTTCCTCCCCCATTTCCTTCGTGGACTGGTCTTCCCTCTTCACCCATTTGTCCGGGGGCTCATGTTCTACTATGGCCTGGATTTCCATGATCTGGCCCCGAACTTTGTCCTCAACATCTCGGCGTTTATCGTCGTGTGCGAGGCTTTCCTCCGCATCTGCCCCCATTTCGGCCTATGGCTCAAGACTTTCAATGTCAAGCCGAAGGTGGTGCACGGCAACCAGGCGGAGTGCGGAGGCGCCATGGTGGGCAAGATGCCTAACGTCTTATGGCTCGAGGGCTCCTTTGTGGAGACCCTGAAGGGGTGGCAATCAGGGTGGTTTTACATCACCGAGCCGCGCGACCCCGAATGGGTCGCAGCCCCCGAGTTTCGATCCGGACCCCCTACGCGGCTCACCTCCTGGAAGGAGACGGGCCTGTCGTGGGGTAAAAAAGGAGAGATGACCGGACTCCAAACATGTGTCCAAACCCTGGTGGACAAGAAGCTCAAACTTGTCAACATAGTCCAGGTTATGCTCATCCGCCTGATCCTCCCATGTCAACAACGGGCTTTCAACCTGTGGGAGTTCGACCCGGCGCGGCACCGAACTCTCAGCAGGCTCTTCGACACGACGTACGAAGATGCCTGGAAGGTGCTTTTCAAGGGCGCCGAGGCCCCCGCATCCGCTACCGAGGATCGCGGATTCAGTACGCAGCGTCACGCTCATGTGGTAAGCTATTTTTTTCTTTTACAGGGTATCAGTTTTTCATGGTTTGACTCCATGCGGGATCTAAGCTCCCTTACCTTTGACAGGATTGGCAGGAGACGTCCGGACAGATCAACTGTCCGGCTCCTTTGCCCGAAGGCCCAGCGGACGCTCGTTTGGCGAAGCTGCTGGTTCCGGCACCCCATGTGGTGCCGGAGAAGAAGGCCAAGAAGAAGGCCACGGGGACTCGAAAGAGTGCCCGGCGCCTGGAGGTGTCGGATCCCTCATCCGACGACTTCAAGACGCACTCCTCCCATGAAGACGAGGAGGAGGAAGAAGAGACCCCTCCCCCTCCAGCGGGGGAAGGTAAGAAAAGGAAGGTCGCCCCAACTGGGGAGGCCGAAGGGTCCAAGAAGGGGAAAACCCTTCCTCTGGACTACTCCACCAACGCCGACGACGGCGGAGAGGAGTGGCCCCTCAGGGCCAAGCCCCTGGCAAAACCGAAAGTATCCGGATACCAGAGTAATTCATAGTATTCGTTTATTGCACAGCTTTCCCTTATGTCAAATATGTTTATGCAGCCCACCCAAAGACCGGCTCGACGCGTCGTTGAGCGGCTCACTGGACTCATCGGATGTGAACTCGCTTCCGACGGCTTCCTCCCCCCACCCTACGGACGACACCGAAGTGTTGTCCCAACAGGTTCCAAGCCGGGAGGAGGTGGTCCTGGAGGCGCCGCAAGGCGACCTCCTGGACTCCAGGAGTAAAGGGGATGAAACCCCCCAGGGCTCCAAGTCCGGCTCTAGGCTGGACACCGCACCGGAACCTTCAAAGGTTCCAGAGTCCGGCGGGGGACCTCCTTACAAGAGGAGCAAGCCCACCGTGCCGGTGACCCCCGTCCAACCGGAGGCGCCGGACAATCTGTTGGAGGTGCTCCAAGGCGCCTCCATCGACGAGGAGCACCGCACCATTATGAGTGCGGTGGTCCAGAAGGTTCAGTCCGCCAAGAGCGGACTGACTGAAGCTTGTACTAGCCTTTTAACAGGCTTTGAGGTAAGTAAAGAATGTGTAAATAATATTACCACATAGACAGTAGCCCCTGATGCTCTGTTTGGCGTTCAGGAAGAAAAGCCGAATAGAGGACCAAATAAAATTCGCAAGAGTCTAACAAAAAGGAGGCAATATGCGTATGCAGGCTTCTCTGCTTGCGTCCGCCGCACTGACTGCGAAAGTGGACACGCTAAAGCAGAACCTCAAGCGATCCGAGCAAGAGCTCGGGCGTGCCAAGAAGCAGCTCAAGGACAATGAAGGTAAGAAATACCTTGTCTAAATATATATAAAAAGGTGCAATTGCAAAAAATGACAGGATTATCGTGGCTATTGTAGGGGCCACGTCTGAGGTGGCGACCCTTAAGAAAGCGCTGGTCGAGGCCGAGAAGAGGACGGCCACGGACCGCACTGAGCGGGAGAAGTACGAGGCCCAGGTTGGCAAGGTGCAGGAAGAGCTCCAGGTTCTCATGAAAAAACATGAGAGTTTGGAGCTTGACTCAAAGACGCGAGCGTCCGAGCTCGCGGCGGCTATTGAAAATGCCAAGTCTGCCAAGGCCGAATCCCACAAGACCCTCCAGGAGTTGGATGAGGTGAAGAAGATAGCGGCGGGTAAGGCATTCTTTATGCAAAGCAAACACATAAACGTGAGTTACTTGTTACTTACCCGAATCCGGAGCTCTCCAGGAGTGTTCGCAGATCTTCCCCGGAGTGTGTCCGATGCCGCCGCATTCTATCGATCCGAGGAGGGCAGCTCGACGGAGAAGGTGTTCTGGTCTCAGTACGTTGAGGCCGGACACCCCGTGCCCCTGAGCGACCAGCTGAAGCAACTGGTCGAGCTCCACAAGGCGGCCGAACAGGCCATGAAGGGCCTCATAGTTCGGCTGTGGCCTGGAGAGGCTCTGCCTGGGAGCTATTTCGGGCTGGTGCGGCCGCTGGTGGGGGCATGTCCGAGGCTCGAAGTCATTAAGCGCTCCGTCTGCACTGAAGGTGCCCATAGGGCCCTTGCCCGTGCTAAGGTGCACTGGGGCAAGCTCGATGCTGAGAAGCTTGTGAAGGACAGGCCACTGCCGGGGAAAGAGCATCGCAAGCCCGAGAATTACTATAAGGATGTTCTGAAGGGTGCCTGCCTTGTGGGGGATGAATGTTCCAAGGATGTATTTTTGAGTAAAACTCGCTCGTTTTGTCCTGTGCGCTGAAAACTTGTTCATATGCGCTAAGCAATGCTATTGGAATTTAAAATATTACCTTCTGTGCGGCTGTTTATCAATTATGAGAGATGGCGAGTTGTCGGCTTCTGCCCCCGTGCCGCTAGTGCTGGGGTGTTCGGGGATAAACCTGAGCGCTCTTTTTCCCATGTTTGGGTCCTTCGAGGGAGGCGCTCAGCCCAACGAACAAGGCAATCGGACTATAATGCATGAACACTCTCACTTAGCCATAGAATTCTATAGTTTTAAATTTCGGCGAAGCCCCTGGTATTCGGAAGACCGAGTTCGGGGCACTATCCACGCCTTGGCCGGACAGAGCCGACTCCTCGCTCTAAGCGGCATAAGTCTTTAGGGACTCGAAAAACCTCTCGAACAGCGACCAGCTCTCGCTTCATCATGACAGTCAGTTTTAGCTTTCTCCACTGAGGTGCTCGACCCAGCTCAACTGGGGCACAATTGCAGTGGTTCTCCTAGTGCTACCTTAGCCGATATAGCGGAGCGTAAGGCACCAAAACATAGGAGCCGGGCAAACCCAACTATTGACCCAAGACATGATTCGGAGCCGATGCATACAATGCTATAAGTTCGGGGTGCCGCACTTGTTAAAGTGTTCGGACTTCTCACACCATATTGAGGGGTACTGAAGCCCCTGGCGTATTTTGGCCATACCAAAGTGTACGGGTGCAACATGTCGTTAAGGATACATTAAAAAAAGAGTAATGCAAAAATAGACAAAAGCTATGCATTGTTTATTAAAGAGGGCTGCAATCAAAGTAGAATGATACAAATAATGCGATAAGCAAAAGGTTGGACTATTTAACATGTCCGTTCAAGGGGCAAGCTGCGGAATAGTATGCGAAACAGGTATACTGCTCGTGATAGAGACCACCTGGTAGTTCCGTAATGCGGCGTGGCTTGTCTGCTTCCCTGGTTCTTGCATCATTTGTGCGGCAATTGAACTGCCGAACAGTCCTTCCGAAGAATGGAGTCCTGAAAGTAAGAGAAAATTAAAAAATCGGCAGCCCCTGGTGCAGTGTAAGCCGTGCTTCGGGCGTGCCGTGATGGTGCCCCTCCCCCTGTACCCATGGTATTTCTAGAGCGTAGTTATGTATGCGAAGCACTGGCGTCGCCTTTTTGCTAGGGCTAGGGTTGGGGCCGCATTGCTACGCCTGCTCGAATCATGCCAGGAGGTCTTGTTGTAGGTTACTCCGGGCGCGCTTGACGGTGTCCGGTCGTTTAGTGGCCGGACTGGAGGACTGCCTAGAGAGGCTGCTTTGTACTTCCACTACAAGGCCCGCCGTGTGCTCCTCCGTTCGGAGGGAGCGTTCGGTGTTTCCATTGACCGTAATTACTCCTCGAGGGCCTGGCATCTTGAGCTTAAGGTATGCGTAGTGCGGTACCGCATTGAACTTGGTGAATGCGGTTCGCCCGAGCAGTGTGTGATAGCCACTGCGGAATGGGACTATGTCGAAGATTAACTCCTCGCTTCAGAAATTATCCGGAGATCCGAAGACCACTTCAAGTGTGACTGAGCCTGTACAGTTGGCCTCTACACCTGGTATTATGCCTTTAAAGGTCGTTTTGGTGGGCTTAATCCTCGAAGGATCTATGCCCATTTTCCGCACTGTATCCTGGTAAAGCAGGTTCAGGCTGCTGCCGCCGTCCATAAGGACTCTAGTGAGATGAAATCCGTCAATAATTGGGTCTAGAACCAATGCAGCGAATCCGCCGTGACGGATGCTAGTGGGATGGTCCCTTCGATCAAAGGTGATCGGGCAGGAGGACCATGGGTTGAACTTTGGGGCGACTGGCTCTACCGCATATACGTCCTTTAACACGCGCTTCCGCTCCCTTTTGGGGACGTGGGTTGCGTATATCATGTTCACCGTCTGCACTTGTGGGGGAAAACCCTTCTGTCCACTGTTTTTCGGCAGTCGGGGCTCCTCGTCGTCATCGCTATGCAGCCCCTTGTCTTCATTTTCGGCGTTTAACTTGCCTGCCTGCTTGAACACCCAACAATCCCTCTTGGTGTGATTGGCCGGCTTTTCGGGGGTGCCATGTATTTGGCACAAGCGGTCGAGTATTCGGTCCAAACTGGACGGGCCCCTAGGATTCATTTTGAATGGCTTTTTCCGCTGATCGGATTTAGAGCCTCTGAATTCGGCATTAACTGCCGTATCCTCAGCATTGTCGCTGTTAATGCGGCGTTTCTGCTTGTTGCGACGCGACCTGCCACTACTGTCCCTGGTATCCGAATTACCAGGGTTCTTGGTCATATTGTTGCTACGAGCAAGCCAGCTGTCTTCTCCCGCGTAAAAGCAGGTCATGAGTGTCGTGAGTGCTGCCATAGACTTCGTCTTTTCCTGTCCAAGGTGCCGGGCAAGCCACTCGTCACAGATATTGTGCTTGAAGGCTGCTAGGGCCTCAGCATCCGGACAGTCGACTATTTGATTTTTCTTTGTTAGGAACCGTGTCCAGAATTGCCTGGCCGATTCCTCTGGCTGCTGAATTACGTGACTTAGGTCATCGGCGTCTAGGGGTCGCACATAAGTGCCCTGGAAATTGTCGAGGAATGCGGCTTCCAGGTCCTCCCAACAACTGATTGATCCTGTTGGCAAGCTGTTAAGCCAATGCCGAGCTAGTCCTTTAAGCTTGAGTGGGAGGTATTTCATGGCGTGGAAATCATCGCCGCGGGCCATGTGGATATGAAGGAGATAATCCTCGATCCATACCGCAGGATCTGTTGTGCCATCATATGATTCGATGTTTACGGGTTTGAAACCCTCGGGGATTTGATGATCCATTATTTCGTCTGTGAAGCATAGTGGGTGTGCGGCGCCTCTGTACTGGGCTATATCACGATGTAGCTCCAATGAGCTTTGTCTACTGTGTTTGGCCCTGACGAATTTGTGGCCGGAGTGATGGTTACTGTCTCGAGTCGTGGGGCGCCCACGCGATCCATAGATCGATCTTGTTTGCCTTGCCTTGTTCCAACATATCTCGCAGGTCTGGCACATTTTCCTGTGCCTTGGTACGGGGTGCGGCTTGAGTGGAGGGCCGAGAGGCCTCTCTGTCACGGCCACGAGGTGGCCGATCGGCCGCATCGAGTGCTGGTGATGTAGGTTTAAGTGCTTCCTCCTCTAATCGGGGTAGCAACCTGTGCTTTTGGTAGCTCTTGGAGGGGCGTTCGAGTTTATGCTCTTCGGCCGCAAGGACTTCAGTCCATCTGTCGACTAGCAAATCTTGATCAGCTCTAAGTTGTTGCTGTTTTTTCTTGAGGCTTCTTGCCGTGGCCATAAGCCTGCGTTGAAAATGCTCTTGCTCGACAGGATCCTCTGGCACGACGAATTCATCATCGTCGAGGCTTGCCTCGTCTTCGGAGGGAGGCATATGATTATCGTCCTCGACCTCTCTGTCTGCCGCTCTCTTATGAGGGCTGGTTTCTCCATCCCCCTGTGCTAAATCTTGCTGGAGGGGGTTTTCTTCGGCACTCTCCGGAGTATTATTATCTCCCGTGCTGGAATCACCGTATTTGTTTTGGTGGGATTTTGAGTGGCATCGCTGACGCTGGCGCTTAGGCTGTTTCTTGGAGGGGTCATCCTCCGATGTTCCATCGCCATCTCGTTCTTTTGGGGTGTCCACCATGTATATGTCATATGACGAGGTGGCTTTCCAGGGCCCAATAGGAGCTGGTTCTTCATCGTCTCCATCATCAGCGTCCATGTCGTCGATGTCTTCGAAGTCAAAGTCGAGCATGTCGGTTAAATCATCGACAGTGGCTACAAAGTGGGTGGTGGGTGGGCTTTGAATTTCTTCATCGTCCGTATCCCAACCTTGCTGACCGTAGTCCGACCAGGGCTCTCCTGATAAAGAGAGAGACTTCAGTGTCTTCAGAATATCGCTGAAAGGCGAGTGCTGAAAGATGTCCGCGGCAGTAAACTCCATGATCGACGCCCAATCGGATTCGATCGGCAGGGGCGCGGAGGGTTCGGAGTCCAGAGAGGAGTCCGGCTCCTTGGAGTCACGAGTCTCGCAGAGTGCGGGGCTGGTGTTTGGCTCGACCGTTGTTGGGATCGCAGCCCCCGAGGCGGCGTCCAACCACCCATCCTCGATCGGCGCAGTTGGCTCCGAATTAAGGGTCAAAGTCGATGCGGGTGCGGCCTCCAGGGCACTGTTTGGCGGCAGAGCTAGATCATGCTCGTCGTGACAGTGCGGCATGCTCGGCAGTGGCTCGAATCCGTCGAAGATCAAGTCCTCGCGGATGTCAGCCGTGTAGTTTAAGCTTCCAAATCTGACCTGACGGCCAGGGGCATAGCTTTCGATCTGCTCTAGATGGCCAAGTGAATTGGCCCGCAGTGCAAAGCCGCCGAAGACGAAGATCTGTCCGGGGAGGAAGGTCTCACCCTGGACTGCATCGCTATTGATGATCGTAGGAGCCATCGAGCCTGATGGCGATGACACAGAGGAACTCTTAATGAAAGCACCAATGTCGGTGTCAAAACCGGCGGATCTCGGGTAGGGGGTCCTGAACTATGCGTCTAGGCCGGATGGTAACATGAGGCAAGGGACACGAAGTTTTACCCAGGTTCGGTCCCTCTTGATGGACGTAAAACCCTACGTCCGGCTTGATTAATATTGATGATATGGGTAGTACAAGAGTAGATCTACCACGAGATCGGAGAGGCTAAACCCTAGAAGCTAGCCTATGGTATGATTGTTGTTGTGTATGTTGTCCTACGGACTAAAACCCTCCGGTTTATATAGACACCGGAGAGGGTTAGGGTTACACAAAGTCGGTTACAATGGTAGGAGATCTGCATATCCGTATCGCCAAGCTTGCCTTCCACGCCAAGGAAAGTCCCTTCCGGACACGGGACGAAGTCTTCAATCTTGTATCTTCATAGTCCAGGAGTCCGGCCGAAGGTATAGTCCGGCCATCCGGACACCCCCTAATCCAGGACTCCCTCACCCAGCCGGAAGCCCCCCCAAACCCTAGCCTCCCCGCGCCGCCCTTGCCGCGCCGCCGCCGCCTTCGCCGCGCCGCCCCGTGCCGCCGCCGCCCGCTACCACCACCCGCCGCCGGAGCCGCCGACGCCGTCTCCGGAGCCGCCGCCGCCGCCGAACCCGCCACCCGAGGTTTACCTCGATCCCGCCGCCGTTTTTTTAGAAAAACCGTTCGGTTTGCCGACGGTTTTGTCGTTTTTTTAGTTTCGGTTTTTTTAAAATAGATCAGTTTTCCGGTTTATTTAAATAGTGAGCGTTCGTCCGTTCATTCGTTTTAACGAACGTTCGTCGTTTTTCTTTTTCTCGGATTAAATCCACGATTTTCTAATCGCGATTTCTGATCAGATTTTCGTTTTAGTATATATTTTTGCTCGTTTATCGGAATCAGGCGATTCAAGCGCCAGGAGTTTCGTCTCGAAACCCTCTTTCCGTTTAACCAACTTAAACAAGTTTTTGCCACTGTAAAAATTGCCTTAGATCCAGAATAGTAAACGAAGCCTGTTTCTTTTGTCGTTTGACTTTCGTTGCTTCATTTGATTTGATTCTTTTTGCCAACCGGAGTTCTTAAATGGAACTTTCTGGTTAGATCTCTTATTTGAGTTTTAACAGTGCATTAGTTGAGTATTTATTGTATGCTTGTTTGTTTGTGATAGAGTATCCGGAGTGCGTTGCTTGTTACTTCGAATTGCTAGGTTTCCCGGATCATCGGCAAGGCAAGTAACACTTTGATCATACCTCCTACTACCCAGTTTTATTGCATTAGATCAATCCTCACACCTTGCATGTTTTAGGATCTAATTAAATTGTGGGTTTGGGGAGTAGTTGAGGTAGAACCTATTACCTATTTATTATCAAACCTTTGGGAGTTACTCTACGTTTGCTTCTTATTGCTATGCTATGCTAGTAAACGTGGATTGGGTGAGTGTATCCATGACAAATGTGAGCTTTGTTAACTAATGGTTTACTTAAGGTGGCAACCTAAACACACCTCTGGGTGGATTGAGGCACCTGGGTATTCCAGGATTGCCTGTTTTCTTTTGGACCGCCACCCAGGCTCAAAGGGATCATGAGATTATTCATGCTAGAAACTTCCGTGTGCAGCCACAAGCTATTATGGGCTCTAGCATAGTTGACTAAGTTGTGCAAACTCTTAAAGTGGTAGACTAGCAGATGTAGGGGATGTAGATGGTACGGTCTACCCATCGTAAGGTGCTAGTGCTTCTGAAAGACTATGTCTCGGCCATCCTTTTCTCAAACACCATCTAGTGCGAGAAATCCAACGGAGGAGATCGAGTCTTGTGGGGAAAAGTGTGCAAACCTCTGCAGAGTGTATAAACTAATCATGGTTAGCTGGGATTGAGAATGCTGTCAACCATTCTCAATGTTTAACAACCACCATAATAGTTAAATAAATTTATTCCTTTGCCGTAGGGAAAAATTGGCTTTACGAAAAACCGTAACCATAGAGCTTTCCACCAGCCAAATATGCATATAGAATAGCTGTTTCATTCCATTACTCTCTATGTGTTACATTGCCAGCATATTCCATGTGCTAACCCGTTTTCAGGCTGCAACGTTAATGTTGCAGACTTTTCAGACGACGATTAAGGAGTTTTAGGTCGTGGTTCTATACTCAGTGATGCCGTTGGAGTTGATGGACTCACTTATCTTCCAAGCCTTCCGCTGTTATCGTTATTAGATGGCCTTAAGCCATATTTATTGTAATAAGTTCTCTTTTGAGACACTCGATGTAATAAGTGTGTGATTGCTACTCTGCTATAAATCCTTCAAGTACTGTGTGGTGTCAGCATTACTGATCCAGGGATGACACCGGAGCACAGAGATTGGACCGTTTGAGGTCTGGTCGCTACAAGATGGTATCAGAGCACACGCTGACTGTAGGACACGACCACTAAGCTAAAGACCTAGATCACTACTCATTCTCTTCTCTTCTGACCTCTCATCTTTTCTACTCTTTTAGGATGGCGGATGCAAGGAACAAGTTCACTCAGCTGGAGGAAGATACACCCTTTGGACGTCACTTGAAGGAAGTCACTAGATACCTGAACATAGGAGTACCAAGCTTCACCGGAACCTACAACGCCACTCTACCTGAAGAAGAGCGCTGGATGATTCAAGTTCAAGTTCCAGGAAGGACGTTCATGCCAGTCACTGATCCCATAGAGTTTTCTTTCGATGCACCAACTTGGAATCTAGGAAAGAGCATGGCAGCTCACATCGCCATGGGACACATTGGAGAAGTCTACCGCAATGATCTCAAGGATACTATCTACCAGATTTGTGGGCGCCGAGATGAGCACTGGGAGATGATCAGCACCAGAAAGGATAGATCCATTGCAGCTTTTATCCAGGAGTTAAACCAGCACATTCAACGTCAGGAGAACCAGATGTGCGCCGACATGATAGATCTGAAGAAGGCAAAGACAAGAATCAAGGAACTGGAGGAAGAACTCAAGGCTACACGTGAAGATTTTGAAGAAGAAATTGAAGTATTAGTGGAAAAGAATGACAATTTGATCAAGAAGATTGGAATATTTATGGGAGGCCCGACACCAGTAGAAGAAGACGAAGAACCCAAGGAGATTCGCCCGGAAGACTACATCATCATCGACGACACTGACTCGGATCCAGATGATAGCGATGATGACTATGTTGATGAAGCTGGAGCAGATATCATGGAGTCTGCAACCGAAGAATATTTCTAGTAGACCACCCCAACAGTAGTAGTAGTCCACCATGTAAATATAGTAGTCCGAGCACTTTTGTGATAGTTAGATCGATTGTATGCCCTTGTTTGATTGATTAAATGAAGTGAATTGTTTGCTTTTGCCTCATGTGCATATGGGTAGTGTTTTCTCTTTAGACCCCCTATATTCTTAAATCTCATCTTTTCTAAACCCTCAGATGCCTCCGAGATGTGACCCCAGATTTACCTTTCCACCGGAGCTCACTCAGTTGATCCAGCAGCAGAACATATTGATGCAGTTACTAGTCCAGAATCAGAACCAGGGGAACAACAACAACAACCCACCACCACCACCACATGTTGATCACTTAGCCCGTTTTCTTAGGCTGAATCCGCCGGTGTTTTCCAGTAGCACCGAGCCGATAGTAGCAGATGATTGGCTCCACAAGACAGCTAGAGAGTTGACCACAACAGGATGCACGGATGCGGAGAAGGTGAAGTTTGCCGCATATCAGCTTGAAGGACCCGCATCATCATGGTGGGAGAATTTCACAGCCACTTTCCCTGTCGATACTATCACATGGGACCAGTTTCAGCAGGCTTTTCGTACTGCCCATGTTTCAGCAGGAGCTATGGCCATGAAGATGAGAGTTTCGTAACTTGCGCCAAGGAGGACGGACAGTTGGCCAGTATGTGGAGGACTTTAGTAAATTAGCACATTATGCCCCAGATGACGTTTCTACGGATGCAGCAAAGCAGGAGAAGTTTCTGGAAGGACTGAATGATGAGTTCAGCATGCAGTTGATGGTAGCAACCTTCAACAACTACCAGGAGTTGGTAGATCGTGCTCTTATGATTGAAGGTAAACAGCAGCAAATTGAGAATCGCAAGAGGAAGTATGCACAAGGAAAGTACAATTCAGGAGCTTAGTAGAAGCCACGATTTACCCCTAGGCCGGGAGGACATTTTCAGCATGCCCATGGAGGAGGAAGCTCGCACAATCACAATGGCCCCAGGAATGGTAATGGGAATGGAGGAAGCAACGGCCAGAACCGCACCAACCCATCAACCCTAGCCAAGAAAGACCTGAGCCAAGTCACTTGTTTTAAGTGCCAGAAGACCGGACATTATGCCAATGAATATCCTGAATCCCAGAATGGAAATGGCAATGGAAGCTCTGGGAAGAAGCCGAACCCTTTCAACAGGGGACAGGTGAACCACGTTAACGTGGAGGAGGTTGAAGAGCAGCCGGAAGCAGTAATCGGTAAGTTTTTGGTTAAGTCATTTACTGCACTCGTTCTTTTCGATACTGGTGCATCGCATTCATACATATCAAGGGGATTTGTGGATAAGTATAAACTGCCAACCCAAGCTCTTAGGTCACCCATGTTAGTAACTTCGCCTGGAGCAGAATATATGGCTAGTCTATGGTGTGATCGGTTACCATTAAGAATTGGTAACTATGTTTTTCCCTCAGACCTAATAGTGTTGGAATCCCAAGGATTGGATGTGATATTAGGCATGGATTGGTTGTCAAAGTATGAAGGGAATATTGAATGTGCCAGTAAGTCAATTTTACTTACCACCCCAGAAGGGAGAAGGATCAAGTATGTATCCCGACATGTGCCAAAGAGGACTCAAGTAAATTGTTTAACAGGAGTTGTGCAGGAGGAAGTACCAGTAGTGAAGGATTTCCCCAAAGTATTTCCAGAAGAGTTGCCAGGCATGCCACCGGATAGAGATATTGAGTTTTTGATTGACCTTTTGCCAGGCACAGGGCCAATATCAAAGAGACCATATAGGATGCCTACAAAGGATTTGGTGGAAATTAAGAAGCAGATTAAGGAGTTACTGGATAAAGGATATATTCGCCAAAGTTCATCGCCTTGGGGATCGCCAGTACTTCTAGTAGAAAAGAAGGATGGATCGTTAAGGATGGTTGTTGATTGTCGAGGATTGAATGAAGTAACCATCAAGAACAAGTACCCACTACCGATGATCAATGATCTGTTAGATCGATTGCAAGGAGCTAAGGTATTTTCCAAGATCGACCTGCGATCAGGATACCACCAGTTGAAGATTCGGGAACAGGATATACCCAAGACGGCTTTTACCACCAGGTATGGGCTGTACGAGTATACCGTTATGTCATTTGGTCTGACTAACGCACCTGCATATTTTATGAACATGATGAACAAAGTGTTTATGGAGTTTTTGGATAAGTTCGCCGTAGTGTTCATTGATGATATCCTGGTTTACTCGAAGAATGAAGAGGAGCATAAGGAGCATTTGCATTTGGTGCTTGGTAAACTCAGAGAACATCAACTATATGCCAAGTTCAGCAAATGTGAGTTTTGGTTGAAGGAAGTTCAATTTCTCGGACACGTTATATCCGGGGAAGGTATAGTAGTAGATCCCACTAAAGTTGATACTGTGACCAAGTGGGAAGCACCAACCACCGTGGGAGAGATCCGGAGTTTTCTTGGACTCGCAGGATACTACCGGAGGTTTATTGAGAACTTCTCAAAGATTGCGAAGCCTATGACGGAGTTGTTGAAGAAGGATACCAAGTTCATATGGACGGAGGAAAGTGAGGCTAGTTTTCAGGAGTTGAAGAAACGTTTGGTTACCTCACCCGTGTTGATTTTACCAGATCAGACCAAGGATTATGAGGTGTATTGCGACGCTTCATGTCGAGGACTTGGAGCAGTGCTTATGCAGGAAGGCAGAGTTGTTTCATATGCCTCACGACAGCTTAAGCCTCATGAGTTGAATTATGCTACACATGATTTGGAGTTAGCAGCCGTAGTGCATGCATTGAAGACTTGGAGACATTTTCTGATTGGAAACCATTGCGAGGTGTACACGGATCACAAGAGTTTGAAGTATATTTTCATACAGAAGGAGTTGAACCTCAGACAAAGGAGATGGTTGGAGCTCATCAAGGATTATGATATGAAATTGCATTATCACCCCGGAAAGGCTAACGTAGTAGCTGACGCATTAAGCCGTAAGAGCCATGTCAACACCCTAATGACGGGAGATTTACCAGGGGAGTTAGCCGAAAATCTTTGAGAGCTATGTTTGGAAATACTTCCAAGAGGCTATGTAGCAGCATTGGAGATTCGGTCTACTTTGATGGATAAGATCAGAGAAGCTCAAAGGACTGACAAGGAAATTGCTTCTATTAAGGAGAAAATGAGCAAAGGAAAAGCTAAGGGATTTCGTGAGGATGAGCATGATACCTTATGGTTTGAAGACCGTGTCTATGTACCAAATGATCCGGAGATTAGGAAGCTATCTGCAAGAGGCCCATGACTCACCATACTCGATTCACCCAGGAAATACCAAGATGTATTTGGATTTGAAGGATATTTTCTGGTGGACCGGAATGAAGAAGGATATTGCGGAATATGTAGCAGTTTGTGATATATGTCAGAGAGTGAAGGGAAAGCATCAGAAGCCAGCAGTATTGCTACAACCATTGCCAATACCCTAATGGAAGTGGGATAAGCTAGGCATGGATTTTATTACAGGATTGCCTAGAACACGTTCAGGCTATGACTCGATATGGGTTGTAGTCGATCGTTTGACAAAGGTAGCTCATTTCATTCCAGTGAAGACTACCTATACCAGTGCAAAGTTGGCAAAGATATACATGACCAGGATCGTATGTCTGCATGTAGTTCCAAGGAGCATTGTATCAGATAGAGGAACCCAGTTTACCTCAAAGTTCTGGAATCAGTTGCATGAGACTTTTGGAACCAGACTGGAGTTTAGCACAGCTTTCCACCCGCAGACAGATGGACAGACCGAGAGAGTCAATCAGATTTTGGAGGATATGCTAAGAGCTTGTGCGCTAGATTATGGATCTAGTTGGGATGAGAATTTGCCATATGCAGAGTTCTCTTACAACAACAGCTATCAAACCAGTTTGAAGATGGCCCCTTTCGAAGCCTTGTACGGAAGGAGGTGCACGACCCCATTGTCTTGGGATGAAGTTGGAGACCGCCAGTTGTTTGGACCGGATCTGATAAAGGAGTCTGAACAGAAAGTGAAATTGATTCGTGATAGGCTGAAGGTAGCTCAGTCCAGGCAGAAGAGTTATGCAGATTCTAAACGCAAGGAGACAGTTTACAAAGTCGGAGACCGAGTTTATCTTCCAGTATCTCCACTTCGAGGAATTAAGCGCTTTGGAGTTAAGGGAAAACTAGCGCCACGTTTTGTAGGCCCATACAAAGTTTTGGAGCGTATGGGAGAAGTAGCCTACAAGTTGGAATTACCCGAAGGACTATCAGGAGTTCACGACGTGTTTCATGTATCCCAGTTGAAGAAGTGCCACGCAGAAATGGCTGACATACCGCTGAGGGATATTGTACCACTGGAAACAATTCAGTTGGACAATGATTTGACCTATGAGGAGAAACCAGTTAAGATTCTAGAATATGCCAGTTGAGTCACCCGCAGCAAGGTTATCAAGTTTTGCAACGTTCAGTGGAGCCAACACATAGAGGATGAAGCCACTTGGGAACGAGAGGAAGATTTGCTGAAAGACCACCCTCACCTATTTTCTAGCCAACCCGAATCTCGAGGGCGAGATTCATCTTAAGGGGGGTAGGTTTGTAACATCCCAAATTTTCAATTTGGAATGTTATACACAAGATCATCATTGCATATCATAATTATTGCATTTTGGTTGATCCTAGAAATTTCACACAACTCAAGGACCCTCGGAGAGAGTTGGGGATTTCGTTATTTTCATATTTGAGTTGTCTCAAATTTTGAAAATAGGATCCTTTGATTTTATTTATTTTATCTTCAATTAATTCTATTATAAAAATTATGAGAGAGGGAATAAAATGACTTTCCCAAAATAAAGAAATATTGAGGATTTAATAAAAAATCAAATAAGATTTTATTGGGTTTTATTTGCTATTTTATTTGAATTTAGGAAAAAAAATGTGCGTTTTCAAAATTGCATTTAGGCCCCAAATAAATGTTCATCCTGTGCGGCTTGATTTTGGAAGCCGGGGAAAATTTATTTCGGGATTTTTGGAGTCCGTTTAGTAGTCCTTTTTTTTCTGAGCGTAACTATTTGTTAAAAAAACGCGCAACCGACCTACGGGCCGTGTCCGGCCCAGACACTAAGGCCCGTCCGGCTTTAAAAGCCGGGGAGGCCCAGCTGGAAGCCCCGCCACCCCAAACCCTAGCCGCCCCGCGCCGCCGCCGCCTTCGCCCCGCGCCGCCCCGCCGCCCCGCGTTGCCCCGCGCCGCCGCCGCCTGCTGCCACCGCCCGCCGCCGGAGCCGCCGCCGCCGCCCGCCGCCTCCGGAGCCGGAGCCGCCGCCGCCGCCCGCCGCCCGAGGTTTACCTTGATCCCGCCTCCGTTTTTTTTAGAAAAATCGTTCGGTTTTCCGACGGTTTTGTCATTTTTTTTAGTTTTGGTTTTTTTTAAATAGATCGGTTTTCCGGTTTATTTAAATAGTGAGCGTTCGTCCGTTCGTTCGTTTTAACGAACGTTCGTCGTTTTTCTTTTTCTCGGATTAAATCCATGATTTTTCTAATCGCGATTTCTGATCCGATTTTCGTTTTAGTATATCTTTTCGCTCGTTTATCGGAATCAGGCGATTCAAGCGCCTGGAGTTTCGTCTCGAAACCCTCTTTCTGTTTAACCAACTTAAACAAGTTTTTGCCACTGTAAAAATTGCCTTAGATCCAGAATAGTAAACGAAGCCTATTTCTTTTGCCGTTTGTCTTTCGTTGCTTCGTTCGATTTGATTCTTTTTGCCAACCGGAGTTCTTAAATTGAATTTTCTGGTTAGATCTCTTATTTGAGTTTTACCTGTGCATTAGTTGAGTACTTATTCTATGCTTGTTTGTTTGCGATAGAGTACCCAGAGTGCGCCGCTTGTTACTTCAAATCGCTAGGTTTCCCGGATCATCAGCAAGGCAAGTAACACTTTGATCATACCTCCTACTACCCAGTTTTATTGCATTAGATCAATCCTCACACCTTGCATGTTTTAGGATCTAATTAAATTGTGGGTTTGGGGAGTAGTTGAGGTAGAACCTATTACCTGTTTATTATCAAACCTTTGGGAGTTACTCTACATTTGCTTATTATTGCTATGCTATGCTAGTAGACGTGGATTGGGTGAGTGTATCCATGACAAATGTGAGCTTTGTTAATTAATGGTTTACTTCAGGTGGCAACCTAAACACACCTCTGGGTGGATTGAGGCACCTGGGTATTCCAGGATTGCCTGTTTTCTTTTGGACCGCCACCCAGGCTCAAAGGGATCATGAGATTATTCATGCTAGAAACTTCTGTGTGCAGCCACAAGCTATTATGGGCTCTAGCATAGTTGACTAAGTCGTGCGAACTCTTACAGTGGTAGACTAGTAGATGTAGGGGATGTAGGTGGTATGGTCTACCCATCGTAAGGTGCTAGTGCTTCTGAAAGACTATGTCTCGGTCATCCGTTTCTCAAACACCATGTAGTGCGAGAAATCCAACGGAGGAGATCGAGTCTTGTGGGGAAAAGTGCGCAAACCTCTGCAGAGTGTATAAACTAATCATGGTTAGCCGGGTCCCCGGTTATGGACATCTTGAGTATCTAGTACCTGGATTATCATGTGAATCTCAACATGTTACTCTAAAAATTAATTTTGCTAGGTTTGTTTAATGATGATGTTTAATTGGGATTGAGAATGCTGTCAACCATTCTCAATGTTTAACAACCACCATGATAGTTAAATAAATTTATTCGTTTGTAGTAGGGAAAAATTGGCTTTACACAAAACCGTAACCATAGAGCTTTCCACCAGCCAAATATGCATATAGAATAGTTGTTTCATTCCATTACTCTCTATGTGTTACATTGCCAGCATATTCCATGTGCTGACCCATTTTCGGGCTACAACGTTAATGTTGCAGACTTTTCAAACGATGATTAAGGAGTTTTAGGTCGTGGTTCTATACTCAGTGATGCCGTTGGAGCTGATGGACTCACTTATCTTCCAAGCCTTCCGCTGTTATCGTTATTAGATGGCCTTAAGCCATATTTATTGTAATAAGTTCTCTTTTGAGACACTCGATGTAATAAGTGTGTGATTGCTACTCTGCTATAAATCCTTCAAGTACTGTGTGGTGTCAGCATTACTGATCCAGGGATGACACCGAAGCACAGAGATTGGACCGTTTGAGGTCTGGTCGCTACAGTGTTGGAATGGTTTGGGTGGAATCATCACATGCACAACCTTTCATCCTCCCTCCTTGCCTTTTTTCATTTACCTAGAACTTGCCTGACCCATTTTCCTGTGACAACCAAAGTTGGCACTAGAGGTAGTACCGCCTGTAACCACGGTACTACTGCCCAGCGGTACTACCGCTAGTCACTACCAGTCCACTACCACTTAGGGGGTTCCCTTCTCTGCAACGTTCGGTTGCCTCTGATATATTTAGCGGCACTGGCACGGCAGTAGAATGGTAGTACCGCTCACACGGTACTACCGCACCTAGCACCGTTGCCAGTACCGCTTAGGGGTTCCCCTACAGTGCTACTTCCGGTTGCCCGTTTTCTTAAGCGGTGCTAGAGCGGCACTAGAGCGGTAGTACTGCTTGGCGCGGTACTGCCGCCCTTACTCGCTCTAGTACTTCTTCTCTGTTCTAGCCAGAACTTCTTAGTGGTCGTACCGCCCTCTATTTTCTCTGGCTTCTGTGCTAGGGCTGAGTAGTACCACCTAAGCGATAATACCACTCTGTTGAGTGGTAGTACTGCTTAGTTGCGGGCTGAGAGTAGAAAACAGTTGTTTTCTCCCCCCCCCCTATATAAAGGGGGTCTTCTTCTCCAAGAAGACCTACCTCTTTTCCCCCAAGCTCCATTGTTGCTCCAAAGCTCATTTTCGCCCGATCTCCTTCCCTAGCCAATCAAACTTGTTGATTTTCTAGGGATTGGTTGAGAAGGCCCCGATCTACACTTCCGCCAAGAGAAATTTGATTCCCCCCCCCCACTAATCCCTTGCGGATCTTGTTACCCTTGGGTGTTTGAGCACCCTAGATGGTTGAGGTCACCTCGGAGCCACATTCCATTGTGGTGAAGCTCCGTGGTATCATTGGGAGCCTCCAATCAAGTTGTGGAGATTGACCCAACCTTGTTTGTAAAGGTTCGGTCGCCGCCTTCAAGGGCACCACTAGTGGAATCACTGGATCTCGCATTGTGTGAGGGCGTGAGGAGAATACGGTGGCCCTAGTGGCTTCTTGTGGAGCATTGTGCCTCCACACCGCTCCAATGGAGACGTACTTTCCCAAAGGGAAGGAACTTCGGTAACACATCCTCGTCCCCACCGACTCCACTTGTGGTTATCTCTTCCCTTTACTTTGTGCAAGCTCTTATTGTGTTGTATCCTTTGATTGCACTTGTTGTTTGCATCATATAGTTTCGATCTTGCGGTGCTCAATCTCAATGACAGAAAGAGACATGACATGCACGTATCATTGCTATTGAGGGTAACAAGATGGGGTTTATTCATACGTGAGTTTATCTTGTCTACATCATGTCATCTTTCTTAATGCATTACTCCGTTTTTCCATGAACTTAATACACTAGATGCATGCTGGATAGCGGTCGATGTGTGGAGTAATAATAGTAGATGCATAATCGTTTCGGTCTACTAATCTTGGACGTGATGCCTATATACATGATCATTGCATTGGATATCATCATAATTATTTGCTTTTTTGTCAATTGCCCAACAGTAATTTGTTTACCAACCGTATGCTATTTTCTCGAGAGAAGCCTCTAGTGAAAACTATGCCCCTCGAGTCTATTTTCTATCATATATTAAACCCAAAAATACCTTGCTGCAATTTTCTTTTGTTTATTTTATTTTGTATTTTGTTTAGATCTATTTATCAAAACTTATACAGTTTAATCTATCTCAATACAGTTGAGGGATTGACAACCCCACTACGCGTTGGGTTGCAGGTATTTGTTGTTTGTGTGCAGGTGCTGTTTACATAGTGTTGTTTGGTTCTCCTACTGGATTGATAACCTTTATCTCATAACTGAGGGAAATACTTATCTCTATTGTACTACATCATCCCCTCCTCTTCGGGGAAATCCGCACCCAACTCACAAGTTGCACTCCCCGACCCCTTGGCGAACCCTGGACCACTCATTTTTTCCCTCGCCCGCTCTCCCCCTCTTTCCGCTTCCACCCGACGCCACCGTCGCAATGGCTCCGGCCACCATCACCCTCGTGCCCCGCTATTGTGTCCACAAGCTGCATCATGCTCCGTTGTGTTGGCTGCACCTCGGCATCAAGCTCATTGCCTCTGCATCGAGATCCTTGACATTGTCTTCCTCCTCGACCACCGCAGGTCGCTGATGCCCGTTCGTCGTCGTCGATCCCTCCTCGCGCCCGCTTAGCACATCTGCAGGATCCCGGTGAGCTCCTGCTCCTTCCCCTCTCTCTGCACCATCCCGCTCGTCCCCTAGCTCGACCCACCATGGATGTCGGAGCCCTCCATCGCCGCCGCATTTGCTGCCCCCGCTTCCGTCTGCTTCCTGGCCGGCCAAGCACGGCAACGTGCTCAGGCCCTTCCCTCACGACCGCCCGCGCTCTTAGTTCATCAAACGCGGCCCTCTTAGCTCGATTACGTGCATGCCCAACTCTGTCCACCTCTGCTCGCCGTTGTCGCTATCGTTCTAGCTTGTCCCCGGTTAACCCGCTGCCAGCAGTCGATGCGCGGCGCTGTCCATGTTCGATTTCGATCGGCCGCTCCCATTTTGGTCCATCGTAGCGCATTTCCAACAAGGTACGCCCATCGCCGCCTCTATTTTGGTCACCGGTGCATGCACCACTGTGTTTGAACTTCGTCCGAGTCCCTAACTCATGGGCTCGAGTGATTAGCCACCCTAATTAGCCATTAACTACTCACTGATCACTAGGCCCCGACACTGTAGTGTTTGGACAAGTTACTAACACTGACAGTAGTCCCCGCCCACTAATTAAGAATTAACTAAACAATTTAAACTAAGCTAAAACATATAGACACTGACTACTGGGTCCCATTGGACCCAGTTGACCAGTCAAACACTGACTGGGCTAGTCCGAGTCAATGGCATGTGGCCCCCCTTCACCTAGATGACTAGTCAACTGGTCAACATTTGACCTGCTGACTCAGTAGGTTGACCCCACTATCAGCCACTCGTGCACTATGTTGTGTACACTCTATGTGCGCATTTAGCATTTTGCTAATTAATTTCGAATTAATAATAATTTCAGAAGATCATTTAAACTTTGAAATAACATAAAAAAATAATTCATAGCTCGGATGAAAATAATTTATATACGAAAGTTGATTAGAAAGTTGTTCGGAAGTGGTGCTCCGGGGTTAAGGTCGATGCGGTGCTCGATGCCTCATAGAGGAGGTAGACCCGGAGGTGGCTCATCGGGGAAAACATCTTGGAATTCCTACAAAAGAGAAGACAACACTAAAGGTAAAGTGTGAAAGGTGTTAGCTTTTGGTGCCTCGTCCTTGCACAAAAGGACATAGTGTAGGACACTTGATGGGTTCTCACACACTTCTCTTATCTCACTTTTGGTGGCAAATAGAACTAAGTTCTTCTTTTCGCTCATCATGGAGGCACTCGATTTGGGCTTGTGGTGCTCACTCTATTTTTGGTGGTTCGCTCTCTCACTATTCTCTCCACGATGGGTGGTTTGCTTGTAGGCGATCAAATGGCTTGGAGACATAGGGCGAAGTACGTACTCCTTTCCTTTCATCTTGAAGATGTAGTGGTTAGTTCCGCCGTTGTGGATGACACCTTTATCAAATTGCCATGGTCGTCCGAGAAGAAGGTGGCAAACGGTCATTGGAACGACATCATACTCCAAAGTGCCTTCGTAAGCTTCGATTTTGAAGGAGTGCTACCTCTTGAGCACTTGCGTTGGTTTTCCCTTGAAGAGGAAAGGGTGGTGCAGCAAAGTAGCGTAAGTATTTCCCTTAGTTTTTGAGAACCAAGGTATCAATCCAGTAGGAGGCTACGCGCGAGTCCCTCGCACCTACACAAAACAAATAAATCCTCACAACCAACTCGATAAGGGGTTGTCAATCCCTACACAGTCACTTACGAGAGTGAGATCTGATAAATATGATAAGATAATATTTTTGGTATTTTTATGATAAAGATGCAAAGTAAAATAAAAGACAATGAAAATAACTAAGTATTGGAAGATTAATATGATGAAGATAGACCCGGGGGCCATAGGTTTCACTAGTGGCTTCTCTCAAGAGCATAAGTATTTTACGGTGGGTGAACAAATTACTGTTGAGCAATTGACAAAATTGAGAATAGTTATGAGAATATCTAGGTATGATCATGTATATAGGCATCACGTCCTAGACAAAGTAGACCGACTCCTGCCTGCATCTACTACTATTACTCGACCGCTATCTAGCATGCATCTAGAGTATTAAGTTCATAAGAACAGAGTAAGGCCTTAAGCAAGATGACATGATGTAGAGGGATAAATTCATGCAATATGATAAAAACCCATCTTGTTATCCTCGATGGCAACAATACAATACGTGCCTTGCTGCCCCTACTGCCAATGGGAAAGGACACCGCAAGATTGAACCCAAAGCTAAGCACTTCTCCCATTGCACGAACGATCAATCTAGTAGGCCAAACCAAAATGATAATTCGAAGAGACTTGCAAATATAACCAATCATACATAAAAGAATTCATAGAAGATTCAAATTTTGTTCATAGATAAACTTGATCATAAAACCAAAATTCATCGGTCTCAACAAACACACCGCAAAAGAAGAATACATCGAATAGATCTCCATAAGAGAGGGGGAGAACTTTGTATTGAGATCCAAAAAGAGAGAAGAAGCCATCTAGCTAATAACTATGGACCCGAAGGTCTGAAGTAAACTAATCACACTTCATTGGAAGGGCTATGGTGTTGATGTAGAAGCCCTCCGTGATCGATGCCCCCTCCGGCGGAGCTCCGCAACAGGCCCCAAGATGGGATCTCATGGATACAGAAAGTTACGGCGGTGGAATTAGGGTTTTGCTCCCTATCTGATCGTTTGGGGGTACGTAGGTATATATAGGAGGAAGAAATACGTCGGTGGAGCAACAGGGGGCCCACGAGGGTGGAGGGCGCGCTTGGGGGGTAGGCGCGCCCCCCTACCTCGTGGCCTCCCTATTGGTTGCTTGACGTAGGGTCCAAGTCTCCTGGATCTTGTTCGTTCCAAAAATCACGTTCCCGAAGGTTTCATTCCGTTTGGACTCCGTTTGATATTCCTTTTCTTCGAAACCCTAAAATAGGCAAAAACAGCAATTCTGGGTTGGGCCTCCGGTTAGTAGGTTAGTCCCAAAAATAATATAAAAGTGAATAATATAGCCCAATAATGTCCAAAACAGAAGATAATATAGCATGGAGCAATCAAAAATTATAGATACGTTGGAGACGTATCAAGCATCCCCAAGCTTAATTCCTGCTCGTCCTCGAGTAGGTAAATGATAAAAACAGAATTTTTGATGTAGAATGCTACTTGGCATAATTTCAATGTAATTCTTCTTAATTGTGGTATGAATATTCAGATCCGAAAGATTCAAGACAAAAGTTTAATATTGACATAAAAACAATAATACTTCAAGCATACTAACTAAGCAATTATGTCTTCTCAAAATAACATGGCCAAAGAAAGTTATCCCTACAAAATCATATAGTCTAGCTGCGCTTTATCTTCACCACACAAAGTATTTAAATCATGCACAACCCCGATGACAAGCCAAGCAATTGTTTCATACTTTTGGTGTTCTCATACTTTTCAATCTTCACGCAATACATGAGCGTCAGCCATGGACATAGCACTATAGGTGGAATAGAGTGGTGGTTGTGGAGAAGACAAAAAGGGAGAAGATATTCTCACATCAACTAGGTGTATCAACGGGCTATGGAGATGCCCATCAATAGATATCAATGTGAGTGAGTAGGGATTGCCATGCAACGGATGCACTAGAGCTATGAGTATATGAAAGCTCAAGAAAAAGAAACTAAGTGGGTGTGCATCCAACTCGCTTGCTCACGAAGACCTAGGGCATTTTGAGGAGGCCCATCATTGGAATATACAAGCCAAGTTCTATAATGAAAAATTCCCACTAGTATATGAAAGTGATAACATAGGAGACTCTCTATCATGAAGATCATGGTGCTACTTTGAAGCACAAGTGTGGTAAAAGGATAGTAGCATTGTCCCTTCTCTCTTTTTCTCTCATCATTTTTTTATTTAGGCTTCTTTGGCATCTCTTTTTTTCATCCGGAGTCTCATCCCGACTTGTGGGGGAATCATAGTCTCCATCATCCTTTCCTCACTTGGGACCATGCTCTAAAAATGATGATCATCACACTTTTATTTACTTACAACTCAACAATTACAACTCGATACTTAGAACAAAATATGACTCTATGTGAATGCCTCCGGCGGTGTACCTGGATATGCAATGAATCAAAAGTGACATGTATGAAAGAATTATGAACGGTGGCTTTGCCACAAATACAATGTCAACTACGTGATCATGCAAAGCAATATGACAATAATGGAGCGTGTCATAGTAAACGGAATGGTGGAAATTTGCATGGCAATATATCTCGGAATGGCTATGGAAATGCCATGATAGGTAGGTATGGTGGCTGTTTTGAGGAAGTTATATGGTGGGTGTATGATACCAGCAAAAGGTGCGCGGTATTAGAGAGGCTAGCAATGGTGGAGGGGTGAGAGTGCGTATGATCCATGGACTCAACATTAGTCATAAAGAACTCATATACTTATTGCAAAAATCTACAAGTTATCAAAGCAAAGTATTACGCGCATGCTCCTAGGGGGATAGATTGGTAGGAAAAGACCATCGCTCGTCCCCGACCGCCACTCATAAGGAAGACAATCAATAAATAAATCATGCTCCGACTTCATCACATAACGGTTCACCATACGTGCATGCTACAAGAATCACAAACTTTAACACAAGTATTTCTCAAATTCACAGCTACTCAACTAGCATGACTCTAATATCACCATCTCCATATCTCAAAACAATTATCAAGTATCAAACTTCTCATAGTATTCAACACACTCATAATAGAATTTTATTATTAATCTTGTATACCTAGCATATTAGGATTATTTAAGCAAATTACCATGCTACTTAAGACTCTCAAAATAATCTAAGTGAAGCATGAGAGATCAATAGTTTATATAAAACAAGTCCACCACCGTGCTCTAAAAGATATAAGTGAAGCACATAGAGTATTCTAATAATTTCCGAATCATGTGTGTCTCTCTCAAAAGGTGTGTACAGCAAATATGATTGTGGTAAACTAAAAATTAAATACTCAAATCATACAAGACGCTCCAAGCAAAAAACATATCATGTGGTGAATAAAAATATAGCTCCAAGTAAAGTTACCGATGGAAGTAGACGAAAGAGGGGATGCCTTCCAGGGCATCCCCAAGCTTTGGCTCTTTGGTGTCCTTAGATTATCTTGGGGGTGCCATGGGCATCCCCAAGATTAGGCTCTTTCCACTCCCTGTTCCATAATCCATCAAATCCTTACCCAAAACTTGAAAACTTCACAACACAAAACTTAAAGTAGAAAATCTCGTGAGCTCCGTTAGCGAAAGAAAAAACAAAAGACCACTTCAAGGTACTGTAATGAACTCATTATTTATTTATATTGGTGTTAAACCTACTGTATTCCAACTTCTCTATGGTTTATAAACTATTTTACTAGCTATAGATTCATCAAAATAAGCAAACAACACACGAAAAACAAAATCTGTCAAAAACAGAACAGTCTGTAGTAATCTGTAGCTACCGCAAGATCTGGAATCCCAAAAATTCTAAAATAAATTTCTGGACGTGAGGAATTTATCTATTAATCATCTGCAAAAAGAATTAACTATATAGCGCTTTCCAAATAAAAATGGCAGCAGTTCTCATGAGCACTAAAGTTTCTGTTTTTTACAGCAAGATTAACAAGACTTTCCCTAAGTCTTCCCAACGGTTCTACTTGGCACAAACACTAATTAAACACAAAAAACACAATCAAAACAGAGGCTAGATAAATTATTTATTACTAAACAGGAGAAAAAATCAAGGAATAAAAATAAAATTGGGTTGCCTCCCAACAAGCGCTGTCGTTTAACGCCCCTAGCTAGGCATAAAAAGCAAGGATAGATCTACGTATTGCCATCTTTGGTAGGCAATCCATAAGTGCCTCTCATAATAGATTCATAAGGTAATTTAATTTTATTTCTAGGAAAGTGTTCCATGCCTTTCCTCAACGGAAATTGGAATCTAATATTTCCTTCCTTCATATCAATAATTGCACCAATCGTTCTAAGGAAAGGTCTACCAAAAATAATAGGACATGAAGGATTGCAATCTATGTCAAGAACAATAAAATCTACGGGCACATAATTCCTATTTGAAACAATAAGAACATCATTAATTCTTCCCATAGGTTTCTTAATAGTGTAATCCGCAAGTTGCAAGTTTAAAGAACAATCATCAAAATCGCGGAAACCTAATAAATCACACAAAGTCTTTGGAATCATGGAAACACTAGCACCCAAATCACACAAAGCATAGCATTCATGATCTTTAATTTTAATTTTAATAGTTGGTTCCCACTCATCATAAAGTTTTCTAGGGATATAAACTTCCAACTCAAGTTTTTGTTCATAAGATTGCATCAAAGCATCAACAATATGTTTGGTAAAAGCTTTATTTTGACTATAAGCATGAGGAGAATTTAGCACGGATTGCAACAAGGAAATACAATCTATCAAAGAGCAATTATCATAATTAAATTCCTTGAAATCCAAAATAGTGGGTTCATTAACATCTAGAGTTTTGATCTCTTCAATCCCACTTTTATCAAATTTAGCATCAAGATCTAAAATCTCTGAATTTTTGGAACGCCTTCTAGGTAAAGGTGGATCATAATCAGTCCCATCATTATCAAGATTCATATTGCAAAACAAAGATTTAATAGGGGACACATCAATAACTTTTAGATCTTCATCTTTATTTTCAAAGTTCTCCGGTTTAGCGGCCATCTTATTAACTAAGGTAGCCTGCTTATCCAATATTTCAGCTGTCAACTTCTCAAGACGAGCAATTTGGGATCTTAAACCATCAAATTCTTTAGACATATCATTCAGCTCTTTATTCATTTAACTCATAAAACTTTTTTGTTCCTTAAGCTCGTTTCTAAAGAAACTATTATGCTCAAATTGTAAAACCATAAAACTCCTGACATTGCTTTCGATCTCTTCAAACCTTTTAAGGTGAGGATTACCAAATATAGGTAAAGCCATCGTGACAAGCAAGCAATCCAACACACAAGCACGCGGGCAAGAAGAGGCAAATAGAGAAAGAGAGGGAGGATAGAGAGAGAGGGCGAATAAAACGGCAAGGGTGAAGTGGGGGAGAGGAAAACGAGAGGCAAATGGCAAATAATGTAATGCAGGAGATAAGGGTTTGTGATGGGTACTTGGTATGTTGACTTTTGCATAGACCTCCCCGGCAACGGCGCCAGAAATCCTTCTTGCTACCTCTTGAGCACTTGCGTTGGTTTTCCCTTGAAGAGGAAAGGGTGGTGCAGCAAAGTAGCGTAAGTATTTCCCTCAGTTTTTGAGAATCAAGGTATCAATCCAGTAGGAGGCTACGCGCGAGTCCATCGCACCTACACAAAACAAATAAATCCTCACAACCAACGCGATAAGGGGTTGTCAATCCCTACACGGTCACTTACGAGAGTGAGATCTGATAGATATGATAAGATAATATTTTTGGTATTTTTATGATAAAGATGCAAAGTAAAATAAAAGAAAATGAAAATAACTAAGTATTGGAAGATTAATATGATGAAGATAGACCCGGGGGCCATAGGTTTCACTAGTGGCTTCTCTCAAGAGCATAAGTATTTTACGGTGGGTGAACAAATTAGTGTTGAGCAATTGACAGAATTGAGCATAGTTATGAGAATATCTAGGTATGATCATGTATATAGGCATCACGTCCGAGACAAGTAGACCGACTCCTGCCTGCATCTACTACTATTACTCCACACATCGACCGCTATCCAGCATGCATCTAGAGTATTAAGTTCATAAGAACAGAGTAACGCCTTAAGCAAGATGACATGATGTAGAGGGATAAATTCATGCAATATGATAAAAAAACCATCTTGTTATCCTCGATGGCAACAATACAATACGTGCCTTGCTGCCCCTACTGTCACTGGGAAAGGACACCGCAAGATTGAACCCAAAGCTAAGCACTTCTCCCATTGCAAGAAAGATCAATCTAGTAGGCCAAACCAAACTGATAATTCGAAGAGACTTGCAAAGATAACCAATCATACATAAAATAATTCAGAGAAGATTCAAATATTGTTCATAGATAAACTTGATCATAAACCCACAATTCATCGGTCTCAACAAACACACCGCAAAAGAAGATTACATTGAATAGATCTCCACAAGAGAGGGGGAGAACTTTGTATTAAGATCCAAAAAACAGAGAAGAAGACATCTAGCTAATAACTATGGACCCAAAGGTCTGAAGTAAACAACTCACACTTCATCAGAAGGGCTATGGTGTTGATGTAGAAGCCCTCCGTGATTGATGCCCCCTCCGGCGGAGCTCCGGAACAGGCCCCAAGATGGGATCTCATGGATACAGAAAGTTACGGCGGTGGAATTAGGGTTTTGGCTCCGTATCTGATCGTTTGGGGGTATGTAGGTATATATAGGAGGAAGGAATACGTCGGTGGAGCAATAGGGGGCCCACGAGGATGGAGGGTGCGCCTGGGGGGTAGGCGCGCGCCCCTACCTCGTGGCCTCCCTGTTGGTTGCTTGACGTAGGGTCCAAGTCTCCTGGATCTTGTTCGTTCCAAAAATCACGTTCCCGAAGGTTTCATTCCGTTTGGACTCCGTTTGATATTCCTTTTCTTCGAAACCCTAGAATAGGCAAAAAAACAGCAATTCTGGGTTGGGCCTTCGGTTAGTAGGTTAGTCCCAAAAATAATATAAAAGTGAACAATAAAGCCCAACAATGTCCAAAACAGAAGATAATATAGCATGGAGCAATCAAAAATTATAGATACGTTGGAGACGTATCAAGGAGACTTGCACTCTATGCTCGACTTGGATGGTGCCAAAGTCGCTTAGCCATTGAACTTTGTAGGGATGTGGATGCTTCATCTTGGGCAATTGTAGCTTGGAGCAAAGTTCTTCACTTGCTAAGTTATGGCAACTTCCTCCATCGATGATGACCTTGACGGACCTTCCATTGATGTCGGCTGAGGGAGTCCTGGACTAAGGGGTCCTTGGGCGTCCGGCCTGTTAGCCATGGGCCGGACTGATGGGCTGTGAAGATACGAAGACCGAAGACTGCACCTGTGTCCAGATGGGGCTCTCCTTGGCGTGGAAGGCAAGCTTGGTGATCAATTATGTAGATTCCTTTCTTTGTAACCGACCTTGTGTAACCCTAGATCCTCCCAGTGTCTATATAAACCGGAGTTAGTCCGGAGGAGACACATTACCATAGCCCTACAAGCTAGACCTCTAGGGTTTAGCCATTATGATCTCATGGTAGATCAACTCTTGTAATACGCATATTCATCAAGATCAATCAAGCAGGACGTAGGGTATTACCTCCATAGAGAGGGCCCGAACCTGGGTAAAACATTGTGTCCCCCATCTCCTGTTACCATTGACCTTAGACGCATAGTTCGGGTCCCCCTACCCAAGATCCTCCGGTTTTGACACCGACATTGGTGCTTTCATTGAGAGTTCCACTGTGCTGTTATCAAGAGGTTCGATGGCTCCTTCAACCATCTACAACGATGCTGCCCAAGGGGGAGTCTTCCTCCCCGGACAGATCTTCGTGTTCGGCGGCTTCGCTCTGCGGGCCAACTCGCATGGCCATCCGGAGCAGATCGAAAGCTACGCCCCTAGCCATCAGGTCAGATTTGGGAGCTTGAACTACGTTGCAGACATCCGTGAGGACTCGATCTTCTTCGGATTCGAGACCGCGGCTACCGCTCCTGGCCACCCCGAGGGACATGACCTAAATCTGTCATCGGACTACATCCAGGAGACAGCTCCCATAACCGCTCTGGCCTTAGATCCGGAGCAGACTGTGCCATCCAAGGACGAGAAGCTCAACCCCGCCACGGAGCCAACAGATTCCCGGTGTTGGAGCCGCACATAGACTTGATCTCACATGATACCTGTGCCACCAGAACTCCGGACTCATCTTCGGCCGTAAGTTCCAAACCATGTGAGCCCGCGGACACCGAACTTGATCGTTTATCGATCTTCAAATTCAGCGCCGTAGACATCTTCCAACACTCGCCTTTGGGCGACATGCTAAACTCATTGAAAAACCTATCCTTAGCGGGGGACTCACAGTCGAACTATGTTCGGTTCGAACTAGGGGCTGATGATGGAGAATCTTGCTTCCCACCCGCCACCCACTCCATAGCCACTGTTGAGGACTTAACCGACATGCTCAATTATGGCTTCGAAGACTTCGACGGTATAGACCACGATGCCGAAAAAGAGCAGGGCCGAAACCCGCCACTCACCGGACGCGGGATGGTCACTTCTTCATACGACATATACATGGCGGATACACCTAAAGAAACTAACAACGATGACAAAGAAGATCCAGTTGAGGATAAACCTCCTAAGACACATCCCAGACGCCGGCGTCAGCAGTGCTGCTCTAAGTCACATCGTGCAAAAGACAGTAATACCGGCACCGGAGAAAACAACACCCTGGACGATGCTGAAGACAATGAAGCCCCTGTTGGGGCAACATCCGAACAGGATGAACTGGAAGACGGGCATGATAGCCCGCATGAACAGGCCATACACGAAGACTCGGAGGACAGTAAGTATCTTCTGCTCTCCGAGGATGAGGAGAGCCTCGGTGATGAGGATTTCATCGTGCCTGAGGAACCTCTTGAGCAGGAGCGCTTTAAACGCCGGCTATTAGCCACGGCAAGGAGCCTGAAAAAGAAACAGCAATAGCTCCAAGCTGACCAAGACCTGCTCAACGATAGATGGATAGACATCCTAGTGGCTGAAGAATACGACCCCAAGCACACAACCAAGGGTTACCTGAAGCACAGATTGCTACCTCAGTTCGATGAGGAGGCACCGGCACTTGTACCACACGGTCGGGACAATGCGGCTAACCGACCACTATGCAGTCGGGATAAAGCGGCGGCTAAGCCGAACAGCAGCCCGCCTCACCCCAAAGAAAAAAACAGAGACAAAACAGCTCGGGGTCATACATATGACCCTCGGCAGAACCTAGACAGTAGAGCACGACATAACAGGTAGATCTATGAATCACGAGGACGTGCCTCGACACGCGATGTCGGCTACCTATTCGGACGGGACAAGTCTAGTTATGCCCGGGCCAAAAACTGCAGACAGACTCCATCTAAGCTACGTCGCGACGTGGCCCAATATAGAGGCGCCGCACACCCACTCTACTTCACTGACGAAGTAATGAAGCATGAATTCCCAGAGGGGTTTAGATCCGTGAATATCGAATCGTATGATGGAACAACCGATCCCGCGGTATGGATCGAGGATTTTCTTCTCCATATTCACATGGCTCGCGGAGACGACCTTTGATGACCCACAAGTATAGGGGATCTATCGTAGTCCTTTCGATAAGTAAGAGTGTCGAACCCAACGAGCAGCAGAAGGAAATGATAAACGGTTTCCAGCAAGGTATTCTCTGCAAGTACTGAAATAAGTGGTAACAGATAGTTTTGTGATAGGATAATTTGTAATGAGCAACAAGTAACAAAAGTAAATAAAGTGTAGCAAGGTGGCCCATTCTTTTTTGTAGCAAAGGACAAGCCTGGACAAACTCTTATATAGAGAAAAGCGCTCCCGAGGACACATGGGAATATCATCAAGCTGGTTTTGATCACGCTCATATGATTCGCGTTCGGTACTTTGATAATTTGGTATGTGGGTGGACCGGTGCTTGGGTACTGTCCTTACTTGGACAAGCATCCCACTTATTATTAACCTCTATTGCAAGCATCCATAACTACAACAAAAGTATTAAGGTAAACCTAACCATAGCATGAAACATATGGATCCCAAATCAGCCCCTTACGAAGCAACGCATAAACTAGGGTTTAAGCTTCTGTCACTCTAGCAACCCATCATCTACTTATTACTTCACAATGCCTTCCTCTAGGCCCAAATAATGGTGAAGTGCCATGTAGTCGATGTTCACATAACACCACTAGAGGAGAGACAACATACATCTCATCAAATATCGAACGAATACCAAATTCACATGACTACTAATAGCAAGACTTCTCCCATGTCCTCAGGAACAAACGTAACTACTCACAAAGCATAAACATGTTCATAATTAGAGGGGTATTAATATGCATATAGGATCTGAACATATGATCTTCCACCAAATAAACCAACTAGCATCAACTACAAGGAGTAATTAACACTACTAGCAACCTACTAGCACCAATCCCGAACTTGGAGACAAGAATTGGATACAAGAGATGAACTAGGGTTTTGAGAGGAGATGGTGCTGACGAAGATGTTGATGGATATTGCCCTCTCCCGATGAGAGGAGCATTGGTGATGATGATGGCGATGATTTCCCCCTCCGGGAGGGAAGTTTCCCCGGCAGAACAGCTCTGCCAGAGCCCTAGATTGGTTCCGCCAATGTTCCGCCTCGTGGTGGCGGAGTTTCGTCCGAGAAGATGGCTTGTTATTTTTTTCCCATCGAAAGACTTCATATAGCAAAAGATGGCCACCGAAGGGCCACCAGGGGGCCCACGAGGTAGGGGGGCACGCCCAGGGGGGTAGGGGGCGCCCCCCACCCTCGTGGGCAGGGTGTGGCCCCCTAGTGAATTTCTTTCGCTGAGTATTTTTTTTATATATTCTGAAAACGTCTTCCGTGAAGTTTCAGGACTTTTGGAGCTATGCAGAATAGGTCTCTAATATTTTGCTCCTTTTCCAGCCCAGAATCCCAGCTGCCGGCATTCTCCCTCTTTATGTAAACCTTGTAAAATAAGAGAGAATAGGCATAAGTTTTGTGAAATAATGTGTAATAACAGCCCATAATGCAATAAATATCAATATAAAAGCATGATGCAAAATGGACGTATCAACTCCCCCAAGCTTAGACCTCACTTGTCCTCAAGCGAAAGCAGAAATCGAAAAATATGTCCACATGTTTAGAGATAGAGGTGTCGATAAAAATAAAATACGGACATGAGGGCATCATGATCATTCTTAGAACAGCAACTTATATAACTCTTCTCTTATGATTTCTTGTGCTAGAGTAATAATTGAATCACAATTTCAAGTATGAATCATAAACTTCATTGAAAAGTAACAAACTATAACCTCAGTCATTGGAGCAATTGCAATTTATCATAACATAGGAAAGAGTCAATAAATAAGAGCTTTTCAGCAAGTCCACATACTCAACTATCATATAGTCTTTCACAATTGTTGACACTCACGCAATACTTATGGGTATGGAGTTTTAATCAGACACAGAGAAAGATAGGGGCTTATAGTTTGCCTCCCAACGTTTTACCTCAAGGGTAATGTCAACAATAATAGTTCATAAAAACTCACATCCAATTAGCCATATATACCAGGATCTTTCCAACATACTGTGCTCACCAAAGGTTAAAATGTAAAAATGAAGGGTGAATATCACCATGTGTCTTATGCAAGGTGGGAGATAAAAGTAAAAGATAGGCCCTTCGCAGAGGGTACCAGAGGTTGTCATGCGCTTTTATGGTTGGATGCACAAAATCTTAATGCGAAAGAACGTCACTTTATATTGCCACTTGTGATATGGACCTTTATTATGCAGTCTGTCGCTTTTATTTCTTCCATATCACATGATCGTATAAAGCTTATTTTCTCCCACATTAATAAGTCATACATATTTAGAGAGCAATTTTTATTGCTTGCACCGACGACAACTTACTTAGAGGATCTTACTCAATCCATAGGTAAGTATAGTGGACTCTCATGGCAAGACTGGTTTTAAGAGTATTTGGAAGCACAAGTAGTATCTCTACTTGGTGCTATGAATTTGGCTAGCATGAGGGAGAAAGGAAAGCTCAACCATGTTGGATGATCCATGACAATATAATTTATCTCAGATGTAAGAAAACATAACCCATTACATTGTCTTCCTTGTCCAACGTCAACTCTTTAGCATGTCATATTTTAATGAGTGCTCACAATCATAAAAGATGTCCAAGATATTATATTTATATGTGAAGACCTCTCTTTCTTTATTACTTCCTATTAATTGCAACGATGACCAAAACTATGTTTGTCAACCCTCAACAACTTTTATTCATCATACTTTTTCCTATGTGAGCTCATTACTCTCCATAAGACTCACATGATCTCTTTGTTTCTTTTTATTCCTTTCTCTTTTCTTTTATTCCCTTAGGATCATGGCAAAATAATCAAGCCCTTGACTCAACACTAATCTTTATTATATAGCTCACGGACTTGATTACATAGAGGAATTATAAAGCAAAACTCAAAACTAGATCATGCCATAAACTTTATTCTACTAGATCAAGATAATACCAAAAGGATCGAACTAAGGAAAACGATAAAGATAAAAGTGATGGTGATACGATACCGAGGCACTCCCCCAAGCTTGGCAGTTGCCAAGGGGAGTGCCCATACCAAATACTCAATTCTTCTTCGTTGGTGGAGACGGTGGTGATTTTGTTGATGGCGTAGGCTTGTCGTCCTTCTTCCAAGGCATAGGCTCACCATCATAGAAGGATGACCGAGTCTCCTAAAACCTCAAATCTGTAGCCAAACTCATCCTCTTGAATCTATATTCATACTCACAGTTTTGATTTTGCAGGTCATACATCTGGGCTTGGAGGTGCTCGTTTTTCTCATGAAGCTTGAAGATGGCCTCCCCAATGTCCTTGACATCCAGCTTGTGGTTGTTGGTGAACTCCGTGATCATAATGTGATCGGAATCGAGTCCATGCTCCACCATCTCCTGACACTTGAAAACTTCTTGCTCCAATGCTTCGAGCCTTGCCTCCGTGCTTCCGGTCTTCCTTGGTCCCTCAGCATTGCGGATGTGCAACAACCCCTCACGCATCTCAATGGTTTGAGGGTGTTGCATCACTTCTGCGAGGTAGGGGTCGATGACCTTCTCGAAGAACTGGTCCTTGGGGCACTTGAAGACGACATGATAACCTGGATCTGTCAGAAAAAACTGCTCGAAACAAAAACAGGGGATTTTTGCGTGATACGGGAGTCGAAACCCCCGGGAGATTATATAATGAATTTTTATCGACCAAAATACGTGTCGTGTAAGAAAACGGAGTCCGGAAAGCGCATGAGGTGCCCATGAGGTAGGGGGCGTGCCCTCTACCCTCGTGGAGCCCTCGTGTCCATCCCGGACTGCTTCTTATTTTTCTATTTTTCTAAATATTCCAAAACAGAGAAATATTGCCTTAAAAACTGTTTTGGAGTCGGTTTACTTACCGTACCACATACCTATTCCTTTTTGGAGTCTGAAACGTTTTGGAAAGTGTCCCTTATGTATTCCTCCGGGGTTACGGTTTCAATAACATTGGTTTCAACATTTATGGGATTACCTGAGATATAATGTTTGATTCTTTGACCGTTCACCACCTTCGATTTGTGCCTTCGAAGTTGTTAATTTTTATGGCACCGGAACGATAGCTAGACCTCCTCGATAACATAAGGACCTTCCCATTTAGAGAGAAGTTTTCCTACAAAAAATCTTAAACGATAGTTGTATACCAATACATAATCACCTACATTAAACTCACGCTTTTGTATCCTTTTATCATGCCATCTTTTAACTTTTTCCTTAAACAACTTGGCATTTTCGTAGGCTTGGGTTCTCCATTCATCGAGTGAGCTAATATCAAATAACCTCTTCTCACCGGCAAGTTTAAAATCATAATTGAGCTCTTTAATAGCCCAATATGCCTTGTGTTCTAGTTTGAGAGGTAAGTGACATGCTTTTCCATAAACCGTTTTATGCGGAGACATGCCCATAGGATTTTTATATGCAGTTCTATAGGCCCATAATGCATCATCAAGTTTCTTGGACCAATTCTTTCTAGATCTATTAACAGTCTTTTGCAAAATTAATTTGAGCTCTCTATTACTCAATTCTACTTGACCACTAGACTGTGGGTGATGAGGAGATGCAATTCTATGATTAACATCATATTTAGCAAGCATTTTACGGAAAGCACCATGAATAAAATGTGAACCACCATCAGTCATAAAATATCTAGGACTCCAAATCTTGGAAAAATAACTTCTTTAAGCATTTTAATAGAAGTGTTATGATCAGCACTACTAGTTGGAATAGCTTCTACCCACTTAGCAACGTAATCAACAGCAACTAAAATATGTGTATATCCATTAGAGGAAGGAAAGGGTCCCATATAGTCAAAGCCCCAAACATCAAATGGTTCAATAATGAGTGATAGTTCATAGGCATTTCTTGATGTCTACTAATATTACCAATTCTTTGACATTCATCACAAGATAAGACAAACTTACGGGCATCTTTGAAGAGAGTAGGCCAATAAAAACCAGATTGCAATACCTTATGTGCAGTTCTATCTCCAGCATGGTGTCCTCCATAAGCTTCGGAGTGACACTTGCGTAGGATCTGTTCCTGTTCATTCTCAGGTACACAACGTCTAATAACACCATCTACTCCTTCTTTATAAAGATGTGGGTCATCCCAAAAGTAATGCCTCAAATCATAGAAGAACTTTTTCTTTTGCTGGTATGTGAAACTAGGTGGTATAAACTTAGCAACAATGTAATTAGCATAATCAACATACCATGGAGCAGTAGGAGAAGCATTTATGACATTTAATTGCTCATCAGGAAAGCTATCATCAATAGGAAGTGGGTCATCAAGTACATTTTCTAACCTAGACAAGTTGTCTGCAACGGGGTTCTCAGCTCCCTTTCTATCAACAATATGTAAGTCAAATTCTTGTAGCAAGAGAACCCATCTAATAAGTCTAGGTTTAGCATCTTTCTTTTCCATAAGATATTTAATAGCAGCATGATCAGTGTGAATAGTTACTTCAGAATCAACAATATAAGGTCTAAATTTATCACAAGCAAATACAACTGCTAAGTATTCTTTTTTAGTAGTAGCATAATTTCTTTGAGAATTGTCTAGGGTTTTACTAGAATATTGAATAACATTTAATTTCTTATCAACTCTTTGCCCGAGAATAGCACCTACAGCATAATCACTAGCATCACACATAATTTCAAAATATAAATTCCAATCAGGTGGCTGAACAATAGGTGCAGAGATCAATGCTTTCATAAGTATTTCAAATGCTTCTACACAATCATCATCAAAAAAATGGTATGTCTTTTTGTAATAAATTAGTCAGAGGCCGAGAAATTTTTGAGAAGTCCTTAATGAACCTCCTATAAAATCCAGCGTGACCAAGGAAACTTCTTATACCTTTGATGTCCTTGGGGCATGGCATCTTTTCTATAGCATCAACCTTGGCTTTATCAATCTCAATACCTCTTTCAAAAACTTTGTGCCCCAAGACAATACCTTCATTAACCATAAAGTGGCACTTTTCCCAATTCAAGACAAGATTAGTTTCTTCACATCTCTGCAAAACTCGATCAAGGTTGCTCAAGAAATCATCAAAAGAAGATCCATAGACAGAGAAATGGTCCATGAAAACCTCACAAATCTTTTCACAAAAGTCAGAGAATATAGCCATCATGCATCTTTGAAAGGTAGCAGGTGCATTACATAGACCAAAAGGCATACATTTATAAGCAAAAGTACCAAAAGGGCAAGTAAAAGTAGTCTTTGATTGATCTTTGGCTGACACAGGTATTTGAGAGAAACCGAAATAACCATCTAGAAAGCAAAAATGTGTATGTTTGGATAATCTTTCTAGCATTTGATCGATAAAAGGTAATGGGTAATGATCCTTTTTAGTAGCCTTATTTAATTTGCGGAAATCAATTACCATCCTATAACCTGTAATAATTCTTTGAGGAATCAATTCATCTTTATCATTAGGAACGACAGTAATACCTCCCTTCTTAGGGACACAATGGACAGGACTTACCCACTGGCTATCAGCAACGGGATAGATTATACCTGCCTCAAGGAGCTTTAGTATTTCATTTCTTACCACTTCTTTCATTTTAGGATTCAGCCGTCGTTGATGATCACGGACTGGTTTAGCATCTTCTTCCAAATTAATTTTATGTTGACATAGAGTGGGACTAATGCCCTTAAGATCAGCATGGTGCTTCTTCAGAGTTTTCAATAATCTCTCCTCCTCATGCTCTGAAAGGTTAGCACTAATAATAACAGGATATATCTTTTTCTCATCAAGATAAGCATATTTAAGAGTATCAGGTAACGGTTTAAGCTCAAGCACGGGATCACCCTTGGGTGGAGGAGGATCCCCTGGGATTTCAATAGGCAAATTGTTTTTCAGAATAGGTTCTTGTTAAAAGAATACTTCATCTATTTCCCTTCTTTCATTCATAAACATATCATTTTCATGGTCTAGCAAATATTGTTCTAAAGGATCACTAGGAGGCACGGCAATAGAAGCAAGACCAATAATTTCATCCTTACTAGGTAATTCTTCTTCACGGTGTTGTCTACTAAATTTAGAGAAATTAAATTCATGAGTCATATCATCTAAACCGATAGTAACAACATCCCTTTTGCAATCTATGGTAGCATTAACAGTGTTTAAGAAGGGTCTACCAAATATAATGGGACAAAAGCTATCTTGTGGGGAACCAAGAACAAGAAAATCAGCAGGATATTTAGTTTTCCCACACAAGACTTCAACATCTCTAACAATTCTCATTGGTGAAATAGTATCTCTATTGGCAAGTTTAATTGTGACATCAATATCTTCTATCTCAGCAGGTGCAATATCATGCGTAATTTCTTTGTATAAGGAATAAGGTATTGCGCTAGCACTAGCACCCATATCACATAAGCCATGATAACAATGATCTCCTATTTTAACAGAAATAACAGGCATGCCTATCACTGGTCTGTTTTTATCTTTAGCACAAGGTTTAGCAATTCTAGCAGTCTCATCAAGGAAATGAATAACATGCCCATCAATATTATCAGACAAGAGATCTTTAACAATAGCAATATCAGGTTCAACTTTAATTTGCTCATGAGGTGTATAAGTTTTAATTTTGCTTTTGCGAACCAAAGTTGAAGCTTTAGCATGATCCTTTATCCTAACAGGAAAAGGTGATTTCTCAACACAAGAAGTAGGAACAATAGGATCATTATAAGTGACAATCTTTTCTTCAACTTTAATAGGTGCAGCTACTTTTACTTCTATGGGAGGATGATATTTAAACCACTTCTCCTTGGGTAGATCAACATAAGTAGCAAAAGATTCACAGAAAGAAGCTACTGTCTCAGAGTCAGGTCCATATTTAGTGCTAAATTTACGGAAAACATCAGTATCCATAAAAGATTTAACACAATCAAACCTAGGTGTCATACCTGACTCCTTACCTTTGTCAAGGTCCCAATCTTCAGAGTTGCATTTAATTCTTTCCAATAAATCCCATTTGAATTCAATAGTCTTCATCATAAAAGAGCCAGTACAAGAAGTATCAAGCATGGTGCGATTGTTATCAGAAAGCTGAGCATAAAAATTTTGAATAATCATTTTTCTTGAGAGCTCATGATTGGGGCATGAATATAACATTGATTTAAGCCTCCCCCAAGCTTGAGCGATGCTTTCTCCTTCGCAAGGCCAAAAATTATATATATAATTGCGATCACGATGAACAAGATGCATAGGATAAAACTTCTGATGAAATTCCAATTTCAATCATTTGTAGTTCCATGACCCCATATCATCACATAGCCTATACCATGTCGATGCATCTCCCTTCAAAGATAAAGGGAAGACCTTCTTCTTAACAACATCTCCAGGTACACCTGCAAGCTTAAATAATCTACAAACTTCATCCACATATATTAGATGCTCATCAGGATGTTTTGTTCCATCTCCTAAAAAGGGATTAGCTAGCAGTTTTTCTATCATACCCGAAGGAATTTCAATGCAGACATTTTTATTTTCAGTAGGTTCAGTAGGTTGAGGAGCAACTCTTTGCTCTACTGGCCGGGGTGAAGATACCCCGAACAAGCCCCTCAGAGGATTACTTTCCATAGTAACAAGTGACAGTAAATTTCAGCACACTATATAAATTTTTCCTTACCAAATTCCACGTACCAAAGGCGCTTCACTCCCAGGCAACGGCGCCAGAAAAGAGTCTTGATGACCCACAAGTATAGGGGATATATCGTAGTCCTTTCGATAAGTAAGAGTGTCGAGCCCAACGAGGAGCAGAAGGAAATGATAAGCGGTTTTCAGCAAGGTACTCTCTGCAAGCACTGAAATTATAGGTAACAGATAGTTTTGTGATAAGATAGTTGGTAACGAGCAACACGTAACAAAAGTAAATAAAGTGCAGCAAGGTGGCCCAATCCTTTTTGTAGAAAAGGACAAGCCTGGACAAACTCTTATATAGAGGAAAGTGCTCCCAAGGACACATGGGAATATCGTCAAGCTAGTTTTCATCACGCTCATATGATTCGCGTTCGGTACTTTGATAATTTCGTATGTGGGTGGACCGGTGATTGGGTACTGTCCTTACTTGGACAAGCATCCCACTTATGATTAACCTCTATTGCAAGCATCCGCAACTACAACAAAAGTATTAAGGTAAACCTAACCATAGCATGAAACATATGGATCCAAATCAGCCCCTTATGAAGCAACGCATAAACTAGGGTTTAAGCTTCTGTCACTCTAGCAACCCATCATCTACTTATTACTTCACAATGCCTTCCTCTAGGCCCAAATAATGGTGAAGTGTCATGTAGTCGACGTTCACATAACACCACTAGAGGAGAGACAACATACATCTCATCAAAATATCAAACGAATACCAAATTCACATGACTACTAATAGCAAGACTTCTCCCATGTCCTCAGGAACAAACATAACTACTCACAAAGCATAAACATGTTCATAATTAGAGGGGTGTTAATATGCATATAGGATCTGAACATATGATCTTCCACCAAATAAACCAACTAGCATCAACTACAAGGAATAATTAACACTACTAGCAACCTACTAGCACCAATCCCGGACTTGGAGACAAGAATTGGATACAAGAGATGAACTAGGGTTTTGAGAGGAGATGGTGCTGATGAAGATGTTGATGGAGATTGCCCTCTCCCGATGAGAGGAGCGTTGGTGATGATGATGGCGATGATTTCCCCCTCCGGGAGGGAAGTTTCCTCGGCAGAACAGCTCTGCTAGAGCCCTAGATTGGTTCCGCCAAGGTTCCGCCTCGTGGCGGCGGAGTTTCGTCCGAGAAGATGGCTTGTTATTTTTTTCCCATCGAAAGACTTCATATAGCAGAAGATGGCCACCGAAGGGCCACCAGGGGGCCCACGAGGTAGGGGGGGCACGCCCAGGGGGGTAGGGCGCGCCCCCCACCCTCGTGGGCAGGGTGTGGCCCCCTGGTGAATTTCTTTCGCTGAGTATTTTTTTTATATATTCTGAAAACGTCTTCCGTGAAGTTTCAGGACTTTTGGAGCTATGCAGAATAGGTCTCTAATATTTTGCTCCTTTTCCAGCCCAGAATCCCAGCTGCCGGCATTCTCCCTCTTTATGTAAACCTTGTAAAATAAGAGAGAATAGGCATAAGTTTTGTGACATAATGTGTAATAACAGCCCATAATGCAATAAATATCAATATAAAAGCATGATGCAAAATGGACGTATCAACCTTCATGCCATCAAATACCTCCCACTAAAACTCAGAGGACCAGAAAGGTGCTAGTTAAACAGTCTGCCTGAAAACTCTATCGGTAGCTGGGAGGATCTGGAAGACGCTTTCCGCGACAACTTCCAAGGTACATATGTCCAGCCACCAGACGCCGATGACTTAAGTCGCATCATCCAACAGCCCGGAGAGTCAGCCAGAAAGCTCTGGACTAGGTTCTTAGTTAAAAAGAACCAAATCGTAGACTGTCTAGACGCGGAAGCCCTAGCGGCCTTTAAACACAGTGTCCGGGACGAGTGGCTCACCCGCCACCTCTGTCAGGAAAAACCAAAATCCATGTCAGCCCTTACCGCTCTGATGACCCAATTTTGCATGGGAGAAGAGAGCTGGCTCGCTCGTAGAAGCAACAGTGTCAGCGACCAGGGCACTTCCGAAGTTCGAGACGGCAACGGGAAACCACCACACAATAAGCACAAACGTGGCAATAGTAATGAGGGAGCGCACGACACAGTGGTCAATGCCGGCCATTCAAGGCAAACAGAGACGGACTATCCAATTTGGATAAGATATTGGATAGGCCCTGCCAGATTCATGGCCACCCCAATAAACCAGCTAACCACACCAACAGGAGATGTTGGGTCTTCAAACAGGCCGGCAAGTTAAATGCCGAATACAAGGGGAAGAAGCCACCCGGCGACGGCGACGACGACGAAACTCGCCAACCAAACACCGGGGATCAGAAGCAGCTTCCCCTCGAAGTAAAGACAGTGAACATGGTACATATGGCACCGTCCCCTACAGGGGAACGCATGGAGCGCTCTCTTCATGCAGAGGATCACACTATGGCTATCTCAGTCGAACTACACAGCGGGGGCATTACACCGCATACCTCGTCGGCCATTAAGCCACCGGTCTCCATTCAACTTGACCGTTCAAATCCCATACAGGACCAGCAGTTCGGCTTCCGCTGTCCGTCGCATATACTTGGAAAATCTGTACCGCGCATACATAACTACGCACTTAAAATACCCTGGCACCGGCGGAAGCACAATACGAACGGACCTGAAAGTACTCCCATAACCTTCCTTTTTTAACTATTATTTCTTCTTCCTTTTTCTTTTTTCCCTCCATAGGTGGCTTAATGGCTGGCCTCAGACTCTATCGGAGTTCGGGTTCGTACACTCACCCAAGGGCTATTTCCGTCAAGGAGTCCCTTCACCGAGAACAGGCGGCGCAGACATGCGACAGGAGGTCCAAAATAACTTTTTGTAGACCGCACTCTCTATTTCGAGCATGTAAAGTGCCTTTTTCCTCCGCCTTCGACCCCTGGCATATCAAATAGCCGGGGTTGCGGCTTTGTTATCTATATACACGATTGGCACATCACTTAGATCCCAGTAAAAATAATCCATTCTTTTCTAAAGAACCGAGTTTTTCCCCTGCGGTTGTTTCAAACATACACCTCGGCATAACTTGCCAGGGGCTCGGTACGGGAACAAACGAGTTGCCGACAAGTCCGAACAGCTCTATAGCGTACTTCGGCATCACGAGTTTGGCCTTATATGCATCAGCTTTGAATTATGTCCTGGGTCAATAGTTGGGTTGCCCGGCTCATATGCTTGCTATCCTATGTTCCGCTCTATCGGCTAGGGTAGTCAAGGGAGAACTACTGCGATTGTGCTTCCGGTTCACCTGGTTAAGCACCTCAGTAGAGAAAAGCCGAAAACTGACTGTCATGATGCGGCGAGAGCTGGTCAACCACTTGATGACATATCGGAATCTTTCACGATTCCCTCCGTGCCACACGAAGGACCTATTTCTCGTCAAATATGTAAACGCATCATATGAATAAGCCGCATACATACCAGGGGCTATATCGTAGACCCACCATAAAACTCTTATGGCTAAGTGAAAGTGTTAACGCCCTATAGTCTGGTTGTCTGGTTCGCCGCATTGACACCTCCTTCACGGACCAAGACGTTGGGTCAAGAGTGATCAGATGCTTTTTTGAACACCCCCGTACTTCCTCCGAGGGGGCTGAAGCCGACGACTAGAAAAATTTCAGATCATATACAAACGGCCGCACAGGAGGAACAAAAGCCTTTAGGCAAAATCAAAATATAGACTGATTATAACAATTGTCTTTTACAATTCGTAAACAGTTCACTCGAATATTATGCCTTTCGAACATTGACCCTCTATCAAGCGGGCAGCCTCTAAGACGTCCTCAAAGTAATGCTCTGGTGCGTGATGGTCCTTGCCCTCGGGTGGACCCTGCGCTGCAACATCGACGGCCTTCATCTTCCCTCGGTATGTCTTGACTCGGGCAAAGGCCATCCGTGCACCTTCAATGCACGCCGACCGCTTCACGGCGTCGATACGTGGCACCGCATCAACAAGCCGCCGCACCAAGCTGAAATAGCTATTCAGAATCGGCTCTGTTGGCCACAGCTAAAGTATGACGTTCTTGATAACCCACAAGTATAGGGGATCGCAACAGTTTTCGAGAGTAGAGTATTCAACCCAAATTTATTGATTCGACACAAGGGGAGCCAAAGAATATTCTCAAGTATTAGCAGTTGAGTTGTCAATTCAACCACACCAGGAAACTTAATATCTGCAGCAAGGTATTTAGTAGCAAAGTAATATGATACTAGTGGTAACGATGGCAAAAGGTAACGATAGCAAAAGCAATATTTTTGGGTTTTATAGTGATGGTAACAGTAGCAGCGGAAAAGTAAATAAGCGAAGGACCATATATGAAAAGCTCGTAGGCAATGGATCGGTGATGGAGAATTATGCCGGATGCGGTCGATCATGTAACAGTCATAACCTAGGGTGACACAGAACTAGCTCCAGTTCATCAATGTAATGTAGGCATGTATTCCGAATATAATCATACGTGCTTATGGAAAAGAACTTGCATGACATCTTTTGTCCTACCCTCCCGTGGCAGCGGGGTCCTATTGGAAACTAAGGGATACTAAGGCCTCCTTTTAATAGAGTACCGGACCAAAGCATTAACACATAGTGAATACATGAACTCCTCAAACTATGGTCATCACCGAGAGTGGTCCCGATTATTGTCACTTCGGGGTTGCCGGATCATAACACATAATAGGTGACTATAGACTTGCAAGATAGGATCAAGAACTCTCATATATTGATGAAAACATAATAGGTTCAGATCTGAATTCATGGCACTCAGGCCCTAGTGCTACCTCTTGAGCACTGCGCTGGATTTCCTTGAAGAGGAAAGGATGATGCAGCAAAGTAGCGTAAGTATTTCCCTCAGTTTTTGAGAACCAAGGTATCAATCCAGTAGGAGGCTACGCGCGAGTCCCTCGTACCTGCACAAAACAAATAACTCCTCGCAACCAATGCGATAAGGGGTTGTCAATCCCTTCATGGTCACTTACGAGAGTGAGATCTGATAGATATGATAAGATAATATTTTTGGTATTTTTTATGATAAAGATGCAAAGTAAAATAAAAACAAAGTAAAAAAGCAAAGGAAATAACTAAGTATTGGAAGATTAATATGATGAATATAGACCCGGGGGCCATAGGTTTCACTAGTGGCTTCTCTTAAGAGCATAAGTATTTTACGATGGATGAACGAATTACTATTGAGAAATTGACAGAATTGAGCATAGTTATGAGAATATCTAGGTATGATCATGTATATAGGCATCACGTCCGAGACAAGTAGACCGACTCCTGCCTGCATCTACTACTATTACTCCACTCATCGACCGCTATCCAGCATGCATCTAGAGTATTAAGTTCATGAAAACAGAGTAACTCCTTAAGCAAGATGACATGATGTAGAGGGATAAATTCATGCAATATGATAAAAATCCCATCTTGTTATCCTCGATGGCAACAATACAATACGTGCCTTGCTGCCCCTACTGTCACTGGGAAAGGACACCGCAAGATTGAACCCAAAGCTAAGCACTTCTCCCATTGCAAGAAAGATCAATCTAGTAGGCCAAACCAAACTGATAATTCGAAGAGACTTGCAAAGATAACCAATCATACATAAAAGAATTCAGAGAAGATTCAAATATTGTTCATAGATAATCTTGATCATAAACCCACAATTCATCGGTCTCAACAAACACACCGCAAAAAGAAGATTACATCGAATAGATCTCCACAAGAGAGGGGGAGAACATTATATTGAGATCCAAAAAGAGAGAAGAAGCCATCTAGCTAATAACTATGGACCCGAAGGTCCGAGGTAAACTACTCACACTTCATCGGAGAGGCTATGGTGTTGATATAGAAGCCCTCCGTGATGGATGCCCCCTCCGGCAGAGCTCCGGAACAGGCCCCAAGATGGGATCTCGTGGATACAGGAAGTTACGATGGTGGAATTAGGGTTTTGGCTCCGTATCTGATAGTTTGGGGGTACGTAGGTATATATAGGAGGAAGGAGTACGTCGGTGGAGCATCAGGGGGCCCACGAGGGTGGAGGGCACGCCTGGGGGGTAGGCGTGCCCCCCTACCTCGTGGCCTCCTCCTTTATTACTTGATGTAGGGTCCAAGTCTCCTGGATCTTGTTCGTTCCAAAAATCACGTTCCCGAAGGTTTCATTCCATTTGATATTCCTTTTCTTCGAAACCCTAAAATAGGCAAAAAAACAGATATTCTGGGCTGGGCCTCCGGTTAATAGGTTAGTCCCAAAATAATATAGAACTGGATAATAAAGCCCAATAATGTCCAATAATGTCCAAAACAGTAGATAATATAGCATGGAGCAATAAAAAATTATAGATACGTTGGAGACGTATCAAGCATCCCCAAGCTTAATTCCTGCTCGTCCTCGAGTAGGTAAATGATAAAAAATATTTTTTTTTGATGTGAAGTGCTACTTGGCATAATTTTAATGTAATTCTTCTTAATTGTGGTATGAATATTTAGATCCAAAAGATTCAAGATAAAAGTTTAATATTGACATAAAAATAACAATACTTCAAGCATACTCCCTCCGTCCGGAAATACTTGCCATCAAAATGAATAAAAGGAGATGTATCTAGACATATTTTAGTTCTAGATACATCCCTTTTTGTCCATTTTGATGAAAAGTATTTTCGGACGGAGGGAGTACTAACAAAGCAATCATGTCTTCTCAAAATAACATGGCCAAAGAAAGTTATCCCTACAAGATCATATAGTCTGGCTATGCTCTATCTTCACCGCACAAAGTATTTAAATCATGCACAACCCCGATGACAAGCCAAGCAATTGTTTCATACTTTTGACACTTTCAAACTTTTTCAATCTTCACGCAGTACATGAGCGTGAGCCATGGATATAGCACTATATGTGGAATAGAATGGTGGTTGTGGAGAAGACAAAAAGGGAGAAGATACTCTCACATCAACTAGGCGTATCAACGGGCTATGGATATGCCCATAAATAGATATCAATGTGAGTGAGTAGGGATTGCCATGCACCGGATGCACTAGAGCTATAAGTATATGAAAGCTCAACAAAAGAAACTAAGTGGGTGTGCATCCAACTTGCTTGCTCATGAAGACCTAGCGCATTTTGAGGAAGCCCATCATTGGAATATACAAGCCAAGTTCCATAATGAAAAATTCCCACTAGTATATGAAAGTGACGAAATGAGAGACTCTCTATCATGAATATCATGGTGCTACTTTGAAGCAAAAGTGTGGTAAAGGATAGTAACATTGTCCCTTCTCTCTTTTTCTCTCATTTTTTTATTTGGGCCTTTTTTATGGCCTCTTTTCTTTCCTTTTTTTTATTTTTCGTCCGGAGTCTCATCCCGACTTGTGGGGGAATCATAGTCTCCATCATCCTTTCCTCACTGGGACAGTGCTCTAATAATGATGATCATCACACTTTTATTTTCTTACAACTCAACAATTACAACTCGATACTTAGAACAAAATATGACTCTATATGAATGCCTCCGGCGATGTACCGGGATATGCAATGAATCAAGAGTGACATGTATGAAAGAATTTTGACTTGTGGCTTTGCCACAAATATGATGTCAACTACATGATCATGCTAAGCATTATGACAATGATGGAGTGTGTCATAATAAATAGAACGGTGGAAAGTTGCATGGCAATATATCTCAGAATGGCTATGGAAATGCCATAATAGGTAGGTATGGTGGCTGTTTTGAGGAAGGTATATGGTGGGTGTATGATACCGGCGAAAGGTGTGCGGTATTAGAGAGGCTAGCAATGGTGGAAGGAAGAAAAGTGTGTATAATCCATGGACTCAACATTAGTCATAAAGAACTCATGTACTTATTGCAAAAATCTACAAGTTATCAAAGCAAAGTATTACATGCATGCTCCTAGGGGGATAGATTGGTAGGAAAAGACCATCGCTCGTCCCCGACCGCCACTCATAAGGAAGACAATAAAAAAATAAATCATGCTCCGACTTCATCACATAACGTTTCACCATACCTGCATGCTATGGGAATCATAAACTTTAACACAAGTATTTCTCAAATTCACAACTACTCAACTAGAACAACTTTAATATCACCATCTTTATATCTCAAAACAATTATCAAGCATCGAACTTCTCATAGCATTCAACACACTCATAAGAAAGTTTTTACTATTCTTGAATACCAAGCATATTAGGATTATTTAAGAAAATTACCATGCTATTTAAGACTCTCAAAATAATCTAAGTGAAGCATGAGAGATCAATAGTTTCTATAAAATAATTCCACCACCGTGCTCTAAAAAATATAAGTGAAGTACTAGAGCAAAACTATATAACTCAGATGATATAAGCAAAGCACATAAAGTATTCTAACAAATTCCAAATCATGTGTGGCTCTCTCAAAAGGTGTGTAAATCAAGGATGATTGTGGTAAACTAACAAATAAAGACTCAAATAATACAATACTCTCCAAGCAAAACACATATCATGTGGTGAATAAAAATATAGCTCCAAGTAAAGTTACCGATAGAAGTAGACGAAAGAGGGGATACCTTCCGGGGCATCCCCAAGCTTTGGCTTTTAGGTGTCCTTAGATTATCTTGGGGGTGGCATGGACATCCCCAAGATTAGGCTCTTGCCACTCCTTGTTCCATAATCCATCAAATCTTTACCCAAAACTTGAAAACTTCACAACACAAAACTTAAAGTAGAAAATCTCGTGAGCTCTGTTAGCGAAAGAAAACAAAAGACCACTTCAAGGTATTGTAATGAAATCATTATTTATTTATATTGGTGTTAAAGCTACTGTATTCCAACTTCTCTATGGTTTAAAAATTATTTTACTAGCCACAGATTCATCAAAATAAGCAAACAACACACGAAAAACAGAATATGTCAAAAACAGAATAGTATGTACTAATCTGTAGCTAGCGCAAGATCTGTAACCCCAAAAATTCTATAATAAATTGCTGGACGTGAGGAATTTATCTATTAATCATCTGAAAAAATAATTAACTAAATAGCACTTTCCAAATAAAAATGGCAGCAGTTCTCTTGAGCGCTAAAGTTTCTATTTTTTACAGCAAGATTAACAAGACTTTCCCCAAGTCTTCCCAACGGTTCTACTTGGCACAAACACTAATTAAACACAAAAACACAACCAAAACATAGGCTAGGTAAATTATTTATTTCTAAACAGGAGAAAAAATCAAGGAATAAAAATAAAATTGGGTTGCCTCCCAACAAGCGCTATCGTTTAACGCCCCTAGCTAGGCATAAAAAGCAAGGATAGATCTAGGTATTGCCATCTTTGGTAGGCAATCCATAAGTGGCTCTCATAATATATTCATAAGGTAATTTAATTTTATTTCTAGGAAAGTGTTCCATGCCTTTCCTTAACGGAAATTGGAATCTAAGGAAAGGTCTACCAAGAATAATAGGACATGAAGGATTGCAATCTATGTCAAGAACAATAAAATCTACGGGCACATAATTCCTATTTGTGATAATAAGAACATCGTTAATTCTTCCCATTGGTTTCTTAATAGTGGAACACAAGGTGCAAGTTTAGAGAGCAATCATCAAAATCACGGAAACCTAACAAATCACACAAAGTCTTTGGAATCATGGAAACACTAGCACCCAAATCACATAAAGCATAGAACTCATGATCTTTAATCTTAATTTTAATAGTTGGTTCCCACTCATCATAAAGTTTTCTAGGGATAGAAACTTCCAACTCAAGTTTTTCTTCATAAGATTGCATCAAGGCATCAACGATATGTTTAGTGAACACTTTATTTTGACTATAAGCATGAGGAGAATTTAGCACGGATTGCAACAGGGAAATACAATCAATCAAAGAGAAATTTTCATAATTAAATTCCTTGAAATCCAAAATAGTGGGTTTAGCAACATCTAGGGTTTTAATTTCTTCAATCCCACTTTCATCAAATTTAGCATCAAGATCTAAAAACTCCGAATTTTTGGAACGCCTTCTAGGTAAAGGTGGATCATATTCAGTCCCATCATTATCAAGATTCATATTGCAAAACAAAGATTTAATAGGGGACACATCAATAACTTTTAGATCTTCATCTTTATTCTCATAGGAACTAGAAGAACACGCTCTTATAAAGGCATCTTTCTTAGCACGCATCCTAGTGGTTCTTTCTTTGCACTCATCAATGGAAATTCTCATGGCTTTGAGAGACTCATTGATATCATGCTTAGGTGGAATAGATCTAAGTTTCAAAGAATCAACATCAAGAGAAATTCTATCAACGTTCCTAGCCAACTCATCAATCTTAAGCAATTTTTCTTCAATCAAAGCATTGAAACTCTTTTGCGAAGTAATAAATTCTTTAATATTAGATTCAAAATCAGAGAGAATCTTATTATAATTTCCATAAGAATTGTTGTAGGAATTACCATAATTATTGGAGGGATTACTAGGATAAGGCCTAGGATTAAAATTTCCCCTATACGCGTTGTTACCAAAATTGTTCCTACCAACAAAATTCACATCCATAGATTGATTATTATTCTCAATCAAAGTAGACAAGGGCATATCATTAGGATCAGAAGAAACACTCTTACTAGCAAATAATTTCGTAAGTTCATCCATCTTTCCACTTAAAACATTAATTTCTTCTACCGCATGCATCTTTTTATTAGTAGATCTTTTAGTATGCCATTGAGGATAATTAACCATAATATTATATAGAAGTTTAGTAGCTTCTCCTAAAGTGATTTCCATAAAAGTGCCTCCCGCGGCCGAGTCTAAAAGATTTCTAGAAGCAAAATTCAATCCGGCATAAAAAAATGTATAATCATCCACAAATTCAAACCATGAGTAGGGCAATTACGTATCATTAATTTCATCCTCTCCCAAGCTTTGCAACATGTTCATGATCAAGTTGCTTAAAATCATAATATCGTCTAAGGGAGATGATCTTAGCGGGAGGAAAATACTTAGAGATAAAATCATCTTTGCACTTGTTCCAAGAATCAATACTATTTCTAGGCAAAGACGAAACCAAGCTTTAGCACGATCTCTAAGAGAAAAAGGAAATAGCTTCAATTTAACAATATCATTATCCACATCTTTCTTCTTTTGCATATCACACAAATAAACGAAGCTATTTAGATGGGTAGCGACATCTTCACTAGGAAGGCCGAAAAACGGATCTTTCATGACAAGATTCAGCAAAGCGGCATTAATTTCACAAGATTCAGCATCGGTAAGAGGAGCAATCAGAGTGCTAATAAAATCAATGTTGTTGGTATTGGTAAAATCACACAATTTAGTGTTATCTTGAGCCATCGTGACAAGCAAGCAATCCAACACACAAGCAAACAAGAAACGGGCAAAAAGTGGCAAATAGAGAAAGAGAGGGAGGATAGAGAGAGAGGGCGAATAAAACGACAAGGGTGAAGTGGGGGAGAGGAAAACAAGAGGCAAATGGCAAATAATGTAATGCGGGAGATAAGGGTTGTGATGGGTACTTGGTACGTTTGACTTTTGCATAGACTCCCCGGCAACGGCACCAGAAATCTTCTTGTTACCTCTTGAGCACTGCGTTGGATTTCCTTGAAGAGGAAAGGATGATGCAGCAAAGTAGCGTAAGTATTTCCCTCAGTTTTTGAGAACCAAGGTATCAATCCAGTAGGAGGCTACGCACGAGTCCCTCGTACCTGCACAAAACAAATAACTCCTCGCAACCAACGCGATAAGGGGTTGTCAATCCCTTCACGGTCACTTACGAGAGTGAGATCTAATAGATATGTTAAGATAATATTTTTGGTATTTTTATGATAAAGATGCAAAGTAAAATAAAAGCAAAGTAAAAAGCAAAGGAAATAACTAAGTATTGGAAGATTAATATGATGAAGATAGAGCCAGGGGCCATAGGTTTCACTAGTGGCTTCTCTCAAGAGCATAAGTATTCTATGGTGGATGAACGAATTACTGTTGAGCAATTGACAGAATTGAGCATAGTTATGAGAATATCTAGGTATGATCATGTATATAGGCATCACGTCCGAGACAAGTAGACCGACTCCTGCCTGCATCTACTACTATTACTCCACTCATCGACTGCTATCCAGCATGCATCTAGAGTATTAAGTTCATGAAAACAGAGTAACGCCTTAAGCAAGATGACATGATGTAGAGGGATAAATTAATGCAATATGATAAAAACTCTATTTGGTTATCCTCGATGGCAACAATACAATACGTGCCTTGATGCCCCTACTGTCACTGGGAAAGGACACCGCAAGATTGAACCCAAAGCTAAGCACTTCTCCCATTGCAAGAAACATCAATCTAGTAGGCCAAACCAAACTGATAATTCAAAGAGACTTGCAAAGATAACCAATCATACATAAAAGAATTCAGAGAAGATTCAAATATTGTTCATGGATAATCTTGATCATAAACCCACAATTCATCGGTCTCAACAAACACGCCGCAAAAAGAAGATTACATCGAATAGATCTCAAAAGAGAGGGGGAGAACATTGTATTGAGATCCAAAAAGAGAGAAGAAGCCATCTAGCTAATAACTATGCACCCGAAGGCCTGAGGTAAACTACTCACACTTCATCGGAGAGGCTATGGTGTTGATGTAGAAGCCCTCCATGATGGATTCCCCCTCCGGCGGAGCTTTGAAACAGGCCCCAAGATGGGATCTCATGGATACAGGAAGTTATGGCAGTGGAATTGGGGTTTTGGCTCCGTATCTAATCGTTTGGGGGTATGTAGGTATATATAGGAGGAAGGAGTACGTCGATGGAGCATCAGGGGCCCACGAGGGTGGAGGGCGCGCCTAGGGGGGTAGGTGCACCCCCCTACCTCGTGGCCTCCTCCTTTATTTCTTGACGTAGGGTCCAAGTCTCCTGGATCATGTTCGATGAGAAAATCATGTTCCCGAAGGTTTTATTCCGTTTGGACTCCGTTTGATATTCCTTTTCTTCGAAACCCTAAAATAGGCAAAAAAAACAGCAATTCTGGGCTGGGCCTCCAGTTAATAGGTTAGTCCCAAAAATAATATAAAAGTGGATAATAAAGCCCAATAATGTCCAAAACAGTAGATAATATAGCATGGAGCAATCAAAAATTATATATGTTGGAGACGTATCACCTAGTGACAAGCATTAACCATAGCAAAGTCATAGCAACATCAATCTCAGAACATATTGGATACTACGGATCAAACCCTAAAAAAACTAACTCGATTACATGATAAATCTCATCCACCCCATCACCGTCCAGCAAGCCTACAATGGAATTACTCACGCACGGCGGTGAGCATCATGAAATTGGTGATCGAGGAAGGTTGATGATGACGATGGCGACGGATTCCCCTCTCCGGAGCCCCGAACGGACTCCAGATCAGCCCTCCCGAGAGAGTTTAGGGCTTGGCGGTGGCTCCGTATCGCAAAACGTGATGAATTCTTCTCTTTGATTTTTTTTCTCCCCGAAAGTGAATATATGGAGTCAAGGTTGAGTTCGGTGGAGCATCAGGGGGGCCACGAGGCAGGGGGGCACGCCTAGTGGGGCAGGCGTGCCCCCACCCTCGTGGACAGGTGGAGGCCCCCCTGACGTGGATTCTTCTTCCAGTATTTTTTATATATTCCAAAATAATTCTCCGTTGATTTTCAGGTCATTCCGAGAACTTCTATTTCTGCACAAAAATAACACCATGGCAATTCTGCTAAAAACAGCGTCACTCCGGGTTAGTTCAATTCAAATCATGCAAGTTAGAGTTCAAAACAAGGGCAAAAGTGTTTGGAAAAGTAGATACGATGGAGACGTATCAACTCCCCCAAGCTTAAACCTTTGCTTGTCCTCAAGCAATTCAGTTGATAAACTGAAAGTGATAAAGAAAAACTTTTACAAACTCTGTTTGCTCTTGTTGTTGTAAATATGTAAAGCTAGCATTCAAGTTTTCAGCAAAGATTATGAACTAACCATATTCACAATAATATGTAGGTCTCATGTTTACTCATATCAATGGCATAATAAACTAGCGAGCAATAATAATAAATCTCGGATGACAAGACTTTCTCAAAACAATCATGATATGATATAACAAGTTGGTATCTCGGTAGCCCTTTCTGAGACCGCAAAACATAAATGTAGAGCACCTTTAAAGATCAAGGACTGACTAGAAATTGTAATTCATGGTAAAAGAGATCCAGTCAAGTCATACTCAATGTAAACTAACAGTAATGGATGCAAATGATAGCGGTGCTCTCCAACTGGTGCTTTTTAATAAGAGGATGATGACTCAATATAAAAGTAAATAGATAGGCCCTTCGCAGAGGCAAGCAGGGATTTGTAGAGGTGCCAGAGCTCGGTTTTTAAATAGATATGAATAATATTTTGAGCGGTATAGTTTCATTGTCAACATAACAACTGAGAGATCTCGATATCTTCCATGCTACACACATTATAGGCGGTTCCCAAACAGAATGGTAAAGTTTATACTCCCCCTCCACCAACAAGCATCAATCCATGGCTTGCTCGAAAGAACGAGTGCCTCCAACTAACAAGAGTCCCAGGGGAGTTTTGTTTGCAATTATTTTGATTTGATTTGCTTAAAGCATGGGACTGGGCATCCCAGTGACTAGCCATGTTCTCGTGAGTGAGGAGCGGAGTCCACTCCTCCTGAGAATAACCCGCCTAGCATGGAAGATACAGACAACCCTAGTTGATACATGAGCTATTCGAGCATACAAAACAAAATGTTTATTTGAAGGTTTAGAGTTTGGCACATACAAATTTACTTGGAATGGTAGGTAGATACCGTATATAGGTAGGTATGGTGAACTCATATGGAACAACTTTGGGGTTTATGGAATTGGATGCACAAGCAGTATTCCTGCTTAGTACAAGTGAAGGCTAGAAAAAGACTGGGAAGCGACCAGCTAGAGAGCGAAAACAGTCATGCACATGCATTAAAATTAATTAACACCGAATGCAAGCATGAGTAGGATATAATGCACCATGAACATAAATATCGTAGAGGCTATGTTGATTTTGTTTCAACTACATGCGTGAACATGTGCCAAGTCAAGCCACTCGAATCGTTCAAAAGAGGATACCACCCTATCATACCACACCACAACCATTTTAATAGCATGTTGGCACGCAAGGATAAGCTCCTAGCTAATTAAGCATGGCATAAGCAACTATAATCTCTAATTGTCATTGCAATATGTTTCTTTTTATAATAGGCTGAATTAGGAACGATGGACTAATCATATTTACAAAAACAAGAGAGGTCGAGTTCATACCAGCTTTTCTCATCTCAATAAGTTCATCATATAATCATCATTATTGCCTTTCACTCGCACGACCGAATAGTGTGGATAATAATAATAATAGTGCACGTGCATTGGACTAAGCTGGAATCTGCAAGCATTCAATTCAAGAGAGAAGACAAGGTAATATGGGCTCTTTGTTAGATCAACAATAATGCATATAAGAGCCACTTAACATTTTAATCATGGTCTTCTCCTCTCGACCCCCAAAAAACAGAGAAGAAACAAAACTATTTACACGGGAAAGCTCGCAACAAGCAAAAGAAGAACGAGAAATATTTTTAGGTTTTCTTTTTAATTACGACCACTACAGGCATGGAAGTAAACTATCTAAAAAGCTACAACTAATTTTTTTGGTTTGTTTCTTAAGGTTTATCAAACACACAAGAAGAAAGCATAAAAAGGGAAATAAACTAGCATTGATGATACAGTGAAAAAGTATGAGCACCGACAACTAGCATGAGTGTGTGAACATGAATGTAATGTCAGTGAAAATACGTACTCCCCCAAGCTTAGGCTTTTGACCTAAGTTGGTCTATGGCCACGGCTGGCCTGGCGGATATCCAAAGTTGTAGTTGGGGTCGTACTGAGATGCAGTGGCAATTGCCTGATGAGCTGCAGCTTGGAGGCGAGTTGTCTCCGCCCTCCTCTCGTACTCGGTCGCCTCCTCCCTGGTTATAACATATCTCCCCTTTGCCTGAAAGTCAAAGAAAGTAGGAGCAGGGAGAGCGACGTGATAGGTGCGTCATCTGTCAAAGATTAGTCGGTACTGGAGGAATTGATCATTCCTCTCAACAAACTGATGATGAACCATAGCATCATAATCTAAATAAGTAGGAGGCAACTCAATATCATATCCACGTATGGGCATCTCAAGAAAGTTAGCTATACGAGTTGCATAAATTTCACCAAAGAAATCTCCATGAATACGATTATTATGCAACCTACGTGCAACAATAGCCCCCAAGTTGTATTGTTTATCTCCTAAAACAGCGCTCCTGAGAACGTTGAGATCAGGTACACACATGTGACATGCTTCATCTTTACCGTTTATGCACCTTCCTATGAAGAGAGCAAAATAATGTATAGCAGGGAAATGAATGCTCCCTATGGTGGCTTGTGTTACATCTCTAGATTCCCCCACAGTTATACTAGCAAGAAAATCTCTAATTTCATATTTGCGAGGTTCACTAACATCACCCCACTGTGGAAGTTTACAAGCAGTGGTAAAATCTTCTAAGTCCATTGTGTAAGATTTATCATAAAGATCAAACAGGACAGTGTGAGAATTACGTGAAGATGAAAATTTGAACCTTCTCACAAAGGAATCAGTTAGGTGATAGTATTGGGGGCACTTATCTGCCTCGAAGCTCTCAAGATCAGCATTACGCACATATGCTTCAAATTCCTCTTTAATTCCTGCTTGGATCATGAAGTCCTCTGACGGCCATTCACAAGGCCGCACTTGAGCGTCTCTTGGTGGTTCCTCATCTGCATCGCGTATTGCGGGCCTGGGTCCTTGCTTCCTTGAAGAACCACCTTGGTACATTTTCCTAAACATATTTCTTCCTCTAAAAAATTTCTAAAAATTTTAGTAACTTCAAAATAAAAGTGAACCAAACTCAACAATATTGATAGCAATTACTCCTACAAGTGCCTAGAGGCAATATCATGCATTAAAACTACTTTTGACCATATAAATTTGACATGCAAGCTCAAGAACAAGGTCACCTAAACAGCAAAAATTTGCAATAAATAAAGCACTAGAACAAAAATTAATTGGACCATTGGAGGAGTCACATACCAAAGAACAATCCCCCAAAGCAGTTTTGTGAATGGAGCTTTGAGCAAAGAGATCGAAAATGGCAGCAAGATGAGCTAGAACTCGTGCTTGACCTGGTTAGTGATTTTTTTGGGAGGAAGAAGGAGTGTGTGGTAGCTGGAATAAGTGGAGGGGATCCACCATGTGCCCACGAGGCAGGGGGCGCGCCCAGGGGGTGGGCGCGCCCTGGACCCTCATGGCAGGTGCTTGCTCCCCTGCTGTGTTCTCAGTGCCATATATTCTCAAATATTCTATAAAAAATCATATTTAATTTTCAGGGCATTTGGAGAACTTTTATTTTCGGGGTATTTTTTATTGCATGGATAATTCAGGAAACAGACAGAAAAATACTATTTTTGCTGTATTTAATATAAATAACAGAAAGAAAAAAGAGGGTACAGAGAGTTGTGTTTTCTAACTTCATCCATCTCATGCTCCTCAAAAGGAATCCACTAACAAGGTTGGTCAGGTCTTGTTACCAAACTCATTTCGAGTAACATGAAACCGGAGAAATTTTGAATAACACTATGTTACCTCAACGGGGATATGCACGTCCCCAATAATAAGAATATCATATTTCTTCTTGACAGTAGGTAGAGGAAATTCAAAACCTCCAAAAATAATCGATGGGATTTTTCCAATAGAGTTTATACTATGAACTTGAGGTTGTTTCCTCGGAAAGTGTACCATATGATCATTGCCATTAACATGAAAAGTGACATTGCCTTTGTTGCAATCAATAACAGCCCCTGCAGTATTCAAAAAGGCTCTTCCAAGAATAATAGACATACTATCGTCCTCGGGAATATCAAGAATAACAAAGTCCGTTAAAATAGTAATGTTTGCAACCACAACAGGCACATCCTCACAAATACCGACAGATATAGCAGTTGATTTATCAGCCATTTGCAAAGATATTTTAGTAGGTGTCAACTTATTCAAATCAAGTCTATGATATAAAGAGAGAGCCATAACACTAACACCGGCTCCAAGATCACATAAAGCAGTTTTAACATAGTTTCTTTTAATGAAGCATGGTATAGTTGGTACTCCTAGATCTCCAAGTTTCTTTGGTATTCCACCCTTAAAAGTATAATTAGCAAGCACGATGGAAATTTTAGCTTCCGGTATCTTTCTCTTATTTGTAACAATCTCCTTCATATATTAAGCATAAGGATTCATTTTAAGCATATCAGTCAAACACATACGCAAAAAGATAGGTCTAATCATTTCAGCAAAGCGCTCAAAATCCTCATCATCCTTTTTCTTGGATGGTTTAGGAGGAAAGGCATGGGTTTCTAAACCCATGGTTCTCTTTCTTTACCGTGCTTCCTAGCAACAAAGTCTCTCTTATCATAACATTGATTCTTTGATTGTGGGTTATCAAGATCAACAGCAGGTTTAATCTCTACATCATTGTCATTACTAGGTTGAGCATCAATATGAACATCATCATTAACATTATCACTAGGTTCATGTTCATTACCAGCTTGTGTTTCAGCATCAAAAATAGAAATATCATTGGGATTCTCAGGAGTGTCTACAACAGGTTCACTAGAAGCATGTAAAGTCCTATCATTTTTCTTTTTCTTCCTTTTATAAGGACTAGGTGCATCTGCATTAGCTCTCTGAGAATCTTGCTCAATTCTCTTAGGGTGGCCCTCAGGTACAAAGGTTCCTGAGTCACTTTACCTCCTCTAGTTGCAACTCTAACAGCAAAGTCATTATTCTTACTATTCAATTCATTGAGCAAATCATTCTGAGCTTTAAGTACTTGTTCTACTTGAGTGGTAACCATAGAAGCATGTTTACTAATAAGTTTAAGTTCACCTCTAACATTAGCCATATAATCACTCAAGTGCTCAATCATATAAGCATTATGTTTCAATTGTCTCCCAAAATAAGCATTGAAGTCTTCTTGTTTAACCATAAAATTATCAAACTCATCTAAGCATTGGCTAGCAAACTTAGTAGGAGGGATTTCAGCTTTATCATAGAATTTACCTTTACTACCTGTGTCGGGTTATCAAGACCATGTGTTTCTTCAACATGCGGTAAATTAAGACCATGTATTTCTTCAACAGGAGGTAAATTCTTAACATCCTCAGCTTTAATACCTTTTTCTTTCATAGATTTCTTTGCCTCTTGCATATCTTCAGGACTGAGATATAGAATACCCCTTTTCTTCGGAGTTGGCTTAGGAGTTGGTTCAGGAAGTGTCCAATTATTTTCATTAGTCAACATATTATTCAATAGAATTTCAGCTTCATCAACAGTTCTTTCCCTAAAAACACAACCAGCACAACTATCCAGGTAATCTCTGGAAGCATCTGTTAGTCCATTATAAAAGATATCAAGTATTTCATTTTTCTTGAGAGGATGATTAGGCAAAGCATTAAGTAATTGGAGAAGCCTCCCCCAAGCTTGTGGGAGACTCTCTTCTTAAATTTGCACAAAATTGTATATTTCCCTTAAAGCAGCTTGTTTCTTATGAGCAAGGAAATATTTAGCACAGAAGTAATAAATCATATCCTGGGGACTACGCACACAACCAGGATCAAGAGAATAAAACCATATCTTAGCATCACCCTTTAACAAGAATGGAAATATTTTAAGGATATAGTAGTAGCGAGTTTTCTCTTCATTAGTGAACAGGGTGGCTATATCATTTAATTTAGTAAGATGTGCCACAACAGTTTCAGATTCATAGCCATAGAAAGGATCAGATTCAACCAAAGTAATTATATCAGGGTCGACAGAGAATTCATAATCCTTATCAGTAGAAAGATAGGTGAAGTAGCATAAGCGGGATCATATTTCATTCTAGCATTCAGAGATTTTCGTTTCAGCTTAGCTAATAGTTTCTTAAGATCACTCCTATCATTGCAAGCAAGAAAGTCTCTAGCAGTTTCTTCATCCATAACATAACCCTCAGGAACAACAGGCAATTCATATCTAGGGGGAGAATCTTCATCATCACTTTCATCAATATTATCAGTTTCAATAATATCATTCTCCCTAGCCCTAGCAAGTTGTTCATCAAGAAATTCACCTAGCGGCACAGTATTATCAAGCATAGAAGTAGTTTCATCATAAGTATCATGCATAGTAGAAGTGGCATCATCAATAACATGCGACATATCAGAATTAATAGCAGAAGCAGGTTTAGGTGTTGCAAGCTTACTCGAAACAGAAGGTGAATCAAGTGCAGAGCTAGATGGCAGTTCCTTACCTCCCCTCGTAGTTGAGGGAAAAAAACTTGGTTCTTTGATCTTTCAAGTTCTTCATAATGATAAGCAGGTATAAATCCCAAGTGACTCAAAGAATAGAGCTATGCTCCCCGGCAATGGCGCCAGAAAATAGTCTTGATAACCCACAAGTATAGGGGATCGCAACAGTTTTCGAGGGTAGAATATTCAACCCAAATTTATTGATGGGAGCCAAAGAATATTCTCAAGTATTAGCATATGAGTTGTCAATTCAACCACACCTGGAAACTTAATATCTACAAGAAGCTATTTAGTAGCAAAGTAATATGATAGTGGTGGTAACGATAGCAAAAGGTAACGGTAGCAAAAGCAATATTTTTGGGTTTTATAGTGATGGTAACAGTAGCAGCGGAAAAGTAAATAAGCGAAGAACAATATATGAAAAGCTCGTAGGCAATGGATCGGTGATGGAGAATTATGCTGGATGCAATCGATCATGTAATAGTCATAACCTAGGGTGACACAGAACTAGCTCCAGTTCATCAATGTAATGTAGGCATGTATTCCGAATATAGTCATACGTGCTTATGGAAAAGAACTTGCATGGCATCTTTTGTCCTACCCTCCTGTGGCAGCGAAGTCCTATTGGAAACTAAGGGATATTAAGGCCTCCTTTTAATAGAGTACCGGACCAAAGCATTAACACATAGTGAATACATGAACTCCTCAAACTACGGTCATCACCGGGAGTGGTCTTGATTATTGTCACTTCGGGGTTGCCGGATCATAACACATAATAGGTGACAATAGACTTGCAAGATAGGATCAAGAACTCTCATATATTGATGAAAACATAATAGGTTCAGATCTGAAATCATGGTACTCAGGCCCTAGTGACAAGCATTAAGCATAGAAAAGTCATAGCAACATCAATCTCAGAACATAGTGGATACTAGGGATCAAACCCTAACAAAACTAACTCGATTACATGATAAATCTCACCGAACCCATTACCGTCCAGCAAGCCTACGATGGAATTACTCACGCACGGTGGTGGGCATCATGAAATTGGTGATGGAGGAAGGTTGATGGTGATGATGGCGACGGATTCCCCTCTCCGGAGCCCCGAACGAACTCAAGATCAGCCCTCCCGAGAGAGTTTAGGGCTTTGGCAGTGGCTCCGTATCGTAAAACGCGATGAATCCTTCTCTCTGATTTTTTTCTCCCCGGAAGTGAATATATGGAGTCAAGGTTGATAAGCACGATATCAGTATCTGCCTCATCAATCTTGTGTTGGAAATCCACAATCTCTATAGTCCAGACAGTTTCCGAGGAGGTCACAGCCTGTGTTCCAATTAATCATATTACTTCCTGGGCATATCTTTCGATCCTCTGGTCGACTCCCTCGGGAAGCCAATCAGAGTCTCAGGGGCTACTATCTATACACAGGTGTACTCTTGAATAAAACACAATCGAACATATTATGGTACAAACCACGAAGCCTCTTAGCAGGCCCACGAAGGCCTCATTCAATTCGCTTTTCGCGGTCAGGACCTTTTTGACCATCATGCCCATCAAGGTACGATGTTCCTCTGAGACGGACGCCCGTCGCAACATGTTCGTCAATATATCCGGCGCCTCTGGGATTCCGAAGGCTGCTGTAGGAGTACGACCTTGATACGTCCATTTTGCATCATGCTTTTATATCGATATTTATTGCATTATGGGCTGCACATTATGTCACAATACTTATGCCTATTCTCTCTTATTTTACAAGGTTTACATAAAGAGGGAGAATGTCGGCAGCTGGGATTCTGGGCTGGAAAAGGAGCAAATATTAGAGACCTATTTTGCACAGCTCCAAAAGTCCTGAAACTTCACGGAAGTCATTTTCAGAATATATAAAAATACTGAGCGCAAGAAGTTCACCAGGGGGGCCACACCCTGCCCACGAGGGTGGGGGCGTGCCCTACCCCCCTGGGCGCGCCCCCCTACCTCGTAAGGCCCCCTGGTGGCCCTCCGATGACCATCTTCTTCTATATGGAGTCTTTCGATGAGGAAAAGTTCAGAAGCCATCTTTCCGGACGAGACTCTGCCGCCACGAGGCGGAACCTTGGCGGAACCAATCTAGGGCTCTGGCGGAGCTGTTCTGCCGGGGAAACTTCCCTCCGGGAGGGGGAAATCATCGCCATCGTCATCACCAACGCTCCTCTCATCGGGAGAGGGCAATCTCCATCAACATCTTCACCAGCACCATCTCCTCTCAAAACCCTAGTTCATCTCTTGTATCCAATTCTTGTCTCTAAGCCTGGGATTGGTACCTGTGGGTTGCTAGTAGTGTTAATTACTCCTTGTAGTTGATGCTAGTTCGTTTATTTGGTGGAAGATCATATGTTCAGATCCTTTATGCATATTAATACCCCTCTGATTATGAACATGAATATGCTTTGTGAGTAGTTACGTTTGTTCCTGAGGACATGGGAGAAGTCTTGCTATTAGTAGTCATGTGAATTTGGTATTCGTTCAATATTTTGATGAGATGTATGTTGTCTCTCCTCTAGTGGTGTTATGTGAACGTCGAGTACATAACACTTCACCATTATTTGGGCCTAGAGGAAGGCATTGGGAAGTAATAAGTAGATGATGGGTTGCTAGGGTGACAGAAGCTTAAACCCTAGTTTATGCGTTGCTTCGTAAGGGGCTGATTTGGATCCATATGTTTCATGCTATGGTTAGGTTTACCTTAATACTTTTGTTGTGGTTGCGGATGCTTGCAATAGAGGTTAATCATAAGTGGGATGTTTTTCCAAGTAAGGGCAGCACCCAAGCACCGGTCCACCCACATATCAGATTATCAAAGTACCGAACACGAATCATATGAACGTGATGAAAACTATCTTGACGATATTCCCATGTGTCCTTGGGAGCACTTTCCTCTATATAAGAGTTTGTCCAGGCTTGTCCTTTGCTACAAAAAGGATTGGGCCACCTTGCTGCACTTTATTTACTTTTGTTACGTGTTGCTCGTTACCAACTATCTTATCACAAAACTATCTGTTACCTATAATTTCAGTGCTTGCAGAGAGTACCTTGCTGAAAACCGCTTATCATTTCCTTCTGCTCCTCGTTGGGTTCGACACTCTTACTTATCGAAAGGACTACGATAGATCACCTATACTTGTGGGTCATCAAGACTCTTTTCTGGCGCCGTTGCCGCGGAGTGAAGCACCTTTGGTAGGTGGAATTTGGTAAGGAAAAATTTATATAGTGTGCTGAAATTTACTGTCACTTGTTACTATGGAAAGTAATCCTCTGAGGGGCTTGTTCGGGGTATCTTCACCCCGACCAGTAGAGCAAAGAGTTGCTCCTCAACCTATTGAACCTACTGAAAATGAAAATGAAAATGTCTGCTTTGAAATTCCTTCGAGTATGATAGAAAAACTGCTAGCTAATCCTTTTGCAGGAGACGGAACAATGCATCCTGATGAGCACATAATATATGTGGATGAAGTTTGTGGATTATTTAAGCTTGCAGGTGTACCCGGAGATGTTATTAAGAAGAAGGTCTTCCCTTTATCTTTGAAGGGGGATGCATTGACATGGTATAGGCTATGTGATGATACGGGTTCATGGAACTACAGATGATTGAAATTGGAATTTCATCAGAAGTTTTATCCTATGCATCTTGTCCATCGTGATCGCAATTATATATATAATTTTTGGCCTCGCGAAGGAGAAAGCATCGCTCAAGCTTGGGGGAGGCTTAAATCAATGTTATATTCATGCCACAATCACGAGCTCTCAAGAGAAATGATTGTCCAAAATTTATATGCTCGGCTTTCTGATAATAATCGCACCATGCTCGATACTTCTTGTGCTGGCTCTTTTATGGGGTAAGGAGTCAGGTATGACACCTAAGTATGATTGTGTTAAATCTTTTATGGATACCGATGTTTTCCGTAAATTTAGCACTGAATATGGACTTGACTCTGAGATAGTAGCTTGTTTCTGTGAATCTTTTGCTACTCATGTTGATCTCCCTAGGGAGAAGTGGTTTAAATATCATCCTCTCATAGAAGTAAAAGTAGTTGCACCTATTAAAGTTTAAGAAAAGACCATCACTTATAATGATCCTATTGTTCCTACTGCTTATGTTGAGAAACCACCTTTTCCTGTTAGGATAAAAGATCATGCTAAAGCTTCAACTGTGGTTCGTAAAAGCAATATTAGAATTTATACACCTCCTGAGCAAATTAAAGTTGAACCTAATATTGCTATTGTTAAAGATCTCTTGTATGATAATATTGATGGGCATGTTATTCATTTCCGTGATGAGACTACTAGAATTGCTAAACCTTGTGCTAAAGATAAACCTACATCTTTGGTAGGCATGCCTGTTATTTCTATTAAAATAGGAGATCATTGTTATCATGGCTTATGTGATATGGGTGTCAGTGCTAGTGCTATACCTCATGACTTATACAAAGAAATTATGCATGATATTGCACCTGTTGAGATAGAAGATATTGACATCACAATTAAACTTGCCAATAGAGATACTATTTCACCAATTGGAATTGTTAGAGATGTTGAAGTCTTGTGTGGGAAAACTAAATATCCTACTGATTTTCTTGTTCTTGGTTCCCCACAAGATAGCTTTTGTCCCATTATATTTGGTAGACCCTTCTTGAACACAGTTAATGCTAAGATAGATTGCAAAAAGGATGTTGTTACTATTGGTTTAGGTGATATGTCTCATGAATTTAATTTCTCTAAATTTTGTAGACAACACCGTGAAGAGGAATTGCCTAGTAAAGATGAAATTATTGGTCTTTCTTCTATTGTCGTACCTCCTAGTGATCCTTTAGAACAATATTTGCTAGACCATGAAAATGATATGTTTATGAATGAAAGAAGGGAAATAGATGAAGTATTCTTTAAACAGGAACACATCCTGAAACACAATTTGCCTATTGAAATCCTAGGGGATCCTCCTCCACCCAAGGGTGATCCCGTGTTTGAGCTTAAACTGTTACCTGATATTCTTAAATATGCTTATCTTGATGAAAAGAAGATATATCCTGTTGTTATTAGTGCTACCCTTTCAGAGCATGAAGAAGAGAGATTATTGAAAACTCTGAAGAAGCACCATGCTGCTATTGGATATACTCTTGATGATCTTAAGGGCATTAGTCCCACTCTGTGTCAACACAAAATAAATTTGGAGGAAGATGCCAAACCAGTTCCTGATCATCAACGACGGCTGAATCCTAAGATGAAGGAAGTGGTAAGAAAGGAAATACTAAAGCTTCTTGAGGCAGGTATAATCTATCCCGTTGCTGATAGCCAGTGGGTAAGTCCTGTCCATTGTGTCCCTAAGAAGGGAGGTATTACTGTCATTCCTAATGATAAAGACGAATTGATTCCTCAAAGAATTATTATAGGTTATAGGATGGTAATTGATTTTCGCAAATTAAATAAGGCTACTAAAAAGGATCATTACCCATTACCTTTTATCGATCAAATGCTAGAAAGATTATCCAAACATACACATTTTTGCTTTCTAGATGGTTATTCTGGTTTCTCTCAAATACCTGTGTCAGCCAAAGATCAATCAAAGACTAATTTTACTTGCCCTTTCGGTACTTTCGCTTATAGACGTATGCCTTTTGGTCTATGTAATGCAGCTGCTACCTTTCAAAGATGCATGATGGCTATATTCTCTGACTTTTGTGAAAAGATTTGTGAGGTTTTCATGGACGATTTTTCCGTCTATGGATCCTATTTTGATGATTGCTTAAGCAACCTTGACTGATTTTTGCAGATATGTGAAGAAACTAATCTTGTCTTGAATTGGGAAAAGTGCCACTTTATGGTTAATGAATGTATTGTCCTGGGGCATAAAGTTTTTGAAAGAGGTATTGAGGTTGATAAAGCCAAGGTTGATGCTATTCAAAAGATGCCATGTCCCAAGGACATCAAAGTTATAAGAAGTTTCCTTGGTCACGCTAGTTTTTATAGGAGGTTCATTATGGACTTCTCAAAAATTTCTTAGCCTCTGGCTAATTTGTTACAAAAAGATATACCATTTGTCTTTGATGATGATTGTGTAGAAGCATTTGAAATACTTAATAAAGCATTGATATCTGCACCTTGTTCAGCCACCTTATTGGAATTTACCTTTTGAAATTATGTTTGATGCTAGTGATTATGTTGTAGGCGCTGTTCTAGGGCAAAGAGTTGATAAGAAATTAAATGTTATTCAATATGCTAGTAACACTATAGACAATGCTCATAGAAATTATGCTACTACTAAAAAAGAATTCTTAGCCGTTGTATTTGCTTGTGATAAGTTCAGACCTTATATTGTTGATTCTAAAGTAACTATTCACACGGATCATGCTGCTATTAAATATCTTATGGAAAAGAAAGATGCTAAACCTAGACTTATTAGATGGGTTCTCTTGCTACAAGAATTTCATTTGCATATTATTGATAGAAAGGGAGCTGAGAACCCCGTTGCAGACAACTTGTCTAGGTTAGAAAATGTGCTTGATGACCCACTACCTATTGATGATAGCTTTCCTGATGAACAATTAAATGTCATAAATGCTTCTCATACTGCTCCATGGTATGCTGATTATGCTAATTACACTGTTGCTAAATTTATACCACCTAGTTTCACATACCAGCAAAAGAAAAGCTTCTTCTATGATTTGAGACATTACTTTTGGGATGACCCACATCTTTATAAAGAAGGAGTAGATGGTGTTATTAGACGTTGTGTACCTGAGCATGAACAAGAATAGATCCTACGCAAGTGTCACTCTGAGGCTTATGGAGGACACCATTCTGGAGATAGAACTGCACACAAGGTATTGCAATCCGGTTTTTATTGGCCTACTCTCTTCAAGGATGCCCGTAAGTTTGTCTTGTATTGTGATGAATGTCAAAGAATTGGTAATATTAGTAGACGTCAAGAAATTCCTATGAATTATTCACTTGTTATTGAACCATTTGATGTTTGGGGCTTTGATTATATGGGACCTTTTCCTGCCTCCAAGGGATACACACATATTTTAGTTGTTGTTGATTACGTTACTAAGTGGGTAGAAGCTATTCCAACTAGTAGTGCTGATCATAACACTTCTATTAAAATGCTTAAAGAAGTTATTTTTCCGAGGTTTGGTGTCCCTAGATATTTAATGACTGATGGTGGTTCACATTTTATTCATGTTGCTTTCCGTAAAATGCTTGCTAAGTATGATGTTAATCATAGAATTGCATCTCCTTATCACCCACAGTCTAGTGGTCAAGTAGAATTGAGTAATAGAGAACTCAGATTAATTTTGCAAAAGACTGTTAATAGATCTAGAAAGAATTGGTCCAAGAAACTTGATGATGCATTATGGGCCTATAGAACTGCATATAAAAATCCTATGGATATGTCTCCGTATAAAATGGTTTATGGAAAAGCGTGTCACTTACCTCTCGAACTAGAACATAAGGCTTATTGGGCTATTAAAGAGCTCAACTATGATTTCAAACTTGCCGGTGAGAAGAGGTTATTTGACATTAGCTCACTTGATGAATGGAGAACCCAAGCCTATGAAAATGCCAAGTTGTTTAAAGAAAAAGTCAAAAGATGGCATGACAAAAGAATACAAAAGCGTGAGTTTAATGTAGGTGATTATGTATTATTATACAACTCTCGTTTAAGACTTTTTGCAGGAAAACTTCTCTCAAAATGGGAAGGTCTTTACGTTATCGAGGAGGTCTATTGTTCCGGTGCCATAAAAATCAACAACTTCGAAGGCACAAATCCGAAGGTGGTGAACGGTCAAAGAATTAAGCATTATATCCTAGGTAATCCTATAAATGTTGAAACCAATGTTATTGAAATCGTAACCCCGGAGGAATACATAAGGGACACTTTCCAGAATGTTTCAGACTCCGAAAAGGAATAGGTATGTGGTACGGTAAGTAAACCGACTCCAAGACAGTTCTAATGGCAATTTTCTTCCGTTTTGGAATATTTAGAAAAATAGAAAAATAAGACGCAGTCCGGGAAGGACACGAGGCCTCCATGAGGGTGAAGGGCGCGCCCTACCCCCCTGGGCGCGCCCTACCCCCCTGGGCGCGCCCCCCTACCTCGTGGGCACCTCGTGTGCTCTCCGGACTCCGTTTTCTTGCACGACATGTATTTTGGTCGGTAAAAATTCATTATATAACCTACCGAAGGTTTTGACTCCCGTATCACGCAAATAGCTCCTGTCTTTGTTTCGAGTTGTCCTGCTGCAGATTTGAGCAACATGTCGTCCCAATGTTCAGAAGGAGGGAGCTATGTGGCTGATTACCTTGCAGATCCTAAATTCTATGGGGATGTGGAGCATTGTGGTTGGACTATGGAAGAAGAAGAGGACTATGAACCTAAGGGAAAGGAGGAGACGAGCTCAGATGAAGATGAAGTCCCACTACCTCAACCTGGGGACATGCATGTGGAGTTCAAAAAGTCAAGCCTCCCTGATAGAGTAAAGAAACCTAAGATCGAGTTTATCCCTTTTCGCCTCTTGCAGGAAAACAAACATGAGCTATGCAAAAAGATACTGAGCCTGGAGCAGGAGATCGAGGACCTAAGGGATCAAAATTCTGTCCTCAAGCGCAAATTAAGGAAGAAGCCTACGCCATCAACAAAACCACCATCTTCTTCACCAACAAAGAAGAACTGAGCATCGGGTATGGGCACTCCCCTTGGCAACTGCCAAGCTTGGGGGAGTGCCCCGGTATCGTATCACCATCACTTTTAGCTTTACCGTTTTTCTTAGTTCGATCCTTTTGGTAATATCTTAATCTAGTAGCATAAATTTTTAGCATGATCTAGTTGTGAGTTTTGCTTTATGATCCTTCTATGTAATCGAGTCCATGAGCTATATATAATAAAGATTAGTGTTGAGTCAAGGGCTTGATTATTTTTCCATGATCTTGAGTGAATAAAATAAAAGAGAAAGAATGAAAAGGAAATAAAAGAGATCATATAGATCTTATGGAGAGTAATGAGCTCACATATAAAAAGTATGATGAATAAAAGTTGTTGAGAGTTGACAAACATAGTTTTGGTCATCGTTGCAATTAATAAGAAATAATAAAGAAAGAGAGGTCTTCACATATAAATACACTATCTTGGACATCTTTTATGATTGTGAGCACTCATTAAAATATGACATGCTAAAGAGTTGACGTTGGACAAGGAATACAACATAATGGGTTATGTTTTCCTACATTTGAGATAAATTATATTGTCATGGATCATCCAACATGATTGAGCTTGCCTTTCTCCCTCATGCTAGCCAATTCTTCGCACCAAGTAGAGATACTACTTGTGCTTCCAAACACCCTTAAACCAGTTTTGCCATGAGAGTCCACCAAACCTACCTATGGATTGAGTAAGATCCTCCAAGTAAGTTGTAATCGGTGCAAGCAACAAAAAAATGCTCTCTAAATATGTATGACTTATTAGTGTGGGGGAAAATAAGCTTTATACGATCGTGTGATATAGAAGAAATAAAAGCGATGGACTGCATAATAAAGGTCCATATCGCAAGTGGCAATATAAAGTGACGTTCTTTCGCATTAAGATTTTGTGCATCCAACCATAAAAGCGCATGACAACCTCTGCTTCCCTCTACGAAGGGCCTATCTTTTCCTTTTATCTCCTACCTTACATAAGAGTCATGGTGATCTTCACCCTTCCTTTTTACATTTTATCTTTTGGCAAGCACAACATGTTGGAAAGATCCTGGTATATATGGCTAATTGGATGTGAGTTTTCATGAGCTATTATTGTTGACATTACCCTTGAGGTAAAACGTTGGGAGGCAAAACTATAAGCCCCTATATTTCTCTGTGTCCGATTAAAACTCCATACCCATAAGTATTGCGTGAGTGTTAGCAATTGTGAAAGACTATATGATAGTTGAGTATGTGGACTTGCTGAAAAGCTCTTATATTGACTCTTTCCTATGTTATGATAAATTGCAATTGCTTCAATGACCGAGATTATAGTTTGTTTGTTTTCAATGAAATTTAGGATTCATACTTGAAGTTGTGATTGAATTGTTACTCTAGCATAAGAGATCATCTGACAAGAATTATATAAGTTGCCATTCTAAGAATGATCATGATGCCCTCATGTCCGTATTTTATTTTCATCGACACCTCTATCTCTAAACATGTGGACATATTTTTTGATTTTGGCTTTCGCTTGAGGACAAGCGAGGTCTAAGCTTGGGGGAGTTGATACGTCCATTTTGCAGCATGCTTTTATATTGATATTTATTGCATTATGGGCTGTTATTACACATTATGTCACAATACTTATGCCTATTCTCTCTTATTTTACAAGGTTTACATAAAGAGGGAGAATGCCGGCAGCTGGGATTTTGGGCTGGAAAAGGAGCAAATATTAGAGTCCTATTCTGCATAGCTCCAAAAGTCCTGAAACTTCACGGAAGTCATTTTCAGAATATATAAAAAATACTGAGCGCAAGAAGTTCACCATGGGGGCCACACCCTGCCCACGAGGGTGGGGGCGCGCCCTACCCCCTGGGCACGCCCCCCTACCTCGTGGGCCCCTGGTGGCCCTCCGATGACCATCTTCTGCTATATGGAGTCTTTCGATGAGGAAAAATCAGAAGCCATCTTTCCGGACGAGACTACGCCGCCACAAGGCGGAACCAATCTAGGGCTCTGGCGGAGCTGTTCTGCCGGGGAAACTTCCCTCCGGGAGGGGGAAATCATCGCCATCGTCATCACCAACGCTCCTCTCATTGGGAGAGGGCAATCTCCATCAACATCTTCACCAGCACCATCTCCTCTCAAAACCCTAGTTCATCTCTTGTATCCAATTCTTGTCTCTAAGCCTGGGATTGGTACCTGTGTGTTGCTAGTAGTGTTAATTACTCCTTGTAGTTAATGCTAGTTGGTTTATTTGGTGGAAGATCATATGTTTAGATCCTTTATGCATATTAATACCCCTCTAATTATGAACATCAATATGCTTTGTGAGTAGTTACGTTTGTTCCTGGGGACATGGGAGAAGTCTTGCTATTAGTAGTCATGTGAATTTGGTATTCATTCCATATTTTGATGAGATGTATGTTGTCTCTCCTCTAGTGGTGTTATGTGAACATCGACTACATAACACTTCACCATTATTTGGGCCTAGAGGAAGGCATTGGGAAGTAATAAGTAGATGATGGGTTGCTAGAGTGACAGAAGCTTAAACCCTAGTTTATGCGTTGCTTCATAAGGGGCTGATTTGGATCCATATGTTTCATTCTATGGTTAGGTTTACCTTAATACTTTTGTTGTAGTTGCGGATGCTTGCAATAGAGGTTAATCATAAGTGGGATGTTTATCCAAGTAAGGCCCGCACCCAAGCACCGGTCCACCCACATATCAGATTATCAAAGTACCGAACGTGAATCATATGAACGTGATGAAAACTAGCTTGACGATATTCCCATGTGTCCTCGGGAGCGCTTTCCTCTATATAAGAGTTTGTCCAGGCTTGTCCTTTGCTACAAAAAGGATTGGGCCACCTTGCTGCACTTTATTTACTTTTGTTACTTGTTGCTCGTTACCAATTATCTTATCACAAAACTATATGTTACCTATAATTTAAGTGCTTGCAAAGAATACCTTGCTGAAAACCGCTTATCATTTCCTTTTGCTCCTCGTTGGGTTCAACACTCTTACTTATCGAAAGGACCACGATAGATCCCCTATACTTGTGGGTCATCAGGCCTCCCTTTGAATGGATCCGTTTATTCGTATTCGGCTGTAGACCGGAATGTTCGGGGCCTTTATTGTTGGTCCCCGGACCCCTGGGCCACCGAAGTATCACCTTCGGGTTGTGTCTTCATCATCCCTCGCACCACTTGTTGATCGAGAGAGACCCTCCACGACGACACCTCGAAGTCGTCTGCCCTGTTGGGCGAGGAGATTGGTGGAAGCGCCTCGCTTTCCATCATCTCCGGAGAAGATCCCCCGAGGAAGAGGATTGTTGAAGAAGACTGCGTGCCGAACAGCAAAAAAACATATATTCTAGACATTACAAGAAAGGGGCGGGACGTGTTTAAAACACCCTTGTTCACTTATGATTTGGCCTGAGGCTTGTCCTCGTCATGGGACTGCATGATGACGTTGTCCTCCAAGCCCGAGCCACCTGACGAAGGCATCTTGCCTCGCTTAGGAGCCTTTTCCTCCCAATCTTTGGAGGTGGCCCTTTTCTTCCCATGGGGGGAAGAGACGTTGACTTCCCCATCATTTTTGTCTTCGGACGATGGAATTTTGTCTGGCACACCTTCGGGATGGGGGCCATCTTTGGTCCTCTCTGCCTTGCCTCCTTCACAGGCATCTGGTATGGTGTCGGGACTAGCATCCTTGTTAATGCAGGATCCGCTAAACCTTCGGGAAGGGGGGACGAACACCTAATCAGCTCTGCTTTCTTAATCCAGCCTTGGAAGGAGATAGTTTGCTCAGTAATGTATTATGGCATACTTAAAAAAGGGGTGTTCGGAAGTCAAGTGCTTACCGGGGTATCCGGACGGTTACAGTCGAAGCATGTGTCCTCAGTAGTGTCCGGCCAATGTTTTCATCTTCCGAAAAACAACTTCCACATCCCTTTGTGCGTAATGCTGAAGAAGTGTTGGAGGGTTTGTGGTCCTTCTGGATTGAACACCCACATACGAAGAGGCCTACGCTGGCATGGTAGGATTCGGCGAATCAGCATTACTTGAATCATGCTGACAAGATCGATGTCCCTCTCGAGGAGGGTTCGGATGCGGCTTTGTAGAGTCTGCACTTCATCAACTGATCCCCAATCCAGCCCCTTGTTGGCCCATGATGCAAGCTGTAACAGTGGGCCAGGGCGAAACATGGGTGCAACTACCCACTTGGTGCTACGGGGCTCCGTAACGTAAAACCACTCTCGCTGCCATTGATGGGAAGTTTCAGTAAAAGAGCCTTTTGGTCAAGGAGTGTTGGTGAGATGGCTGACTACAACACCGCACCACTCCACCTGTTCCCCGTCGACTACCTTTGGTTTCACACTGAAGGTCTTGAGCCATAAGCCGAAGTGTGGGGGGGTTCGGAGAAAGGCCTCGCATGTAATGATGAACGCCGAGACATGGAGGAAAGACTCTGGGGCTAGATCGTGAAAATCTAGTCCATAATAGAACATTAGCCCCCGGACGAAGGGGTGAAGAGCGAGCCGTAGCCCTCGAAGGAAGTGTGAGATGAATACAACCCTCTCGCCAGATATCAGGGTCGGGATAACCTGCCCTTGAGCAGGAAGCCTGTGGTGGATCTCCGCGGTCAGGTATCTAGTCGCTCGAAGCTTCGCAATATCCTCCTCTATAACAGAGGAAGCCACCCATAGGCCTTGAGGGCTGGGTCCGGACATAATGGGGAAGCTCGGAGCAATGAAGTCGAAACCTTGGTGCTAGAACTCCAGGTTGGAGAGGCTGAGGATAAGTTTGGCGTCAAAAAGGACGGCCCTTGGTTCCTTTATAAAGGCAGCGGGAGTTAAACGCCTCCTCTTGAGCCTGAAAGCCTGCCTATTCCTAAGGGATCTTTCCAACATAACGGTTGGGTTACCCACGCTCATGTTAATGGGAATCCCGCAATAAGGGGACACGATATCTGTTTCGACAGAGCGTGCCAATAGCAACCGCGCCTCGAAACATGGAACAGCGGGACAGGAAACGGTTCGAAAAACCGGGTGAGCGTGATGTCATGTTATAAAAGTTGTCCTCAGATTGGACTCGTGGAATATTATATTCTCTCTCCAGTTGTGTGTGGTGTTGTGTTACAGGTCCGGACACGTTCAAATACGTCCGAAGACTATCTTGGAGTTCAGAGGAAGGAACCCGCCTTGCAATGCCAAAGACATATCTACACGCCGGATACGTTGTCATTGAAGCCAGGTTCAGGGGCTACTGAGTGAGTCCTGGACTAAGGGATCCTCAGGCGTCCAGCCTGTTAGCCATGGGCCGGACTGATGGGCTGTGAAGATACGAAGACCGAAGACTGCACCCGTGTCCGGATGGGGCTCTCCTTGGCATGGAAGGCAAGCTTGGCGATCAAATATGTAGATTCCTTTCTTTGTAACCGACCTTGTGTAACCCTATATCCTACCGGTGTCTATATAAACCGGAGGACTTAGTCCGGAGGAGACACATTACCATAGCCATACAAGCTAGACCTCTAGGGTTTAGCCATTACGATCTTGAGGTAGATCAACTCTTGTAATACTCATATTCATCAAGATCAATCAAGCAGGACGTAGGATATTACCTCCATAGAGAGGGCCCGAACCTGGTTAAAACATTGTGTCCCCCGTCTCCTGTTACCATCGACCTTAGGCGCACAGTTCGGGACCCCCTACCCAAGATCCGCCGGTTTCGACACCGACACCGGCCTTGGTATGAAAGATATGGCATCTTTGGTCTTCTTCTTGTTGATGTTGAAGAGTCAAGACCATGGAGACAATGAGAGCGGGACTTGAGTCTTTGTCACAAAAGACTTGTTCCTCTTCATCGTTCACTTGCCGGTGCATGGAGACTTGCTCAAGTGCTTTCATTTCTCCTTCACTCATGGAGTCGTATGTACCATCGTCATTGAGGATCATGGTTCGCTTGTAGGTACACTCAAAGGACTTGTGGCCTCGGCCTCCGCATGTGAAGCATTTGAAGGAAATTGTCTTGATGGTCTCATCGGTTGGGGTAGATGATGGTGAAGCTCTCAGCTTGGAGTTGCTTGTAGTAGGATGATGACTTGGAGTTGTCGAAGTTTTCTTATAACTCGACTTGTCGACGTTGCTTGTAGAAGGCTTGGTTGATGTATAAGGTGTTGGAGTCGTTGAAGCTTGGGTGTTGGAGAAGCCGTATGACTTGGTTGAGAACATGGCATACTTGAAGTCATCTTGCACTTGACGTTCCGCTTTGGTAGCTTGATGCACTAGCTCGATGAGGTTCGAGTATGGTTGGAAGTCAGCGATCTTCTTGATGGGATGATTGAGTCCATTCAAGAAACGTGCCATAGTTTGCTCATCATCTTTCGTGACATTGGCTCGTATCATTGCAATCTCCATTTCCTTGTAGTACTCTTCAACGCTCTTAGTTCCTTGCTTGAGGAGTTCGAGTTTCTTGAAGAGGTTGTGGTTGTAGTAGGTTGGCACGAATCGTGCTTGAGGGAGTCCTGGACTAGGGGGTCTCTGGACAGCCGGACTATATCCTTTGGCCGGACTGTTGGACTATGAAGATACAAGTTTGAAGACTTCGTCCCGTGTCCGGATGGGACTCTACTTGGCGTGGAAGGCAAGCTAGTCAATACGGATATGTATATCTCCTCCCTTGTAACCGACCTTGTGTAACCCTAGCCCCCTCCGGTGTCTATATAAACCAGAGGGTTTAGTCCATAGGACAACATACAATCATACCATAGGCTAGCTTCTAGGGTTTAGCCTCTTCGATCTCGTGGTAGATCAACTCTTGTACTACTCATATTATCAAGAACAATCAATAAGGACGTAGGGTATTACCTCCGTCAAGAGGGCCCGAACCTGGGTAAACATCGTGTCCCCTGCCTCCTGTTACCATCCTCCTTAGACGCACAGTTCGGGACCCACTACCCGAGATCCGCCGGTTTTGACACCGACATTGGTGCTTTCATTGAGAGTTCCACTGTGTCGTCACCGTAAGGCTTGATGGCTCCTTCGATCATCGCTAGCGATGCGGTCCAGGGTGAGGCTTTCCTCCCCGGACAGATCTTCGTATTCGGCGGCTTCGCACTGCGGGCCAATTCGTTTCGCCATCTGGAGCAGATCAAAAGCTACGCCCCTGGCCATCAGGTCAGATTTGGAAACTTGAACTACACGACCGACATGCGCGGAGACTTGATCTTCGACAGATTCGAGCCCATGACGGACGCGCCGCACAGTCGTAACGAGCATGACATAACTCTGTCGTCGGACAGTGTTCAGGAGATTGCATCCGCAACTACTCCGGCCGTTAGCCCAGAGCAAATCGCGCCATCCGAGAGAGGAGGGATAGACCCCGCCATGGAGGCTGCACTCTCAGTGGCGATAGAGCCAAATACTGACTTCACCCCTTACGAGAACCGTGTCGCCGAACCACTGGATTCATCTCCGGCCACCGACTCCGAGCCGCTCACATCCGTGCCCGTCGAATCCGACTGGGCGCCAATTATGGAGTTCACCTCCGTGGATATCTTTCAGCACTCACCTTTCAGAGATGTGCTAAATTCATTAAGTTCTCTCTCCCTGTCAGGGGAACCTTGGCCGAACTATGTCTGGCTAGAATGGGATGCGGACGATGAAGAAATTCGCTGCCCACCCACCACCCACTTAGTAGCCACTGTCGACGACTTAACCGACATGCTCGACTTCGACTCCGAAGACTTCGACGGTATGGACGACGAAGCCGGAGACGAACATGAACCACCGCCCTCAGGGCACTGGACCGCCCCCTCATCATATGATATATACATGGTGGACACCCCCAAAGAAGGCAATGGCGATGAGACAGCGGAGGATGACCCCTCCAAGAAGCAACCCAAGCGCCAACGTCAGCGGCGCCGCTCTAAGTCCCGCCATAGCAAGAGCAGTGATACCGGCACAGGAGATAATAACACTTCAGATAGTGTCGAAGACAACAACAATCCCCTCCAGCACGGTGTAGAGCTAGAGGACGAACAAGCTAGCCCTCCAGAGCAGACAACAGATGGAGAACCGGAGGAGGACAATTACATGCCTCCCTCCGAAGACGAGGCGAGCCTCGGTAACGATGAGTTTATCGTGCCTGAGGACCCCGTCGAGCAAGAGCGCTTCAAGCGCCGGCTTATGGCCACGTCAAGTAGCCTTAAGGAAAAACAGCAACAGCTTCAAGCTGATCAAGAACTGCTAGCAGACAGGTGGACCGAAGTCCTTGCGGCCGAGGAGCATGAACTCGAGCGCCCGTCCAAGAGTTACCCAAAACGCAGGTTGCTACCTCACCTCGAGGAGGAAGCATTAAAACCTCATTCACCAGCGTACGATGCGGCTGACCGGCCACTACGCGGCAGAACCAGAGAGGCGTTTCAGTCTAAAGTTCATACCACACCCCGTCGCCACTCAGTCAAAAATATTAAGGCCCGGGGCAACACAGAGGACCTGCGCGACATCTTAGACAATAAGGCAAAAATCACAAGGTCAATATATGGGACACGGGCACGTGCGCCCACACGAGACGACAATCGTCGCGTCGGATACACCAAGTGTAAATCCGGCCGGGCTGAATATAGCAGACAAGACTCCTACGAACTACGTCGGGATATAGCCCGGCACAGAGGTGCACACACCCCTTATGCTTCACTGATGAAGTTATGAATCATGAATTCCTGGAGGGTTTCAAACCCATAAATATCGAATCATACGATGGCACAACAGATCCCGCTGTATGGATTGAGGATTTCCTCCTTCACATCCACATGGCTCGCGGCGATGATCTACATGCCATCAGGTACCTCCCACTAAAACTCAAAGGACCAGCTCGGCATTGGCTAAATAGCTTGCCAGCAGATTCCGTCGGCAGTTGGGAGGATCTAGAAGATGTATTTCTTGACAACTTCAAGGGCACTTATGTGCGGCCACCGGATGCTGATGACTTGAGCCACATAACCCAGCAGCCAGGGGAATCGGCCAGACAATTCTGGACACGGTTCCTAACTAAGAAAAATCAAATTGTAGACTGTCCGGATGCAGAGGCCCTAGCGGCATTCAAGCATAACATCCGCGACGAGTGGCTCGCCTGCCACCTCGGCCAGGAGAAGCCGAAGTCTATGGCAGCCATCACGACACTCATGACCCGCTTTTGTGCGGGCGAGGACAGCTGGCTGGCTCGCAGCAACAACACATCAAAGAATCCGGATACCTCGGATACCAAAGATGTTAATGGTAGGCAGCGTCGTAATAGACCAAAGCGCCGCAATAACGGCGATAACACCGAAGATACGGCAGTCAATGCCGGATTCAGAGGCTCTAGATCCGGTTAGCGGAAAAAGCCATTCAAAAGAAATACTCCGGCTCAGTCCAGTCTGGATCGCATAATGGATCGCTCGTGTCAAATCCACGGCACCCCCGACAAGCCAGCCAATCACACCAACAGAGAATGCTGGGCGTTCAAGCAGGCCGGCGAGTTAAATGCCGAAAACAAGGACAAGGGGCTGCATAGCGATTAGGACTGGGCGTTCGGTTCCCCCGAACCGATCAGTTCGGTTCCTCGGTGTATTTAACATTTCGGTTCTGTCAAAATACTGATCGATCGGTGAATTGAAAATTACCTGACCGAAGATTCTTTGCACCGAAATGTCGGTTCGGTCGTCGGTTCCACCGAAACAACACTGAGATATATGTATTTAATAACAACCGCGGCCTGCGTCTATTTCAATGTACAGTGCTTGTACCTCTGCCTACTAGTAGCTAGTAATAAAGGCTAGCTTGCTTCGCTGTTTCCTCCTATTGATTCTCCTGAGTAAAAATTAGCGGTAGCGGCTCACTCGGTAAAGTACTACTACTAGTACCTATTACTACCTACACAAGAGAAGTAGCACTATCTCTTTTACACAAAATTTAAAGCGACGTTGAGCCCAATGAGTCAAAGGCACCTCCTGCCGATACAACCGTGGTACTCGTGCACTTGGGCAGATAGCACTTGATAACAACAGGCGTGCAGGTCAGACATCTATATTTCTTGGTTTTCGGTCCACTCGGTTACCCGAGGTAGAGACCCGAGTTAACCGGACTAAGTTTGGTTTCCACCAAATGCAAACCGGATGTAGTACCGAAGTTTTCGGTTTCGGTGTATTCGGGTTCGGTGCCGGTTAGTTCGGTTCGGGACATTGGTTTTCGGGTTATATGCCTAGCCCTAATAGCGATGATGAGGAGGAGCCCCGGCCACCGAACACAGGAGGACAGAAGGGGTTTCCCCCACAAGTGAAGACGGTGAACATGATATAGGTAACCCACATTCCCAAGAGGGAGCGGAAGCATGCACTAAGGGACGTCTATGCGATGGAGCCCGTAGCTCCAAAGTTCAACCCATGGTCTGCTTGCCCAATCACCTTCGATCACAAGGATCACCCCACTAGCATCCGTCATGGCGGATCCACCGCACTGGTCCTAGACCACATCATTGACGGATTTCACCTCACTCGAGTCCTTATGGACGGCGACAGCAGCCTGAACCTGCTTTATCAGGATACAGTGCGAAAAATGGGTATCGATCCCTCGAGGATCAAACCCAGCAAAACCACCTTTAAAGGCGTCATCCCAGGTGTAGAGGCCCATTGCACAGGCTCAATCACACTGGAAGTGGTCTTTGGATCACCGGATAACTTCGGAAGCGAAGAATTAATCTTTGACATTGTCCCATTTTGCAGTGGCTATCATGCACTGCTCGGACGGACAGCATTTGCAAAATTCAATGCAGTGCCGCATTACGTGTACCTCAAGCTCAAGATGCCAGGACCTCGCGGGGTCATAACAGTAAATGGAAACACAGAACACTCACTTCGTATGGAAGAGCACACTGCGGCCCTTGCAGCAGAGGCACAAAGCAGCCAGTTCAGGCAGACCACTCATTTGGGGTCACAGCCCCCGGACACCTTCAAGCGAGTCCGGAACAAGCTGCAACAGGATCGCCTGGCACGATCAGAGCTCGCCTAGCAATCCGGCCCCCGTCCCAGTCCCAGTGAAGCGACGAAATCCGTGCCGCGCGTACATAACTACGCATTGAAAATACCATGGACATAGGCGGGGGCACAATCAGGACACGCCCCGCATTGTGGCTTAACCACACTAGGGGTTGTATACCTTCGACATTCCTTTTCTCTTTCAGGGCCTAACTCTCTGGAAGCCCTTTCCGGCAGTACGATTGTCGGACACATTCCGGAAGCAACAACCAAGGTGGCAAGAAGCTAAGATGAACACGGGAACCGCCAGGTGGTCTCTAGTAATAATTGATATACCCGCTTTTCACTATTTTATGCGTAGCTTGCCCTGGGATAGGACATTTCGAATTGTCCTCCTTTATGCTTATTGCACTACTTGTACCAAGTACGCTTCGACGTATCATTTAAATAACAATGCATATCATTAATCTGTCATTGCATTATTTAAGTTTTCCTCTTTCTCTTATACATGTCCATTTGCAACAATCCGCACCCGCACGTGCGGATGCGGTCAGTTCGCCAGGGGTCCTCGTTTACCCCATAATACGGCGCAAGAAGTCCGAACACTTTCGACAGTGCGGCACCCCGAACTTATAGCATTATATGCATCAGCTCCGAATCATGTCTTTGGTCAAATGTTGGGTTGCCCGGCTCCCACACTTTGGTACCTTATGTTCCGCTATATTGGCTAAGGTAGCGGTGGGAGAACTACTACGATTGTGTCCCGGTTCTTCCAGACGAACACCTCAGTAGAGAAAGCCAAAAACTGACTATCATGATAAGGCGAGAGATTGGTCGCTGTTCGAGAGGTCTCAAGTCCTTAAAGACTTTTTCCGCTTTGGGCGAGGAGTCGGCCTTGTCCGGCTTAGGCGTGTATAGAGCCCCAAATTCGGCCCTCCGAATACCAGGGGCTTCGCCAAAAATTTAAAATCATAGACTTCTATGGCTAAGTGAGAGTGATAAAGCATTATAGTCCAATTGCCTGGTTCGTTGCGCTGAACACCTCCCTTGAAGGACCCAAAATTGGGGTAAAGAGTGTTCAGATTTATCCCAAACACCCAAGTACTAGTTACATGGGGGTAGAAGCCGACGACTGGCCAACTCTCAGGTTTTAAAAACGGCCGCACAGAAGGTAATATTTTAAATTAAGAAAGCGTCGCATGGTGCAAACGAACTCATTTAATATCACAGGATCACATGGGCATGTTCATTCAAAAATTACATCCTTGGCACACTCATCTGCCACTAAGCGGGAACCCTTCAGGACACTCTCATAATAATTCTCGGGGTAGCGATGCTCCTTGCCCTCTGGCAGCCCCTCCTTCACCAGCTTCACGGCGTCCAGCTTCGCCCAGTGCACCTTCGCCCGGGCAAAAGCCCTGCGTGCACCCTTGATGCAGACGGACCGCTTGATGACTTCAAGCCGTGGGCAGGCTTCCACTAGCCGCCTCACCAGGCCGAAGTAGCTGCCGGACAGGGGCTCGACAAGCCACATCTGGACTATAAGGCCCCTCATGGCCTGTTCGGCCGCCTTGTGA